>NC_046365.1:42893779-43207674 GCF_011125445.2 Fundulus heteroclitus | reverse complement strand
GTTTTTTTTTTTTTTTTTTTTTTCCCAGTGTCCTGTCTAGCAATATGGCAATAGGAATTGATGTCTCAATGTCAGATAGAGCTCGACAGATTTTGCTTTTACAAGTGGAGCGTACAGCTTTCGCCATAGTGCTCCACTTGATTTATGCTTGTAAATAGCTTTATTATGATTCCTGCAAGGAGAATTTCAAATTATATGGACATGACAATGGGAGAGTAAAGGAAGAACAAAAAGTGAAAGAAAAGAAAAAAAAGAGTAGAGGTGAAAGAAAGAGGAGATAAAAGGGAGAGAATGATAAAACCTTCTTTGTCTGCTCCATCACCTGGAAAGAGACACAAAAAGAACAGCACAACCAACAGACATAAAGCAACAGATACACTCGAATAACACCTGCCATTGCTAAATCATATATATTATTATGTAAGCTGACATGTGTAATGTGATATTTGAAAAAAAGAAGGTGAAAGAACATAAATAAATAAATAAATACATTATAAGGTTACTGTATATAAGTGAACACTTAATACCTGGGACCCAGCACCTGTGGGAGATGTGAAAGTGCACTAGTTTAGGTGAAGATTATCCAGAAATAGCTTGATAGTGATTGTGGAGAACCGAAGACCCGCCTTCCCCGAGCACAGAGGCAGGCGTCAGGGGACCCGTAACCCTAAAAGGGGCCCCTAAAGCAGGTCGCCCAGGAGGGGCCGACACAGGATATCTGCAACCCCCCCACCCCAAGGAAGGAGCAGAGACGACCCCGAGGAAATCCCCCAGCCACCGCAATGCTGACGCCCTCAAGAGCCGCGGAGACGAGCCCGTGTGCTCCGCCGGCAGCTAGCCCCGCTGAAGTGGTCCCGGCCATGGGCCCTGAGGCCAGAGGCCCCAGGGGCGCCCCGCCCCCGCGACGGGGGCCCCGGCCGCCCCCGGGGGCCAGCCCCGCGAAGAGGCCGCCGGGAGTGGGCCGGCGCACGCCCGGGAACCCGCCCCAAACCAAAGCCAACCAATGCGCCAGGGGCCAAGGCGCCCGCCAACGAAGTGGAGGAGGGCAGGACGTGGGGGATGGGCTCCGCACCTATCGGAGACTTGAGATGTTCTTAGGAGAGGGAGCGGACCACACCCATACCTGGAAAAAAAAAAAAAAAAAAAAAAGGAAAACTCATTCACCCCATCCCTCCATCCCTCCCTTGCCCCACTCCACCACACCAAAAAAAAAAAAAAAGACGCTGTACACACATTCCCCACATAACACTCACACCCAACACTGACCAAAGGGGGGGGGGGGTCACCCCAAATCGACTACACGACTGCTTGTGCCCGACCCCCAGCCCCGGCCCCAGACCAGACGCCCCCCGGACCGGGCCCCCCCAAGAGGGCGGGCCAACACGACCCGCAGGAGCAACCCGTCCAGAGCCCACCCCTCCCCCTAAATACCTAATAAACCCCCCTCCTCCCCCAACCTTACCCTTGCCATCCCTGCCCCCCGCCCCTCCTGGGGGGGAAGCGGAGGCATCAGCCCCAGACCTGGCAAGCCGCTGACTACCCACCGCAGCCCCCCGCCAAGACCCCCGGACACAGTGGCCCGCACCTCCTCCAGGCCCCAGACTCCTTGCCGCCATCGGAGAACGGGGGTGTGCAGAAGACCCCGACCCTCCCTACGCCCGCTCAAATGTTGTATTGTTGCATGTTGTTCTCAAGTGCGTTTAAAAACTGGGAGCGCCGAAGGGGATGCACGGCACAGCCCACCCCCCTTCCGGAAGGTAGCTGTTGCCAGCGCACCCCCTTCGGGCGACTGCCCAGAACCCTCAATGTCTAAGTGGGAGAGGAGGTGAAGGGAGCCGTCCGAGGTGAGGCCCACACAACATAAGCCCCCTCCCAGACGTCTTCCCCCCACTCCCCCTACCATGGCCTATATGAGTGTGCGATGTGAAAAATGTTTGAAGTGAAAGTGTCTAAGATGCATGATAAAATTGGGGAGAGGGGCGTCACCAGAAAGTGGCAACCTCCAGTAACGCCCTCTCCCCCAGGACCTACATGTGTGGCGGCGTGATGGAGCAGGCAGAGGGAGGAGTCCGGGGATGGGGAGCAAATGACTGGGAAGCCAACCCAGGGAGCCACCTCCCCTACTGACTCCAATAGGCACCCCCGCTCCCCGAAAGCCCCACTCAGAGAAGGGGGCCTCGCCAGCGGCACCACCGTAGCACGGAGGCCAGGGAGAGGCCTCAGGGCCCGCCAGCCAACCACCCACCAGGACCAACACCTCAAACCCCCCCCAGCCCACCCACAAGCCTACTTAAACTAAATAATAAATAAATAAATAAATAAATAAATAATAATAATAATAATAATAATAATAATAATAATAATAAGAGGGGGGGACCCTGGCCAGCCGGCCCGCACGAGCCACCCCAAACCCCACCCCCCAGGTGAAACCCGCACCGGAAGACGACACGGACCAGGACCGGGACAGGGGGCCGGACACAAGCCCACCAGAACGTCAACTCCCCCCCCCCCCCCCCCCCCCCCACCCGTAGATTTAATCCCTCCCCAACACTAACGTTCAAACAACTCACCATACATTCGACAGTAGACATCCAGGCTGGGTAGGTCCCTACTCCCCCTCCTTTCTCCCTCCCCCCACTGGCAGAGTGCCTATCCAATGAAGGAGAAGATCATCTGCCCAGAGATGTTAATGACCATGCCCCCCTACCAGCTCAACGGGCCCCGAGGCCCCCCAGCGCACCAGAGGCCCTGTGCAGGGGCGGACACGCGGGCGCGCGCCGGCCCACACCAAAAGCGGCACACCCTCCGGAACCGGAACCCTAGAGGCCCCGCCGGGGCCCGCGCCCGAGGGCGGCGCGCCCCAGGGACCCCAGAACCCCAGACCCACCCCGGCCCCACCCAGCGGCAGCACAGCTACCAGGTCAGTAACCCACGTCCGTCAACACGCAGCTCCCAAAGAGCGCCGCAAGCGGCTGCTGTAGGCCACCCGTAGGCCTCCCAAACTCCTCCCAGATGGGGGCAACAGACCCCGGAGCCGGATCCACCAGGCGCCCTACTCCAAGTGCCCCCAGGGCCCCAGGAACCCCTCCATCCAGCCACTGCGCCCTGCAGGAAGCAACCCACCGCCCCCTATTCCACTAAGTGATGGTGTTGATCAGAGGAGCCCAAAGAGATCAATCAGATGTGGAATCAGATGCTGTCTCTAGATTAATATGATCCAACAAAAGATCTCTATATTGATTGATACTGAGATTTTGTTTACTTTTCCAATACATGAGGATAGTTTTCTTTGCGATACATAAAGCAGCAAAAACCATGTAAACTATTTATTTTTTCAGAGGACTTTCCTCAAAATTACCGAGCAGGCAAACTGATGGGGAAGGTGTAATTTTACAGCTCAAGCACTTTGATAAGTCCTTACATATTAGTTAATTAGTTAGTTACCCCTAGTGGAGGAGTTCAAGTATCTTGGGGTCTTGTTCACGAATGAGGGGAAGATGGAGCGGGAGATCGACAGGCGGATTGGTGCAGCGTCTGCTGTGAAGCGGGCGCTGTACCGATCCGTTGTGGTGAAGAGAGAGCTGAGCCAAAAGGAGAAGCTCTCGATTTACCGGTCGATCTACGTTCCTACCCTCATCTATGGTCACGAGCTTTGGGTCGTGACCGAAAGAACGAGATCCCGGATACAAGCGGACTCAGATGACTCTGATTCAACACACCTCCATCCCTTCTCCACCATCGTAGCTAAGCTCCATCTGGCTTTCCTACGGTCCTCCTTCAACCTCGTCCCTATCAGAATGTAATTCCTCCTGGACTCTTACGGATTCCCTGTAACATCTCAATGGGTCCGGCAGAAGACCGCCATGTTGAGCCTGGTTCTGCCAGAGGTTTCATCCCAAAGGGGAGTTTTTCCTCTCCACTGTCGCTTCATGCTTGCTCATCATGGACAGTTCAGGCAAATCTGTGTTTATCCAAGCTGGACATCATTCTTTCTGGGTCCCTGAGTGAAGTACTGGTAGCAGCTTATGCAGTCTACTGGATCCCACCAATACAGCTCAGGCAGATCATCTCACCAACCAGCGTCTATGGACTAAACCAACTTCTTCTATCTCCACTCTACCACCAGTTTCATGCCTGGGGGGAACATCCCTGTTCTCATACACCTGCTTATACATATTGAAGTATAATTCAGCGCTAATGTTTCCTGCCGAGGTCTGAGCATCAAACTCTTAAAATAATTGTATCAATAAAATTCTTCCAATTGCCTTTTCTTTCCGTGCGAGTTTTTCAGATTGAAATAACCAGAGAAGCCACAGGTTAGTGAAATTGTCCTGTTTAACATTGATTAGACACACATTGTTTATAGTCAATCACAACGAAAACTTAGAGATCAGCACTTTTCTGATAGCTATGGCTGCACATGTGACGTCAGCTCTGCTGGACCCTAAAACACCATCCTGTCATGTAAACACAGAGACTTAAAAACAGAGTTTTCAGAATCACCGGTTTTTAGGCCATTAACACGCTGTTCATGTGTGGATGAAAGGCATCCACACATGAACTACAAAAATAAAAGCAACCAATAGCATAAAAGGAAGTAGGATATACTGTTTTAGCCCCTCAGTGTACTGACGACTAAAAACATTTCTTAGAATGAGCAAAAAGGGAACTAGTCCACCACGGGGAGAACTGAGCAGCGTCGTTGTCTGAGACAAACTTAGAAATTAACGCAAGAGTCTCTTCATTGTCCCAAAGACCTTTAGGTTATTTAAAGAAGTTATTTCTACTTTGGAGCCTTCAGTTGCCTAGTTTCCCTTTATCCTGTTTAATACAGCAGGAGATTTTAAACCTGTGGTCTCAAACTTAAATCCATGAGGAATTAAATGATTAAACTACCTCACCAGCCTGCAGAGTTCTGCTAATGAGCTCATATAATACTCATCTTTATAATAATGATAATAATAATGCATTTTATTTCAAGCACCTTTCAAAACACTCACGGACACTGTACAGGTAGAAACAATAAGTGGTAAAAGCAACATCGTCATAATTAAAAGAAACAACACAAACTAAACTACGCATAGGAAAAGTAAGTTGTCATTATAACATACTTTCCAAGGAAATGTGTTCTCTGCCTTTAACCCATCCCCTTGGCACTGTGCAGGGTTAATGGTCTTGCTCAAGGACCCAGAGTTGCAGTTGAACCCAAAACCTCCAGGTTGAGGTTAAAGCGCAATGCTTTAGCCACTAGGCCACCACTCCCCATCAAACAGATCCAGGTTCCACAGAGATTTGAACTTGGATCGCTGGATTCCAAAGTGTTACCCATTGCTTATATAGGAGACAGGAGTGTTGAAGCAGAGACAAATCTAAAAGCTGCTGGACTGGAGTTTGAGACCCCTGGTTTAAACATTAAACCCGGTCTCTGCTGTGAAGCTTGAAATGGAAATGGTTGAAACTAATCTCTGTACAGGCTTTTTATTTTTCGAACCTGGGTCACCCACCTCTGCTGGAAACATGCAATAGTGCAGCCTTGAAATAAAAGACCAGCCTCCATCCAACTGTACCTTCTCCAAGCTGGTTTTTCTTCAGAAAATGTTGCTAAAATGGTTGGTGGACAATTTAATGACACACAGCATTCCTGAGGTCAACAACAGAATCTGCACTGTTCAAGGTGTCTGAAGACCATTTTTGCTATAGACTCTGTATTTTGTGTGATCCCAGTTTTTCTGGACTTAACATCTGCATTTGATACAGTAAATCACAAGCTTTTAATAAGTCATTTGAACTCACATTGATATTCATCATTAAAGTTACAGCAACAGGAAAATCCTTCAAATTCAATGACCTCTTAAATTGTAAAAAAAAATTACATATTAGTTACTTTGCCTAGCAACTAGTCACTTAGGTAGTACAGTGACTGAGTTAGTAACGTGTTGATGTAACAGTGACTGAAAGCAGCTCATCAATATGTCTCTCTCTGATTCCCCGGCAGAGTCAAATCACCACTAACATGAAAATCGCAGCGTTTCGGGAGATAACACTTAGTCATGACAAAAGATTTCCTTCCTGTTTCTATTGAACAGCATTAAATCTGTAAATGTGTGACTCAATCTTTCAGCTAACAATATTTATCAGAAATAAGAGACGAGATCTGAAACAACCAAGTCCGCACACATGGACCAGAACCCAGCGGGTAAAGAACACCAACCTGCAGGCCAGAGATCCTTCAGCTCCGTTGTTTGTTGGTTGTAGACTGAGTTCAGTTACTTCCTCTTTACACCCTTAGTGTTCCTGATAAGCTAACTTTATTACTCAACGCCAGTGAGGAGGAAAAGCACGAGGAACGGCTACATTATAAACTACATTTTCTCAAAAAAGCTGTAAATGTATTAACTGCTTATATTATCAGAATCAGCTTTATTTGCCAGGTATGTCTACAAATACAAGGAATTTGACTGGATTGTACAATGCTAACAATGTTCTTTCTTATAATATAATACAATAACGCAGTATTAAATCAGTCAGCAGTATAGAAAACATATCTGAATACACTCCAAACAAGCAGACAGATTGAGACAAGGGTACAATGAGCAAAGATGCAGGAGGAAATATTATTTCCATTGTTGTTATGTACAAAGCAAAAGCCCCCCCCACCGACCACATGATGACAAGATTTTTCTGATGGATTAACCTTACAAACACAAACACACTCTCACAAACACCTACAGGTGGATCCAGGTACTACAGATTCACTTCTATACAGAAAACCCCTGTTATTATCTTTAGCTGTCACTTTATACATGTCATATTAAATAATACTGTATATTTTTTTGGTATCAAAGTATTAGTTGTTTTTACCTGTGATACTTTTTCTGTTTTGTTGCTCTTTCTGAGCAATTCTGAGTGCTAAACTGGCAGACAGGACATGTCAGGGTAAACAGTGGGTTTCTCTTCCCTTCAATAAAAATCATTTTCTGGTTTGATTCCCACCTGCTGCCTATCTGTGTTCATTTGGCTGGGTTTGGTCTAAAATGTTGCTCCCTGCTTGGTAAAATGTGAAAGAAAATGGTAAAACAGTGCCGCCTGGTGGAGTTTTGATAAACTTAAAGAGACATGGAACCAAATCATGAATTTATCTCGACGTAAATCACAGCAGATCAAAATGAAAATCAGTTTTGATGTTTGAAAGATACTATTTACACAAAAAGAAGACATAAATGCAAAAATGAGAACAGCTCAGTCCCTGAGATTGTTGACGGTGCTGTATAACACAGATGGATCCTCCACGGGTTCTTCAGTTCTGGTTCTGGAAGAAATGGAGGGAAAACAGGAGATTCATTTGAGTTACCTTGGACAGAAAACTTTCTCACCAGTTTGAATGATAGAATGAACTAGACTGCAGAATTTTAAACCAGAATGAAATCTGAAAGTTTGTGTTGGACTTTGAATCTGTGTAATTGGACTGAACTGACCATATATTTGTGTTCATCACCCAGATCTGATTCTATGGAGACATTTGTTCAATTCAATTTCAATTCAATTCAATTTTATTTATATAGCGCCAAATCATGAAACATGTCATCTCAAGGCACTTTACAAAGTCAAGTTCAATCATATTATACAGATTGGGTCAGATTATACAGATTGGTCAAAAATGTCCTATATAAGGAAACCAGTTGATTGCATCAAAGTCCCGACAAGCAGCATTCACTCCTGGGGAACCGTAGAGCCACAGGAAGAGTCATCTGCATTGTACATGGCTTTGCTGCAATCCCTCATACTGAGCAAGCATGAAGCGACAGTGGGAAGAAAAACCACCCATTAACGGGAAGGAAAAACCTCCGGCAGAACCGGGCTCAGTATGAACGGTCATCTGCCTCGACCGACTGGGGTTACAGAAGACAGAACAGAGACACAACAAGACAGACAAACAAGCACAGAAGCACACATTGATCTAGTAATCTGTTCTACATTAGATGGTAGTAGCGGGTAAGCCGTCTTCTCTGGATGATGTCACAGTTAACAGAACGCCAGACCAGGTGTACCTACTATGAAGAGAAAAGAGAGAGAGCAGAAAGTTAAAGCAGAAATGACAACACATAATGCATAATTGAAGAACAGTAGAACTCAATAGAGTGAGAAAATTAGATCCTGATATACTCCAGTAGCCTAAGCCTATAGCAGTAAAACTATAAAGGTAGCTGAGAGTAACATGAGTCACTAGTTATAATTTTTGTCAAAAATAAAAGTTTTAAGCCTAGTCTTAAAAGTAGACAGGGTGTCTGCCTCACGGACCAAAACTGGGAGTTGGTTCCACAGGAGAGGAGCCTGATAGCTAAAGGATCTGCCTCCCATTCTACTTTTAGAGACTCTAGGAACCACCAGCAGACCTGCGGTCTGAGAGTGAAGTGCTCTGTTAGGAACATACGGGGTAATCAGAGCTCTGATATATGATGGAGCTTGATTATTAAGGGCTTTATACGTTAGAAGAAGAATTTTAAATTCTATTCTTGATTTAACAGGAAGCCAATGAAGGGAAGCTAAAACAGGAGAAATATGATCCCTCTGGTTGATTTTCATCAGAACTCTTGCTGCAGTTGTGAATCGATGCTCAATGAATGATTGAAATAAGAACCTACAGCTAAATCCTATTAATGATGGCAGTCTATCATCAGATCAGTGTGGTTGGGTGATGGTGACGTACTCAGCAACTGTGGATTCTCCTGTCAGTCTCTGGGTCTGAGCTGCTCTGATGTTGGACTGGAGACCATCTGACTGGAAGTTGATGAACTGCAGACTGGCATACAGAAGGTCCTGGTCCTCCTCTGGATCCTCCTGAACACGGAGATGTTGGGCAAAGTTAGTGAGGTGATGGTGTTCTCTGAGAAATATCAGTCTAATTATAGACCCATTTCTATGCTGCCATTTGTTTCAAAAATTTTAGAGAAGATTTTTTTCTGACAATTATAATGTTTGGCTGAACGAGAGAATAAAGAGTTAACCGTTGAACCAAGCAAACTGCAGAGGGGACAAAAACACCCAGAGGAGTAGCAGCAGGTGGAGGAGGCTGAGAGGCAGTTTACTGATATGGGAAGACTTTACCTTCTCCCCTGCTGCTGGAGAAGATCCGGGAACATTTCATGGATCCTGGCTGGTATATGTACCTCAGGCTGCATCATAATGCCTCTTCCCCACTGCTTGCCATGACGTCCCCAAAAGGATCCTCTCCTGCCGGCAACAACCTGTAATTCCAGTTCCTGTCCCTGAAACCCAGGCTATGTCCATTGCCTCTCTGCCGGCTGCTGCTCTGACTCTGCACTGGGGACGCCAACGTCGAAGTGGTCAGTGAGGGATGTTCCTCAGTCATAGGCTCAATCCCAATACCCTTATAGAGTAATGACTCTAACCAAAGAGGAAGTGCATCAGCGGTCACCATGGTCAGAGCTGTTTATATAGTGCAGTCAGTAAAGAAGGAGGAAGGAAAAATAGCCTGTATGCTTCCTCCTGTGGTTAGTTTTGCCTCAGGTCTCCAGGCCTCCTATGTCCGAGTGGTGTGAAGCCATAGTGACTTCAGAATAATAATTCTTATAACAACATCCCGCTTTGAGCCACCAGAGGGCACCTGTGTCCAATTTAAACCATCAACTCCATCCATCTCTTCATGCTTGGCCAGCCACCTCATTGCCATCTACATGTCTACTTGACAGATATGCAAAAAATGTATTAGATATTATTTGAGGATTATTTCAAGTTAAATGGAAACAGAAACGGAAAGGTAAAATAGAAAGTAAGGAAGAGAAAAAGATGAGGCAAAGTGTTAAAAAGGGGAAAAGGTGACAGAAATAGAGGAGAGTAAAAAGAGGGTACAAGGGTATACACCTGCAGAAAGAGATTAAAAGAACAAAACAAACAAAACAAACAGCCAACACATTGATAACGTCTCTGAAAAATATGTAGTATTATTAAATACAAGATGTATAAAGTGACAGCAAAATGTAAATATAGGGTTTTCTATATAGAAGTGAATGTTTAGACACCTGGATCCAAGCACCTGTGGGTGTTTGTGAGAGTGCACTTTTATGTCTAAGCTTTCTTCCCAGAAAAACTGCCCAATACATCAGAATTTAGAGGTGTCTGGTTATGGGTTTGATGTAGATGCATGTTCTTCTTGTCGTTTATGCTCTATAGGTCTTCCCATATTCAGGTATTAGTTTTGACATTTGGGTTTTGCCTTAAGGATCACTTCTTCATGTTTTAGTTTTGTTAGATGCTTACTAGCTACTGCATCGTCTTCCTTTTTGCGTTCTAGTTGTTTCTTGCATTATTATGTCTTTGTATATTCAGCTCCATTCATGTTTGTTTCAGTTTGTCACATTCTGCCATAGCCCAAACCAATTCAGCGTATTCAGTTCACCTGGTGGAACTGCTAGATTATGCTGTTTGCTTTGCCAAGTCTGTTTTGTCCATACCATACGAAGCCAAGCCATTCATGCTGATTTTTGTTTCACTGCTGTCATCGGCACATTTTTGCCTTTTGTTTTTCATTAAATTCAATTTTCCTTGCTGCTGCTGTCTGCAGCTGGGTCCATCTTTAGAACCAATTCTGACAGAATAACCCAGCCACATCAGGACCCAACAACAGGATATTTTTTTATTCTTGACCTGAGGAGGAGAGCACTATGTCTGTAGCAGCAACAGATGCAGCCATTGATAATCTGCATGGATTGTTTGGCAGCAGCAGCCAAGCAGTTGAGTTTTGTGCTAGATTTGGCTTCTCTCCATCCTCCTTTAGGATTTAGGGAGATGTTGGAGGAGCTACAGGAGAGCTACAAGGCTGCGTTGGCAGAGTTCAACCATGGCCCACCTTCATCCCATCTACTTCTAAAGGGTTTAGTTGACGCCGGCATGGTTGTGAGGAGCCAAAGACTCACTCCCAGTGCGCCAAGGCGACCAGAACCCCAGATGCTCGAAAGGGCCCCAAGAGCAAAAGGAGCCCAAGAAAGACCTCCCACATCCCAGGGGAGAGCAGAAAAGAGATCCAGGAAATTCCTCTACACTCTTGGTTTCATTCTCCTCCTCCTCATCCTCCCCTCCATGTTCACCTGAAGAACGATCTTCAGTCTTGGACACTTTTGGAATATCTCTCATCAGCAATATCATCATTATCATCGACACTACAATCGCAACATGGACTGACTCGCTTCAGTGATCTGCAGAGACCCCGACTCACCAGAGGTTTGCAGAGACCCCTTCTGACCTGGGAACGTCTTTGGTCCTGCCTCGACCGAGAGTGTCAGTGGTCCTGCCTCGTTGGGGAACATCAGTGGCCCAGGATCAACTGAGAACGTCAACGGTCCATCAGTGACCCAACATTGTCCGGGAACGTCAGTGGTCCAGCATGGCCCAAGAACTTCGGTGGTCCAGCACCCTCTAAGAATGTTGGTGACTTTGCATCGCCGGAGACCATTGGTGGTTCTCCATGGCAGGAGAACATGCTCCTGATCCTGTCTCTGAGGTTCCTGTCTCCAACAGTCTGGTGGACATGTATTCTGCCTGGCCTCCAGAGCTCCGCCATAAGTTCTAGCAGACCTGCCTCCACCAGTCCAACAATGTCGCGGCTGCTCTCCTGAACTCTCGGCCTCTTCAGTCCTCTGTCTTCATCCGTCATCTACTGTGTTCTGGTCATCTTGTTGTGTTTGTGGTTTCCTGCGAGCTGTGTTTTCTATTTAATTCCTTCACCATCCAACACGGGACTCTTTGTCTGCACCACGGTTCATCTCCCAATTCCCAAAACCTGACAAAACCAGATGTTGTATTTTCATATCACAGGAATCTGAGGATCCTCACCTGCTCCATGTTTGCTTCTCTGAGTTCACGTCCAACCGTTTCCTTGGAGCGCCTCTTTTTTCTGCTAAGACGAATTAATGAAGAGCAGAGGACTGAACATATTCTTTCTCACTAAAATCTAACATGAATGTGTTTAATGATCATTGCTGAATTGAAGCAGCTCACCGGATCCATAGACAGACAGAGAGGAAGATGAGTGGCAGGAGAACAGCAGCGGTTCCTGCAGCAGCTGCAGATCTTCTTGGTCCTGAACAATAAAACACTCTGTAGACTGACGCTGACAGCATGGATGGACTCGTTAGACCAATCAGCAATCAAACAGAGAGCCAAATTTATCCACAAGTTACTTCAGTTAGTGTTAAATAAAGCAACATGGAGGTGTAGGGACTATTTTCACTGGCTTTAGGCATGCTTCATCCATAATCACCAAACATGAAATGCTAGGCACCTGCAGGTTGTCGCATCACTGTGGCTCAGGCTGTGGTCCCTGCCTCGTTCCTTGAATAGACACTAAGGGCCAGGGGATGGTGTGGGGGGTGCTTGGTATACACTAGAAGTGGAGTGCCACATGCATGAAGCAGTACCTCTATTGTATCTCAGTCATACACACAGCAGCTTTAACATAAACCAAAGATTACTCAACAGTAAGAAGAGCAGAGCCACAGGTTTTAGAAGACCAGGTGTATCTATGGCCCAATATGCTGAAGCCTCAACATGTTGATGAGCTTTAGAGGTGGAAATGGATTTGCATTCTCTGGTAATGCCTGAGCAGAAATAAGTAATAATCCCTGGGAGGTGCCGTCTCTGACTACATATTGGATTTCTGATTCTGTTAACAGAAGACCTATTGCAGTGTTTGATTATAGGTATTTAATTTGGTCATTTTAGATGTTGTGAATTTTGTAAGAAGAAGAAGTAATAGACCAATACTTTACTAAAAACACATTACAGTTATGTCATTAAAAGATCACCTTTGAGTCTGACCACAGTCAGAAGAACCATGGAGCTCTGACTTCCTCTGTTGTTCTGAGCTTCACAGGAATAATTTCCACTGTGTTCAGGTCTGACGTCAGTGATGGTGAAGTTCTGTCCTGAAGCCGTTGGAGACTCCTCATCCTGCTTGTACCAGGTGTAGTTAGCTGCTGGATTAGCATCACTGCTGCAGGTCAGAGTCACTGAACTGCCCTCCACTATCTCACCAGAGGCACTCACTGACACAGAGAGACACTGAGGAGCATCTGGAGAACATTTATATTGTCAGTATTAAATATATACCTATGGATTTGTGAAATATTATGTCCTCAGTATAAAATACTGTATGTACAAACTCTGTCAAATGTATAAAACCACAAAGCCCATATTCCTTCATATTCTTTATTAGACAAAGATTTCTGAGAAATATGTATATATATATATATATATATATATATATATATATATATATATATATATATATATATATATATATACAGGAGAATGACATGATAACCTTTAGTGCAATAGGGGACCAAAAAATAGCAGTGAGTTGCCAAACCAGAAAGATCATGAGATTTTCTATAAAGTACTTAATTTATGCATTATAGTTAATCAGACACGTATGTTTCATTTCCACCTTTTCCTTTATGTCCAAAAAGCAGCAAAGTCGTTCTCTAAGCTGCAGTCATTTACTGCAGTTTTGGTCATAGTTTGAGTTCCTGCCTTAGTTTAGTTTCTGTTTTTGGGTTCTTTTCTATTTTAGCTTGAGTCATGTTTCAGTCTTGGTTCCATCTTAGGTTGGGCCTTGTCATTTATTGTATGTTCTAGATTGGTTCTTGAACTGTTTTTTAGTTTAACCTGTTTTCGCATGTCAGTAGTTCAGTTCCACCTCCAGCCACTTCCCTGATCAGCTCCTCCTAGTCTAATTAGTTTCATTCCATTCACCTGCTCACTCCCCTACTTATACCTGCCTCTGTTCCTTGCACTCTGCCCGATCATTGTGTTTTTTCCTGCCTGGGGTAAGTCTGATCCAGTTTTGCCTGTCTGCCTGTACCCAACCTGATTCTGTTAGTTTTTACCTGGAATATTTGACCTGGTCTGCTCTTTTTGTTATTAGACCAGCATGACTCTTGACCAGTTTATTTAGGATGTTGGCTGTGGACTGTTTAAGTTTTTAGGACACTGCCTCCTTGCTTTTTGGCTTGGTGCCCTCTTTTGGTTTTTTGCTCTGTTAATAAATCACCTTTTTATTTCAACGTTGCTTGTCTGGCTGAATTCAGGGTCCTCTGTTTCTGACTCATGACAGTTTTACTTTGTCAGAGGTGTCACAGCAGAAGGCACTGAAAGCAAGATAATTGTAAACCAGTAAGAAAAGCAAACGTTTGGTGCAGATGAACTATACAGCTGCATAACAGAAGCTTTTTCTTAAAGATGTTTTCCTCACTACGTGTAGAGGTAACGACAGCCTCTTTCCCACAGCCTTTCTGTCGTAAATCCTCTTTCCCTTTATTCATCATAAGTGAAGCTGGAGCTATCCAAGATTCAAGAAGACTTAGACTTAGACAACTTTATTTGTCATTTTGTATGCACAGACACAAGCAGTGTGTGCAGAACGAAATTTTGTTTGCATACAGCTTGAAAAATCACAGTGAGTTGCAGCAAATTGCAGTAAATTTCAGGATAAGGTGCAGTGGTGATTTATGTAAACAATGCAGGGGAAATAGACAGTGTGCGATTTCACAGTGTACAGGTGAGTATTATTAAAATCGTGTAGTCTACGAATGTGGTGCAGAGTCCATTTTGTGGCCTTCAGCAGTTCAACAGTCTGAGGCAGGTGGGCTCTCCTCATCCTCCGCAGGAAGTGCAGTCGTTTCTGTGCCCTCTTTTGATTCGCTCGGGTGATGATGGTCTTGGTGGTGCTGATGTCCTCAATGCATTTGTTGATGTAGGCTGACACAGTCATGGCGTACTCATCAACGTTGATCTTGTCCTCATAGGTTGCTGCATCTTTAAACATGTCCCAGTCAGAGCAATCAAAACAGTCCTGGAGCGCCTCCATTGCTCCTTCAGTCCACACCCTCACCTGCTTCACTGTAGGTTTAGCTCTGATCAGCAGGGGCCTGTATGCAGGAATTAGCATAACAAAGATATGGTCTGAGGAGCCTAGGTGGGGGCGGGGGGCTGCCCTGAATGCGCCTTTAATGTTTGTATAACCTGTAGCTAGAGTGTTCTTTCCCCGAGTTGCAAAATCCACATGTTGGTAGAAATGAGGGAGAACAGTTTTCATATTTGCCTGGTTAAAATCCCCAGCAATGACACTCATGGCCTCTTTCTTATTAGCGCTCAGAGGTACATACACTGCTGTTACAATAACCACAGTGAACTCTCTAGGCAGATAAAAAGGTCTGCAGCTAATAATCAGGGTCTCAATGTCCGGAGAGCAAAAACTTTTGATTATTTTAGCATTTTTACACCAGTTTTTATTGGTATAAACGCAGAGTCCACCCCCACGGGCTTTACAGCAAAGTTCTTTGTTTCTATTGGCGCGGAAGCTGGTTAATCCGTCCAGGCTAATGGTTTGGTCTGGAATTCTTGAGTTGAGCCATGTAGCGGTCAGGATCAGAGCGCAGCATTCTCTTAACTCTCTTTTTACAGAAAGTTCGAGTTGTAAATGGTCTATCTTGTTCTCCAGTGAGCGGAAGTTGGATAGCCAGATGGACGTAGCAGCGATCTGAATGGGTTAGCCTTTAGCTTGGCTGCCGCACCTCCACGGCACCCGCGTTACTTCGGCCGGCTACACCGCCTTGTCTTTGCTCTCCACCGGCATGATCTGCACCTCGTCACTGCCGCTTCACAGGCCTCCGCGGCTGTGCTCCACAAAATGCCGCAGTCATGTAAACAGTCGAGCGTAGCGTTAGTTAAAAGTCCAAAACCACCACATGACCGTAACTCAAACAGGCGCTCCCGGTCAAGTACTAATCGGTTCGGCAGATGAGAGATTTCTAGCGAGTTTGGTGGCATTTTTTGTGAAAAATGTCGTGAGTTGGTTGGAGCTGTACGCAGCTGCTGCCTCAAGGGGCGCCGCCGGAATCTTACAGTCTGATGGCATATCAGAAGAAGAAGCTTTATTGTTTTAATATATCGCCAGAATGAAAATTGTGGTGAAGCAGATGGCAGTGCAGAGTGCAGATAATTATTCAAAACACAGACAAAACAAGACACAATCTTTCCATTTTTTTGACAAAGTTGATTGCACTGCCCAACACTCCTGATGGGCTTAAGTATGCAAATAGTCCTAAGCAGCTAATGGACTTATTTTCAAGTAAAAAAAACAGCAGTCTAAAATACTGTGCAATACATTTTGTTGCAGAATTGCAGGCATAAATCAGTTACCAGTTAAATCAACTGGCAACTGGACTTTCGCTCAGTTCTTCTGAACACATTTGAACACCTGTCCAGGAGTCTTTGTCAGTTCTGGTTCTCGCTCTAAACAACCTGCAGGTGGAGCGCTGCTGTTTTAAGGACATGGAGGCCCATCCTCCTAGGAGCATTCTTAGTCAGATGCAGATCAATGACCCACCATCACTGGTGGTTAGAAGCTGCTGCTTGGTATGAGAGGAGGACTTGGTCACCTGAACCATGTTGAGATGCTGACATAATCTCTCTGGAGCTGTAAACTCTGGGAAGCTGAAGCTCCATCCTCCCCCTCTGTTCGGTGATAGTTTTTCTCTTTGGACCAATTCTAACATCTGTTCTCCCTGGGAAGAGCTAACTGAGGAAGGTTTAAATAGGGGGGGGGGGTGATGTCAAAGCGACGACATCACCCCCCCCCCTTAAGGCCGGCTTCCAGACGACCAAAAGAAACGACACATCAAAAAAAAAAACCCGACCCACCCAGGGTGGGCGGAGGGAGGCAGTGGACGGTGGGAACCAAAAAAAAAATTCAAAAAATAGAAGAAACCAAAACACAAGTGTCAACCGTTGTTTTACCTCTAGCCTCACTATCTGTGCATATATACTCCTAGAAACTCCCCAACTAATTATGTGTTGTTTAAAAGGTCTTCTGATTGCCTCCAGTCGAAAAGCTCTCCTAGCTCCTGGCTGAAGATCTCAGGTTCCATGACAGACGGCTGCCAGGCTTCCTCCTGGGCTCTGCTACACTAACACCAGTCTGCCCTCCAATGAACCTCTCACCATAATACAAGCTCCATACGGATTCACCTACCAGGACTCTGCTTGGTTCAGCAATCATCACCGTTTCAGTAGAAACTCAGAACCATCAACTAACATGGAACTTACAGTCATCTGCTCGGTGCTCTCCCTTTCTCTGCATGCTTTAGAGACTCATTCTCCTCCTGAACCAGTGAGCGTTTACACAGGAATGATTATTGCTCTGCTCAAATTACAAATCATTTATTTTACTGCCGTCTCCTGAGGTTTTCTGCATTTGGGTCAAGAAGCTCCCTCAAACTTTGATACTGGCTGTAGATCTGGGAACTATCTGGGATTCTAACTTCCTCTGTGATCTGCTCAGTGACCTACAGCAGAAGGACGGGATGTTAAACAGGAAGACATGAAGGAATCTGATGAGCTTTACTCACATTTTACATCAAGATGTTGGTATTTAGACCACGTCCAGCCCAGCTGGTTTGTAGCCATACAGATAAACCGTCCAGAGTCAGAGGATTGGATGGAGCTGAAGACCAGCTGTGAGTTGTTACTGGGGGAATTGGTAATGTCGTCCTTGTACCAGGTGTAGTTAGCTGCTGGGTTAGCATCACTGCTGCAGGTCAGAGTCACTGAGCTGCCCTCCACTATCTCACCAGAGGGACTCACTGACACAGAGGGAAGCTGAGGAGCATCTGCAGGAGAAAACAGGAGTAATTTATTTAGCTAATTATTATAAACGTTCCACTTTTAGTTTTTTACAGTACATGTCACATATGTCAAGATGGTGCTGCGCGGACAGCTGCCAGTCATCTCGGCTGCGTCTTTTATTTCTCTATTTTCTCTTCTTTATAGTGTTTTTTGGAGTATTTTAATATTAGTGAATGCCCCAGTTATGTGAATTTCTCCAATGTGAGATCAATAAAGCCTATCTTAACTACCCATAACAAGCAAGAAAAGGATAATTTCCTGAGTTATATATCAATATGTAATGATTTTACTCAGGGCTCTCAAACGATACATTTTTTTTAATCGCGATTAATCAAATAATGTCAGTAGTTAACTCAAGATTAATCACAAATTATAGCGTTTTATTTCTGAAAGTCTAATAGCCTATTTGGGCATTTTAATATGCAGTACTGTAATAAAATGACACTAATAAAAAGCATGCTTGTACAAAAAATATTTATATTTTTTACTTTTTAAGCACTTTTCAGAATTGGAATTAAAAACATCCTGGTGCCATAAAATGTTAAACTCTGGCCAAAAATGGCTAAATCGCTAATCATAACGCCCTGACGTAAATAAATACCTGTTTTCACATCAAAATATTTTTTCACCTCTTAAAGAAAGATAGACATGGTATTACGCATATACATATAAAATATTTTTTTTTTACATTTTAATAAAGCCACAAGTTTTATTATTAATTTTTTCACTCTCTCACACACATATAATCCTGAGCTTTCACATCAACAACAATAATTTCTTTGTAAAGTTTTGCATGCTCTTTAGATCCACATTCATACACAGTTTGTTTTAATGCCTGGAAAAATGTTTTAAATTTCCAGGTCATTCCAGAGTCTTACACAATGCTTCCATCTGGGCCAGGAGCTTAATACCTTTGAAAGAGAACTTTTTAGCACAGCTTCATGTGATGACTCTGTAACTCCTGGTACTTCATTTGGCAACGTGATTCAGCCTTAGTTTGTCAAATACAGAGAAAACCATTTAATAAGCATTAAAGTCCAGTTTATGTGTTGGGTGTGACTGGCTGCGTTCCTTGGCAACGCAAGGCCTCAGTCAATCGTTCCCCCAAATGTTTGTTTGTTTATGTGATGGACAGTTGTACTGGAACTGGTTTTTCGATTGCAATGCAAATTGTAATTGACAATAAAATTTGATTGATTGATTGATTGGGTTTCTGCAATGTTATCAGTATGTAAAAACTCATCTTCAGAACCAACCTCTGTTCAAAATGGTGATCTGCACCGCCTAATCTACTTTCAGCAGTTCTCACCGGTTATTGCACCGTAAACTGCAGAAATACGGCAGAGTTGCTCCTACTGCCTTTACTCCCTCGGCTCCTATGGCGGAGGGATATTTCAGCTGGTTATACTCAAAGTGTCTAGTGAAGGCAGGTCTCCTGCTTATTGGCACTTATTTTAGAGCCCAAATAAGCAATTTCACTATCAGGAACAAGCCCAAGGAAACCGCAATCCGCGACTCATGAAATTTACAACTACTTTAGAAAAAAGAAGCCCAAAATTGTATGAAACAGTGAGCGCGGGTCTGTTTTGCTACAGCCTCTAAAATTCTTGGAACTACGGAGAGCGCTGTGGGGAAAAAAACATTAGGGAACGTTGTGTGTGTTTTGACGCGCGATTAACAACGACAAAAAAAATGTGTCAGTGTTATTGTCTAACAAAGTTAATACATAAATAATGCATTAAAACTGACACCCCTAATTTTGCTGCATGATATCCTCTAACAACCTTTTTTTTCCCAGGGCCAGACTTGTCCAATCAAATATTTTAGACACTTTTTTTTGCTGCCAACAGCTAAATCAAAACTTGATGTTGTCACTGTCAGTGTCACTGAACTTCAAGAAAATGAGTTTCACATGATCCTACTATCTAAACATCATTTTTAAAAGATCATCAAGTTGGATTTCTAACCAAATATACTGAGAAAGGAAATGTTTTTTCAGAGATGCTTCTTCTGTCTGAAAACCTGAATCACCTCAACGTCCAGAAATATTTTCCCACCTGTTCATACAGTAAATACTGTAAAAGTGTTTATTATCTAGTCAAAAACCAATCTGCTGTACCCACTGATATCAATCATCAATACAAGTTATCGGGCGTCCAGTATCCTAAAGGCTGACAGAGATGTGCTGGAAGACACCTGAAGAACTCACAGACCGCTGGAGATGGAAACTCCTGGAATCCTTTCAGAGCACAGGAATATCTGTCTGCAGGCAAAACTGAGACTGAAAGAGAAGAAGATGTTTCTCTGATAATTTCCCGTTCATTCCTGATCCAGATGTAGGACTGATGACCAGCCTGACAGCTGCTTTCACATCTCAGCTCTGCTCTGCGGTAACTGTCTGTGTACTCTGAGGTGATAACCTGCACCTGGAGAGCTGAAAGCAAAAGTCTATAATGCAGCAGCATGCATGAGAAAATCCCCATGAAAACGCATGTTTCAGTAAAATGTTACCTGTAACAGACAGAGTGACTCCAGGTGAACCAGTATGACTTCCTCCATGGTTGGTACTGAAGGTGAACTTGTACTGAGACGAGTCGCTCTCTCTCAGGTCTGTGATTCTCAGAGTGCAGACAGTCGGGTAACAGAGGTACTGAACACGACCTTTGTAGTCTGGGTCTGACATCAGGTCCACAGGAGAACCTACACCACCTTCACTGGACCACAGGGTTTGTAGAACTTTAGTCTTATTAAGTAATATTCTGGTTGGATATGTGTAGTTGCAGCTGATGTCCACAGTGGATCCTTTCACAGCACAGATCTGGGTCTGATAATAAGTCACTCCCCAGTAGCCCTGACCCTGAACCCCTGGAATACAGAACATCAGAGAACATTATCAGAAAGTTCAGTTTAAGATAATGAGTCAACAAGACCATGTGGATCATCCTGCAAACAGAATGAGGAAAAGTTTCCCAGTCCTTTTTAGATAATCTAACAGGTCTGATGCATGCACTCAAAACCTGGTCTTCATAGTGTCAGTTTAATGGGATGCTTTGGCTGATCCTGGTAAGGTATAGCAAACAGCATCTTTTCTTTTCTTTTCAGAAATAATGTATTAAAACATCTAATTTCAAATTATCTACATTACTACCTTGACTATAGTTACTTTATGTCACTGGAGATGACAAATACAAAAGCAAATAAAAATTTAACAAAGAAATAACCAAAATACAACAAAACAAACAGAGGAAAATGTCTCCCAAGGAGTACAATTATGTATGTCTCATTAATATAAAGATTATTAGCTTATGTCATATTTTGATTTCTTTCTGGTCCTTTTGACCAAGTGACTTCACTGTTAGTAATGATTTTAAATATACACATTACAAATCTCACTTGGTCTAAGGTAAAACTTTAAAGCAAACAGATTTACACTTTATCCATCATGGTTATTCACCAGTACAAAGCAATGATTTTCTCTTTAAGTTTCCAAGCTTCTAGTGTTTTTTTCAATGATTATAGTCCCCCCCCCCCCCCCACCCTGTAATTCAGCACATCGGG
Source organism: Fundulus heteroclitus (assembly GCF_011125445.2). NCBI lineage: Eukaryota > Metazoa > Chordata > Actinopteri > Cyprinodontiformes > Fundulidae > Fundulus > Fundulus heteroclitus. The sequence continues at coordinate 43,186,413 of NC_046365.1, read as the reverse complement.
AACACTGTCTAAAACAAAGCCAAGATCAATAACTGAGCTATACAGAAAAAAATTAAATAAACATTTAAATTCTTCAGATCTGAAGCGTCAATCATTTCGCTAAAGCCGGATAATCCGCCCTAGAACATAGTTTGACCCTCATGCTTAACAGACCACAACTCTATAAATAAAAACACAAAACCTGATTGTTATTACCCTGTACTTCAATGATTCTGGAATAAAAATCCTAACTACAAAAAGGGAACTTTTAAGCAGTAATCCTTTCATTGTGTTTATAACCTAAGGGTGTACTTATTATATGAGCATGCTATATTTAGTTGATCTGATCTGAAATATTTGTGTCCTTCAATATTTATTAAGTGTTCCCTTTTACCCCTCCTGTGGACGTCATCTGATATTCTTTCAGTGCTCCAGTCCCTGACAAGGCCAGAAGTGCTGGCCTAGTGATTAGAGCAGCGTGCTTGCAGTCTGAGAAGGTTGTAAGTACCCAGTTCGATCCCCACTGCCTGCACTCTGGGTCCCTGAGCAAGACCTTTAACCCCAGATTGCTCCCCAGGCGCCGCACATGGCAGCCCACTGCTCCCCCAGGGGATGGGTTAAAAGCAGAGAACACATTTAGTTGCTTTGTACTTGTGACAGTGCAATGACAATAGAGTTGAATTCTATTCTAACACACTGACCCGGCTGAACAATCACTTTTAGATGTTTACCTTATGGTTAGATTTGTTTTATCATATCTTTTTGTCTCTTTTCAGGTTAACCCGTCCCTCTGAGATTCACCTCAGCTTAGCATAACTAGAAAACTGTCACGATTTGGGTTTTGTCTTGTTTTATGTTATCAGATTTATTAGTTAAGTTTCTGCTTTTGGGTTCTTTCTTGTTTGGCTTTGATTTAGATGTTTTGTTCTGTTTAGGTTACCTGTTTTCCATCTGTCACTTTATCAGCTCTGTTTGGTCTCCCCTCAGCAATCTGTCAGCTCCCTGGCCCTGATTAGTTCCACCTGCCTTCTTGTAATTAGTTTCACTCCGTTTCACCTGTGCACTTCACTATATAGTTCTGCCTCGGCCTTCAGTTCTCCGCCAGATCATTTACGAGCCCATGGTGAGTTTTGTTCCAGTGTTCTTTTTTGACCTGTCGATGCAAACCCGATTGCCTCCTGATTCTGTTTTGTCCTGCCCTGTCTGTCTGATTGACTGTTTTGCCAACCCGAATCTGCCTAAGGAATATCAAAGCTTGCTTTATCCCTGTCTGTACTTCTGCCTGTTTTTGGACTGCTATTCATGTACCGGTTTTTGGACTGCCATTTTGACCATTGAGCCTGCCTGTCCCTGTCTTGCCAGTCTGAGAGCAGTAAAACCTCTTTAACACCTACATTCTGCTTGTTGGCCTGAATACTGAATCCACCTGTTCAGTTTCGTTCGTAACAGAAAACATCAAATGATTATGTAACAGATGATGTGTTTAATGTGGCCTTTTGATATCTTGAAGCTCCTCAAAATTCCTATTTTAGCTGCATTAAAATTCTGCCAAAAGTCTCTCTTAGAAAAGCACATCATATCCAATTCAATTTCATACAGTTTTTATCAAAGACAAAGTAAAAATGGTAAATGGCTTGTACTTGTATTGCGCTCTAACTAGTCTGGCGACCTCCAAAGCGCTTCACACTACAGTTTTAGTCATCCACCCATTCACGGTGGTGAGCTATGTTAGTAGCCTCAGCTGCCCTGGGGCAGACTGACAGAGGCGCCCCAGTATATATATACACTCAATGTGTGTGTATATATTATATATATATATATATATATATATATATATATATATATATATATATATATATATATATATATATATATATATATATATATATATGGTCTGATGCCTTCACGGAGTAGATGCAGGTTTGGAGAGACTAAGTCACAAAAACTTGGACGTGTAGACCTGTATCTCTCTGTCTTAGAAAAATAACATTATAATATAAACAATATCTTTTAATCTTACTTGTGAAAAGTTAGCCCTCGAGCCCTGATGTCAATAGTCCGTCGATTTAAACAAAAATACGCCGCCCAGTGCTGAGGTATCATTAGTGTGTTCAGCTTGAATCAGCAGGTTAGGGTAGCAGGTCGACTGCCCCAAGATGGCGGCCGTAATTCCTACGCCGCGATAGTCAGTGCGGGGTCTACTCTTATATTATGTCTATAGTTTTATCCTTTTTACTTTGCACCTCCGCTGTTGTGTGTCTGTTTTACGTCCGGTTCACTGAAGTAGGAAAACTTTTTCTTTTAATCTTTTAAAATGTCTCTCACTAATGTCAAGTCCATGTCTGTAGCCAAGTACGGATTTAATGCCTTTATATGTCAGGCCAGTACTAAAATAGAAATCAATAAACTTCTCCCATGGATGACGTGTTTGCGCCTCCATTGTTTTGTGTCTGTTTACAACTTCTTTTTCTATTTAATGGCGGTTGGCAAACAACTATGTAGTGACTAACCAGTAATGAGTGTGGATCAGGTCATTTGTTTTACTTCCGGTTCGCTGACGTAGGAAAACCTTTTGCGAGATCTCGCAATAGTTATTGCGAGATCTCGCAATAGTTTTTTTTCCCCTCCATGTCCCTTTAGGGGCTCCGTACAGTCAAGCCATGCTAACCTGACCGTACATCTATTACATTTTTGGGCTGAACATTTAATGTGAAATGCCAAACGTTGTTATTAAAGTCTCTCCCTTTTCCTCCTTTCGACTATTTAGCTAAATCTTTAATGCATGTTTTCGATTCCGCAAATGTACTTGGGTTCAGAACTGCTGTTCTCCTAACACAAATACACATTTTTGAAACAGTGGTATTTATGATTTAAACTGAATTACTTCACACAGATAAACAGATTTAATCACATACAAACGACACATTCAGAAAAACACACAAACACAGGCCTGTTTTTCCTCACTATCTTTTACACAGATCTGTGATCTTTCTTGAAACAATTTGACTCAGAGTCAATGCCGAAATATATATGTTTTAATATTTTAAGTGCATCACTTCAGAAGAGAGGGTGGGTGGGTTTTAACGACCCTGACCCTCTACTGTAATAACGCTTACACGCAGGTTTAGGCTTTGGCTCCGTAAGGATCCATCTCTTTATATCACACACACTTGGGCCCTTATTCCCTTTTTAATAGTTTTACGTCAATTTTCACAGTAGATTCAACAGTTGTTCATCACTGAAACAACCGGAAGTGTTCCCTAAAACTCGTCCCCCGCGCAGGGCTGCGCCTCTTTTACTTCCGCTTCCACAGTTTATTTATATATATATTTTTTTATATTTTATTATTTTCATTTAGCCAGTTTCTTTTAGCTTCGTTTATATATTAGTTTATATATTAGGTCTCTTAATCAAATAAGAAACTTTGAAGCTTCTTTATGAGATTGTTAGGGAGCCATCTAAACCCAATATCCGATCTGGCTGGGATCTTTTTAAATATTTTATGTATACTCAAGGACTTTAAACCAAAGCCAACGCGCGCATGTTCAGGGAGCTACATTGTCTAATGCAAAACACAATGAGGAAGTGACACTGTCAACAAAAGTGACAAAATTTGTGAATGGGAGAAAAAATATTGCTGCCATCTGCAGGACATGTCTGTGATACTGAGGTTATTGAAAGGGGGACAGACTCTTTGAAGTTTGATACAGCATTACCTGATAAAGTTCTACTATAATGAAGCCTTCTTTTGGGGGTGGGGAACTCAACTAAATTGAATTCAAAAGTTGATAAAAAAATGGTCAGATAGGTCAGGGTTGTGAGAAAATACTGTTTTACAGCTGCACCATCCTACTTTGGATGGTGCAGCTCTTCTTTCTAGGAATCTGGCCGGATTTATTAGTTCTCCTAAATGCTGACAACCCAGGGTCCAGACCAGGAAGCAGAGCCGTAGTTTAACACACCTCTCTGCAGCTTCTGTACTGTTACCCACCCATAATCCTATTGAGACGGTGTCTTTCCCACGGCCAAAACTTAACAGATCAAAAACTGATCTAAAAGGAACAAATCTTAAAAACCTAATAAAAATCAATATGGTTCACCTTGAACCTAAAAATAAAATAATAAAATGTGGTCTATTAAATATAAGGTCTCTCCCTCCAAAGACTTTGTTAGTTAATGAATTGATTTCTGATAATCAGATTGATTTGTTTTGTCTCACAGAAACCTGGCTACAAGAGGACTACGTTAGTATAAATGAGTCAACCCCCTCCAGTTATTCAAATTTCCACATTCCCAGATCTGTGGGAAGAGGAGGAGGAGTGGCAACTATCTTTCAGTCTGATTTATTAATTAGTCCCAGGCCAACTAATAATTACAGTTCTTTTGAACATTTAACCCTCAGTTTCCCTCATCCAAACTGCAAAGCAATAAAACCTCTTCTGTTTGCTGTTTTGTATCGTCCACCAGGCCCTTACACTCAGTTTTTGGATGAGTTGTCAGATTTCTTATCTGATTTGGTGTTAAATACTGATAAGGTTATTATAGTGGGTGATTTTAACATCCATGTTGACACTGAATGTGATAACCTTAGTGTAGCCTTTAAAACTATCCTAGATTCAATTGGTTTTGCTCAAAATGTGCATGAACCGACGCACTCTCGGCTCCATACTTTAGACCTTGTGCTGACATATGGCATTGATTGTGAAGAATTAACAGTATTTCCTCACAACCCTGTCCTGTCTGATCATTTTTTAATAACATTTGAGTTTAATCTAACTGAATTCTCCACCCCCAAAAGAGGGTTCCATTATAGTAGATTTTTATCGGATAATGCTGTATCAAAACTTAAAGAGTCTGTCCCCTTCTTAATATCCTCAGTATTGCAGAAATGCCCTGTAGATGGCAGCATTGCTGTTTCTTCCCATTCACAAATCGATACCTTTGCTAACAATGTGACTTCCTCATTGCGTTCTGCATTAGACAATGTAGCTCCCTTGAAAAAGAAGGTGATTATTCACAGGAAGCTGGCTCCTTGGTTTAATTCAGAGCTGCGTTCCTTGAAGCACAATGTTAGGAAATTGGAGAGAAAATGGCGCTCTACACACCAAGAGGAATCCTACTTAATCTGGAGGGACAGACTATTGTTGTATAACAAGACCCTCCGCAGAGTTAGAGCAGCATATTTTTCATCATTAATTGAAGAGAATAAAAATAATCCTAGATTTCTCTTTAGTACAGTTGCCAAACTTACCCAGAGCCACAGCTCTGTTGATCCATTCATTCCCTTAGCTCTCAGTAGTAATGATTTTATGGGATTCTTCATAAATAAAATTGATGCCATTAAAAATAAAATAATTGGCATCCTCCCAAACATGATTACCTCGTCCTCAGTAAGTGAGGCAGCATTGGAGGAATCTTTAGAATCTGCGCAGTGTTTGAACTGTTTAGAAGCAGTAGAGCTTTCTGAGCTATCTAAAATTTTAGCTTCATCTAAACCTTCTACCTGTATGTTAGACCCAATCCCAACCAAGTTGTTTAAGGACATATTCCCTTTGATCAGTGGCACTATTTTAGACATGATTAATCTATCCTTAGTAAATGGATATGTACCACAGGTTTTGAAAGTAGCTGTTATTAAACCTTTACTTAAGAAACCTTCTCTTGATCAAGATGAGTTAGTAAATTACAGACCTATATCTAATCTTCTTTTCTTATCTAAAATTCTTGAGAAAGTAGTTGCTAATCAACTTTGTGAACATTTACAAAGTAATGACCTACTTGAGGAGTTTCAGTCAGGCTTCAGAGCTCATCATAGCACTGAAACAGCTCTGGTGAAGGTCACTAATGATATTCTCATGGCCTCAGATAATGGACTTGTGTCTATACTTGTCCTGTTAGATCTCAGTGCTGCGTTTGATACAGTTGATCACAATATTCTCCTACAAAGACTTGAACATACTGTAGGGATTAAGGGGAAAGCATTAGGCTGGTTTAAATCTTATCTGTCAGACAGATTCCAATTTGTTCATGTTAATAATAAATCTTCCTCAAACTCTAGGGTCACCTGTGGAGTACCACAGGGTTCAGTCCTTGGACCAATTCTCTTTACTATATATATGCTTCCGATAGGCAAAATTATCAGACAGCATGGGATTAATTTCCACTGTTATGCTGATGATACTCAGCTATATTTATCCATAAATCCTGATGAATCCAATCAATTACTTCGACTGCAGTCATGTCTTGATGACATCAAAAGCTGGATGACTTTAAATTTCCTGCATCTAAATTCTGACAAGACCGAAGTTTTAATCTTTGGGCCAGAGTCCTCAAAAAATAAACTTCTTAACCAATCACTTAATCTGGGTGGCATTAACCTGGCCTCTGGTAATAAAGTAAAAAATCTTGGTGTTATTTTTTACCAAGACATGTCATTTAAATCCCATATTAAACAGGTTTCCAGAGTTTCCTTTTTTCACCTCCGGAATATCGCCAAAATTAGAAACATTCTGTCCAGGAGTGATGCTGAAAAACTGGTCCATGCATTTGTTACTTCAAGGCTGGACTATTGTAATTCTTTACTATCAGGAATTCCACAAAATGCAGTTCAAAGCCTTCAGCTGATCCAAAATGCTGCAGCAAGAGTTCTGATGAAAATCAACAAGAGGGATCATATTTCTCCAATTTTAGCTTCCCTTCATTGGCTTCCTGTTAAATCAAGAATAGAATTTAAAATTCTTCTTCTAACGTATAAAGCCCTTCATAATCAAACTCCATCATATATCAGAGCTCTGATTACCCCGTATGTTCCTAACAGAGCACTTCGCTCTCAGACCGCAGGTCTGCTGGTGGTTCCTAGAGTCTCTAAAAGTAGAATGGGAGGCAGATCCTTTAGCTATCAGGCTCCTCTCCTGTGGAACCAACTCCCAGTTTTGGTCCGTGAGGCAGACACCCTGTCTACTTTTAAGACTAGGCTTAAAACTTTTCTTTTTGACAAAAATTATAACTAGTGACTCATGTTACTCTCAGCTACCTTTATAGTTTTACTGCTATAGGCTTAGGTTACTGGAGTATATCAGGATCTAATTTTCTCACTATATTGAGTTCTACTGTTCTTCAATTATGCATTATGTGTTGTCATTTCTGCTTTAACTTTCTGTTCTCTCTCTTTTCTCTTCATAGTAGGTACACCTGGTCTGACGTTCTGTTAACTGTGACATCATCCAGAGAAGACGGATCACCCACTACTACCATCTAATGTAGAACAGATTACTAGATCAATGTGTGCTTCTGTGCTTTTTTGTTTCTCTTGTTGTGTCTCTGTTCTGTCTTCTGTAACCCCAGTCGGTCGAGGCAGATGACCGTTCATACTGAGCCCGGTTCTGCCGGAGGTTTTTTTTCCCGTTAATGGGTGGTTTTTCTTCCCACTGTCGCTTCATGCTTGCTCAGTATGAGGGATTGCAGCAAAGCCATGTACAATGCAGATGACTCTTCCTGTAGCTCTACGCTTCCCCAGGAGTGAATGCTGCTTGTCGGGACTTTGATGCAATCAACTGGTTTCCTTATATAGGACATTTTTGACCAATCTGTATAATCTGACCCAATCTGTATAATATGATTGAACTTGACTTTGTAAAGTGCCTTGAGATGACATGTTTCATGATTTGGCGCTATATAAATAAAATTGAATTGAATTGAATTAATAATTCACAATCAATGCCATATGTCAGCACAAGGTCCAAAGTATGAAGCCAAGAGTGCGTCGGCTTATGCACATTTTGAGCAAAATCAATTGAATCTAGGAGTTTTAAAGGCTACACTAAGGTTATCACATTCAGTGTGAACATGATTGTTAAAACCCCCCACTATAATAACCTTGTCAGTGTTTTACACCAAATCAGTCTCTAAAAGTAGAATGGGAGGCACATCCTTTAGCTATCAGGCTCCTCTCCTGTGGAACCAACTCCCAGTTTTGGTCCGTGAGGCAGACACCCCATCTACTTTTAAGACTAATCTTAAAACTTTCCTTTGTGACAAAGCTTCTAGTCAGAGTAGCTCATGTTACCCTGAGCTACCTCTATAGTTATGCTGCTATAGGCTTAGACTGCTGGAGGACATCATAGTCTATTTCTCTCACTCTGCTGATTTCTCCTACTGCTCTCCAATCTACATTGCTTGTCGTCATTTCAGCTTTTAACTTTTGCTCTCTCTCTTTTTCTTTATAGTAGGTACACCTGGTCTGGCGTTCTGTTAACTGTGACATCATCCAGAGAAGACAGATCACCCGCTATTACCATCTAATGTAGAACCGATTACTGGATCAATGTGTGCTTCTGTGCTTTTTTGTCTCTCTTGTTGTGTCTCTGCTCTGTCTTCTGTAACCCCCAGTGGGTCGAGGCAGATGACCGTTCATACTGAGCCTGGTTCTGGTTCTGCTGGAGGTTTTTCCTTCCCGCTAATGGGTGGTTTTCCTCTCCACTGTCACTTCATGCTTGCTCAGTATGAGGGATTTCTGCAAAGCCATGTACAATGCAGATGACTCTTCCTGTAGCTCTACGCTTCTCCAGGAGTGAATGCTGCTTGTCGAGACTTTGAAGCAATCAACTGGTTCCCTTATATAGGACATTTTTGACCAATCTGTATAATATGATTAATTTGACTTTGTAAAGAGCCTCGAGATGACATGTTTCATGAATTGGCGCTATATAAATAAAATTTAATTGAATGGCGTACCGCGAGCAAGCTACTTTTAGAACGTGACGTCACAATACGTCATATCACGTGGTACGCGGTAGGGCAAGCTTGCTGTGTCCTCCGCTGTTTCGCTGTAAAAGAGCTGTGCGTTACCCTTGGTTTTACTTGTTAAAACGACTGCTTTTTCCAAGTCTAAGACCATGGTTTTTAAACATTGTTGCTATGGAACGTGCAACAGCGACTCGAGGTACGCTGATCGGCCGCATATGAAGGATGTTTTCTTCATTAATTTCCCGAAATTGAAGACTGCCAAGGAGAAATGTGTGCGCTGGGTACACCGGTGTGGTCGGTCTACACAACAGTTAAACCCGGAAAAAGTTACCAAATTCACGTACATATGTAGCAAGCATTTTGTTGGAGGAAAGGGCCCAACTGAAGAACATCCTGACCCAATTCCAGCGACATCAAGTAGTGAACAGGTAAGAGTTTTTTGGTGTTTTATTGAAGCTTAAATCTGATTAATAATGAACAAGTTAATAATGAAGCGCCTGCTACCATGATAGCCTACTCAAAAACATTTCAAATAAGACTTAGACTTAGACTTTCTTTATTGTCATTTTCAGACCTCTCAACTTTTATCAAAAGTTAGGAGTGAGATTATGCTAATTTTGGGGCGGGGCTTGTTTGGGGGCAGGGCTAACCGGACCCTGAGAGCCGGTGGAGTCAACTCCATCTCATTTTTATCCCACCAGACAATGAAGTAGACATGTATTACTTGTGTTAAAAAGAGAAAGAGACATATTAATACTTTATTGTTCAGTTAATGAATTAAAACATAAATAATACACAATTGTTCAAATAATACTGAATAAAATAAAGTAGATTTTAATTATTGACCGAATTATTATGCTGTTACACATTCATCTATGGGTTTGTTTATCATTGTAAATCTATAACCTGATTGGTGAATCAGGCTGAGTTTCATCAAGCCTTTATGATCAACATTTTCCCTCAGCAGCAACACTGAAGCACACAGAGGTTCCCGCTGAGTCTTTACGCACGATCCAGCTGCTGATGTCTCCCTCTTTTCAGCTCAATGCACTTCTAGACTGTTACAGTTTATAACCATTATCACCTTTCACAGCGACAGGTTTCTCAGTCAGTCGCCGCGCTGACCAGACAAATCTCTATTGCTCTCGTCAGTGCGCTCTGGGCGTCAGTGCGCTCTGGGCGCACTGACGCCCAGAGCGCACTGACGAGAGCGGACCTGCCCAGAAAGCACCTGCTCCGAGGGAAAGGAAAGGAGGGGAGGGAGAGGAGCAAGCGCGGAGGCACAGAAATACGGTGCATGTAGTTAAAAAATGCAGAATTGCTAAAAACGAAACTTATAAACTGACCAAGTGGCGTTTTAAACTGCATCTGGTTAGCAGAACTGTTTTATTATCCAGCGTGCAGCCATGACTGGTTCTGAATGAACCGGTCATCTGGCAGCAGCTCTCCCCTCCTCCTGTGTACGCGGTACAGGACTTTACCGGCTCACTTTCACCACTGTTAAGACTAAAATTATTCATAACTCTGATCACTCTTCCTGCTGCTCTGTTAACACAAACTGCAGCAGGAATTACTAATGGCCACAAGCTGTGAAAGAAGCCGAAACAGCTCAGCAGAAGGCGGAGTTTTGTCGTCCGCAGCCCAGAGGGGCTTTGTGATTTTTATGCGTGAGAAATTCCATGTTTGCGTGTGAAATGCCATGTGTTGCGTGTGAGCGTGTGAAGTTAGTGAAATGCGTGTGTCACACGGTCAATGCGTGAGAGTTGAAACAAATATGCAGTAAGTTTCCAGATAAAGTGCAGCAGTAATATTGGAGACAAACATTAAACAAACAATTCGCCATGAATTTCTTAAGGGAAAGATTCTGAGATGTAAGCAGTTGTTTTGTAGCTACCTATTGGCAACATATACCGATTCCTGGACGGTGATTACAAACAAAAAAACGGCCGACGACGCCGTGAACGCCGAGCAGGAAAAAAAAACAAGGACTTACCGTTTGATCAACTCGGCCCGTTTTCCAGTCTTTTTAAGCCCTCGACACTCAAGCCAACGTTTGAGCTGAAGGTTGGTGTGTTCTTCGACAGTTCGACCAGTAATCCGTACGCCTGGGACATCGTCTTGCGAAAGTTTAACGGCTGCAAAGTCGGTCACATCGCTGTTTCTGTTGCGCGTGTAATGGCTGGTGGGTATGGGCTTTCTCTACCTGTGTGCCCTACCTAAGCGGCAAGGGGCGTTGCTCTTGAGATGGTGACGTCACGTGCGCGGTACGCCATTGAAATTGAATTGGTCAAAACTTAAAACGACACCGTGAAAATACATTAAAAGCAAACCATTTTAAACCTTCCCTCTTCATTTCTCTGCCAAACCTCTGCCTTTGTGTCTTTTCTAACGACTTTGGGCATCCAGTTTGAAGCAGTTAAACCAGTGAGAAGCTAGTTTAGGGCAGCATGTAAGCAGCCAGGTCAAAGTGGGAAACAAAGTGAGCTGTGGAACACGGGGACCTCCGCATGGTCTTCAGGGCATGGCTGTGTCCTTAGACTTCCTGTGAGGGAAGGCGACTTCAGATCAGCTTTCCTCTTCGCTCGGCCTAGCTGCAGGAGACCGCTTCGCGGCATCTTAACTCAACTTTCCTGCAACAGCTGAGAAAGGTTACATAGAGCCTGTTTCCATGGCAGTCAGCTGTTGAAGTTCCAATGTTGGAAAAGGGCAGAGCTTGCATGTGTGGCGGGTCTCCAAACTCCAGTTAGAGCCTATGGACAGAGAGAGATTGATCCCCTCCAGTGCGACTGATGATGACTAGCAGCAGAAGAGGAAGATAAACCTTATCTTCATACAGTGCCCCCCCCGTTGTGAGAGGCAGTCTCTGGGGGAAGGAGTGACTGCAGCAGTCCCTTACATTTAATGTGGCCTTAGATCAGCCTTAGAGTCTGATCTTATGTTATTTTCCTGTTGGCTGATTTCACCACACAATGTTCTCTGAAGGAGTGGATCATATAGGCAGAAAAGGAATAGAGATGAACCAGAGAACCATGATGAAGGTTACTGAGCTCCATTGTTTCAGCATTTGTTGACGACTTTTGTGTGTTCAGTCTGTGGTTGAGCTGCTCGAGTTGTTTTCTACATCAGTCCTGCTGCAAAGAAGAAGCTCTTTGTAGAAAAGACTAACATCTCTAACAGATAAAAACTGCTGCTGACAGGAAGTGTCATGCACACAGATAAAACTGGAAGACTTGTGAGTTTATGTAGGTCCGAACTGACAAACAGGAAACAGATTTACTAGGGTGCTCAATAGCTCTGATGCAGGGGCCTTGCAACGTATTCACAAAGAAGGAAAGTATTCTTTCCTTCTTTGTGAAAAGGACAGAAGTACATACAGGATTGTTGAATGATGTTATTTTTAATTAACGAAAAAGATGAGGAAATAGTCCAAATTGAAACACCTGGAGTGTGCAACATTTCATCTACGGAACAATCTGACAACTTTAGAGATGTCCGTCCGTTGTCTTCCATTTATCCGGGGTCGGGTCACGGGGGTAGCAGCTTCAGTAGGAAGGCCCAGACGTCCCTCTCCCCAGCCACTTGGGCCAGCTCCTCCGGGGGAGCTGGCCCAAGTGGCCCAAGGCGTTCCCAGCAGAGAGACATAGTCCCTCCAGCGTGTCCTGGGTCTTCCCCTGGGCCTCCTCCTGGTGGGACGTGCCCGGAACACCTCTCCAGGGAGGCGTCCAGGAGGCATCCTGACCAGATGCCCGAGCCACCTCAACTGGCTCCTCTGGACGTGGAGGAGCAGCGGCTCTACTCTGAGTCCTCCCCGGATGACTGAGCTCCTCACCCTATCTCTAAGGGAGAGCCCAGACACACTACGGAGAAAACTCATTTCGGCCGCTTGTATCCGGGATCTCGTTCTTCATAGGTGAGGGTAGGAACGTAGATCGACCGGTAAATTTAGAGCTTGGCCTTTTGGCTCAGCTCTCTCTTCACCACAACGGATTTGTACAGCGCCCTCTTCACAGCAGACCCTAACCATAGCCCGACTTACAGCCGGCAATGCGGACCAGACTCTGACACCGGTTATACAGAGACCTGACAGCCCTTATTAAAGGGTCCGGTACTCCATACTCCCGGAGTACCCCCCACAGGATCCCCCGGGGGACACGGTCGAATGCCTTCTCCAGATCCACAAAGCACATGTAGACTGGTTGGGCAAACTCCCATGCCCCCTCCAGAATCCTGCTGAGGGTATAGAGCTGGTCCAGTGTTCCACGGCCAGGACGAAAACCACACTGCTCTTCCTGAATCCGAGATTCGACTATCGATGGACCCTCCTTTCCAGAACCCCTGAATAGACCTTACCAGGGAGGCTTAAGAGTGTGATTCCTCTGTAGTTGGAACACACCCTCCGGTCCCCCTTTTTAAATAGGGGGACCACCACCCCAGTCTGCCAATCCAGGGGAACTGCCCCCGATGTCCACGCAATGCTGCAGAGCCGCGTTAACCAACACAGCCCCACAACATCCAGAGCCTTAAGGTACTCAGGGCGAATCTCCTCCACCCCCGGGGCCTTGCCACCGAGGAGCTTTTAAACAACCTCGGCAACCTCAGCACCAGAGATGGGAGAACCCGACCCAGACTCCTCTTAGAGATGTTTTACTTTTTATTGTGAAGCAAACAATTAGGACAAAATAACATAAAACATCAGGGTGCATAACTGTTTACCACCTGAAGTCAATTCTTTGTAGAGCCTTTAGCAGCAACTCCAGCTGCCAGAGTCTCTGGATCAGTCCCTATGATCTCCCCTCATCTGGTCTTTGGGGTTTCTGCTTGTTCTTCGAGATCAAACTGCTGCAGCTCCTCCATGTTTGATTGTTTAAACTGGTGAACAGAGATCTTCAGGTTTCACTAGATATCCTCTGATAGGTCAAGGTCTGAACTTTGACTAGGCCAATCCAACACATTTAAATGTTTCCCCTTAAACCACTCGCGTGTTGGTTGAGCAGTCAATTCGGGCATTTTCCAGCTAGAAGGTAGAACCTCCGTCTAAGATCACAGGAAGACTGACGCCATCTTTCCCTCAACTCGGATAGTTGCCCAGTCACTGCTTCGAAACAACCCCCCAGCATGATGCTGCCACCACCATGGTGGCCTACAGCAGGGGTTGATGGGATGTGTTGCGTTTGGGGCAGACAGCGCTGTTCTTGGTGGTGAAAAAGTTAGTTTTTCTCATATGACCAGAACACCTTCCTCCATACATTTGGGGAGTTGCCCACATGCCTTTTGGCAAACTCTAAACATGCTTTCTTGTTTTAACACTAAGTAACATCTTTTTTCAGGCCTCTCTTCCATGGAGACCAGCTCTGTGGAGCATATGGCTGATTATGGTCCTCTGTACAGATCCTCCAGCCTCTGCAGCTCCTTCAGGGGGAACTTTGGTCACTGTGCTACTTCTCTTATTAATGGCCTCCTCACTGGTCTGTGAGTTCTGGTGGTAAATCTTGTGGTGTTCCAGGAAAACATGGTCTTCATAGTGATGCGTCCTGCTTAGTGGTGCTGCAGCCTCAGGTGTGTTTATATTGACAGGTCATGTGACAGATTTCTAACAGGTGGACTTCATTTCTCAAATTATGTGACTGATGAAGGTCATTGGTTGCACCAGAACCTTTTAGTGACATTATAGCATCTCACCAACTTGGACAATTTTGTTCAGATCCATCAAATAAAATAAGATGAAAAAACATCTAAATTACAGGTTGGAATGTAGCGTAGTACAAAAATCCACGGGGGTGGTGAATACTTTTACAAGACACTGCATTTAATTTTATTAGAAGCTTATTATCATTATTATTACTATTAAATCTTTATTTATACATCTATTCTCACTGAAGCACAAGTTCTCAACTAAAAGAGAGACCTGTCAGGAATCACTAACCTCTGTACTTTAGATTCAGTTTAGAGTCAAAAGTGGATCATTTGGACAAACCTAATCTTCCCTGTCGGCAGATCTGTCAACTAAAGTTAGAGCAAGTTTAAGTTTGTCAGACCCTTTAATGACCACAATTATTTAAACATAAGACCTAATTACAAATCACAATCTAACTTGCTGTTAGAGAAGCACCTTTGGCATATTTTACCTGTAGTACATCTGGACAGGAAGTAGAGAGGCCTCATTGATGAAAGGTGAGGCTGTGTTTCTATGACCTTCAACCAAATGGGTTACTTGTGAAGAGGTGCAGGGGTGGATGGTGTTTGTGCAGAGGCAACAGCAGCCCCAGGTAGGCTCTTTAACCTCTACATTTATAACTTCTTCCCCTCAAACACCAGCAAAAGCATTACTAAGTTTGCAGATGACACCGCCTTACTGAGACTTATCTCGGGGAGGGGGGTGGGGGGTGAGACCACCTATTAGAGGCGAGGTGCAGTGGCTGTCAGAGCGGGTCAGGCTGGCCAAACATTTTGTGTGTAGTTTCAGAAAAGAAACACTAAAACTTTGTTTTTAAGTTCAATAAACACATTTCACAGCAGATGAAAAAGTTTTCTGGAACTCTCACAGTTTTTCTAAGCTCCACTGTGGGGAACTCCGTCTGGTTTCTCAGTTATTAAACTTGGGCAGCCATAGAAAAGCCAATTAAATCCGTCTTTGGTTTGGTTCTGTTCAACACGTTGCTTAAAGCTGCCTCCAGCTTTGGGCTGAGCTTGACAGCAGAGGAACAAACCTGACTGACCCACCCAGGCAAGAATAAACCAGAAGCAAAGTTTTTCACAGCGAAGGTTTGATGTTAGGCGATACCTTTCCTCCAACAAGCATTAAATGCTGAGATACTGTATCATTATATCATCATACAGCAATGCCTCCTATAGCATCATATGCTTTACTGAATTCATGGAACGACTGAATGCAGAGAAAGGTAAAAAAGTAGAAAATAAATTCAGAACCTAAGGAAATCACATTTATGACCCTGCATGTTGACCTGGACTCATCTGAGACTTTCAGGCCTGAAATTCAGACGATTTAATCTGAGTTTTTAAACCTCGCTGAAACCCTGTAACTCTGACGTATAAATTATAGAAACATAAAACGGCATGAAACCTATGAGAGGAACCGACATGTCGACGCAACAGAAATATTAAAAAAACTACCTGTTTTCAGGTTTTTTTGTTAGCAGCAGGCTCCCACAATTTGATTCAGGTTCTTTGCTGGATCCATTTAAAAAAATACTAGAAATCAGGAAAAAAGGCCTTCAGCTCTAACAGGGTGATTTTCTAACAGTCTTTGGCTGCGGGGTTAACACGCAGATGAAAAACTGAAGAAAAATGCAGCTCCCAGGTCTGGTTTCGGTGGTTTGTTGATTCTTTTCACTGCTTCCTAAAAATCTGACTGTCAGCTCTACTCTTCTGACAAAAAAGCTTTTTTTAGACCCGAGTGATCACAAGAAGAAAGACCTCCAGACACCCTGGAAAACAGTTGATAGAGGTTGAAGCAAAAATATAAATCTTAAATCTAGAGTTTTATACGGTGTTTCGTTAAATTATTATACAGTAGGAGATTCCATGTCTGTCTACACTCAGTCTGATTCCCGTGAATATTTAACGGTACAGTACCTGACACGGAGAGGAGGACGACAACAAATCCACTCAGAGCTGCAGATAAACTCATGGCTGCTGAGACACTTCAGAAGTTCAACAGTCAGTGCATCTGTTTTATCTGCAGTGATGAAGGACAATGATTGTCAAAGATTTTCTTGTCTGTGGTCTGTAAGCAGAAGACGGAAATATTAGCTAAAGACCCAGACTTCCTTCCTGCTTAACTGTAAGGCTAACAGCTGTTCGTTTTAATGATTGCACAGTTTTTTTAAGCTACAGCTTCTGAACTGAATAGTTTCACTGACAGTGACATGATACATCAGTTTTGTGAGGCTGTCCAGGCCAGTAGGGATAGCTTCCTTGATGTACTTTATCCAATCCAATCCACTTTATTTATATAGCACATTTAACAACAGAAAAAGTTTCCAATTTGCTGTACATAACAAAAAAATTAACTAAAAAGGACACAGAGGACCACACAACTACACGGTGTTAAAAGCCAAAAAATAAAAGTGGGTCTTAAGACGAGACTTAAAACACTCCACTGTGAATGCTGTTCGTACATGGAGGGGCACAGTATTCCAAAGTCTGGGGCCAACTACAAAAAACTGTCCCCTCTGGTTTTAAGCCTCGTTTTAGGCACTATGAGCTGAAGACGGCTCTCACACCTCAGAGCACGTGCCGGAGAATAAATCTGGAGGAGGTTGGTGATGTATTGAGGATTCATCCCATTTAAGGCTCTAAATACAAACAATAAAAACAGGGAGCCAGTGCAGAGACACAAGAATTGGTGTAATATGTTGATGTTTTCTAGTCCCTGTTAAAAAGACGAGCCGCTGCGTTTTGGACTACCTGCAGATGGGAGAGAGCCCGTTGGCTAATGCCTGAATAAAGTGCTGCAGTCCAGATGGCTAGAGATAAAAGAGTGTAACACCTGCTCAAAGAGGTTAAAAGATAAAAACGGTTTTACCTTAGGTAAAAGATGGAGATGATAAAAACAGGATTTTAAAACGCCGTTTATTTGTTTGTTCAGTTTAAAATCGTCGTCTATGGCGACACCAAGGCTGGTTACTTTGGAACGTACAAAATCCTTAAAAGGTCCCAAGTCAGAGATGGAACTGCCAAACACCATCACCTCTGTCTTGCTCTCATTAAGTTTCAGAACTTTTTTTGACAGCCAAGCCTTGACGTCACCCACACTGTCCAGTAGGGGTGTCAGGGGGCAGTGGCTGTTTTTAGCAATTGGCAAATAAATGTGACAATCGTCTGCATAGAAATGGTACGTTATACCATGTTTAGTAAAAATCTCTTTGAGACGAAGGAGGTATAGTGCAAACAATAAAGGTCCCAGGATAGAACCCTGAGGGACTCCACAATAAAGGGGGGCAGACGATGACGTGGAGTCCCCCCAGACTTTAGGAGGATTCTCTCGAAGCGCTTCATCATGACGGGGGTCAGAACGAGGAGGAGAGGACAGGAGGATCTCCAGAAAGACCCCTGCTAGCTGGTCAGCACATGATTTCAGCTTCCAGGCTGACACCATGTCTGGACCTGCAGCCTTGTTGGTGTTGACCTTTTTCAGGGTAAAGGTCACTTGGTGGAGTTGCAGGATGAGAGGCTGATGATGCTCCTCTGACTGAGGAAGATGTTCAGGCTCCCTGCAGCTTTTAGAGACAAAACGAAGAGTTTGTTTAAGGTGTCTGGAAGAGCCAGGTCATTGGTCAGCGGCTGGTCGCTGTGCTTGTAGTCCGTGATGTTTCTGATGCCTCTCCACATGTGGTGTGGATTGTTGCTGCTGAAGTAGTCTTCAATGTGCTGTTTGTACCCTTACTTGTCCTTCTGGCCCTGCTGTAGGCCAGTCTGTCTCCAGATCTGAACGCTGCATCCTGGGCCTTCAGCAGGAACTGCACCAAGCGGTCCACCCATGGTTTCTGGTTAGGAAACACTCTGATTGTCTTTGTGAGTAGGACAGCATCAGTGAAGTGGATATAGGAAAGCACGGATGATGTGTAACTTTTTAAGTCAGCGCCCTTTTAAAATACATCCCAGTCAGTGTTTCCAAAACAGTCCTGTAGATCTGAGTCTCTTCGGTCCAAACCTGAATGGTTTTTTATCACCGGTCTGGTTCTGCAGGTCAGTGGCTTGTGGGCAGGAATCATCACAGAGATATGATCTGATGAACCAAAGTGTGGGGCTGGGACAGCTTTGTATGTTCGTGGGATGTCACAGGAAACTTTATCTAATGTTTTATTGTCTCTGGTCGGGAACTTAATAAATATATGAAACTTGGGGAGCACAGACTTTAAATTAACATGGTTAAAGTCCCCAGCAGTTATCATAGCGTGTTCTGAATTACTGTTTATTTGACTGGTAACAAAGCAGTAGAGTTCCTCAAGAGCTAGCTTAGTGTTAGCTCTCGGCTGTACGTACGTCGCAGTGATTATCACAGAGCTGAGCTCTCTAGCCAGTTAAAATAGTCTGCACTTAGCCGCAAGGTATTCCAGGTCATGTGAGCAGAAGGTTCCAACGGTGTTTGCCAAAGCGCACCAGGAGTTGTGGATGTAAATTGCCAGTCCTCCTCTGCTTTTCTCCACACCTACTGTTCGATCGGCCTGGAACAGCGTTCCTCCAACCTCATCAAGTCATCATGGAGGCTACCGTCTAACTACGATTCTGTGAAAATCACTACACAGCTGTCCATCTTAAGTGGAGCGATTCTTAACCGGAACTCGTCAAGTTTGTTAGTGAGGGATCTTACTTTGGCCAGAGTGAGGCTTGGAAGTGTTGGTCTGTATGGGTTAGCTTTTAGCCAAGTCAGCAGGCCTGGCCGAGAGCCTCGCCGTCTCCTTCTTCACTTACGCCGATCCCTGGGCATCCAGAGTGGACCTTCAGGTTGGTTACAGATTCTTTCAGAAGGTCAATCATGCTGTGATGGAGGTGGATTCCGAAGTCCAGACACTCCATTAAACTGGAAAATATGTGTTCAACAACTGATTTATTTGATCCTTATAATCTTCAAGTCCTTCTCAGTAGAAAAGCATCATTAAAAAATAATGATCCCCTCTTTGTCATTGTAGATCAGCCTGTTGCCAAAGACTGCCCTTGAATTTGAAGAATATGTTTCTGCAACATTTGCAGAGGACATCCATTCAGAGGGAAGCTTGTGCCAGGAACAATAAGAAAGGGACTTCTGTATTTTATTCATCACACAAAAGCAAAGCACAGGAAGGATTACATTAGTACAGTTAGACTTTTGCTTTTGAAACTCAGTCAAACTTAGTCAAAAACAAAAGGGTCTTATTTCAAACACTGAAGAGTTCAGTCTTGACAATGTAAAGAGTTGGATAAATTGCGACATGAATGTTATTTAGAAAAAACGGCAAAATTTCAAACATGATGTGGGTGCACCTTTTCTCTTCAAATAATTCAATCATCTATCATTACCAATACGCTCCTTTTTGCCTTCTCCAAAGAAACTTAAAACTGACTCGAACATGTGCACATAAACGAGCGTCATTAGTGAATCTGGGCAGCCTTTGTCAAAAAGAGAATAGAGAATATGATGAGGTTTACATCTAAGTTTCAGAGGCTATGACCATAAAACACTGTCTCTTTCAAGGAGGCCAAATCTTTTAGGAGGGGGGAGTGGTGGCTTAGTGGTTAGAGCAGTGCACTTGTGCTCTGAGAAGGATGCAATGGAGAAATTCACTTCTGCATCTTAACCCATCACCCTGGGGGAGCAGTGGGCTGACATGTGCAGCGCCTGGGCAGCAATCAGGGGTTAAGGGTCTTGCTGAGGGACCCAGAGTGCAGGCAGTGGGGATTGAACCAGGTACTTGCATCAATTCCCAGAGTGCAACCGCACTGCTCTAACCACTAGGCCACCACTCCCCTTCTATATATATCAAAAGTAAATATCAAAAGGCCACATTAAACACGTCATCTGTTGCACAATGATCTGATGTTTTCTAGGTAGTCTAAGCTGAGGCGAACCTCAGAGAGATAGTTTAACCTGAAAAGAGACAAAAAAATATAAATCTGACCATGATGTAAACATCTGAGTGTGATTGCGTGGCTGGGTCAATGTGTTCAGGGACTGGAGCAAGAAAATAATATCAGCAATATGATGAGGGCTTCAGATCTGAAGGGTTGAAATTCAATTTTTTTTCTGTATAGCTTGATTATTGATCTTAGCTTTGTTTTAGGCAGTGTTCTTGATGTGCTGAATTACACAAAAACTATTATCATTGTGTTATGCCAGAAGCTGATTGAATAGGATTATTATTATTAATTATAATTTAAATAAAATAACTAAATCCAACTTTCTGTGGTTTTGGTTAAGAGATAAAAAGGAGATAAAAAGTAAAAGGCAGGAAAACGCAAGCAAGCAGGGAGCAGAGAAAAAGGCGTCCGAAGAGGCAGAGTATCTCCGCCTGAAGTGCTTTGAGGGGAGGTGGAGCAGCTGGTGGTCTGTGAATTGCGGTAGATTTCAGAATAAAGTAAATTACAGGATAAAATTACAGGATAAAGTGCAGCAGTGATTTCACAGTACAACAATTGAAATGTAAACAAGGCAGGACAAAGAGACCGGGTGCGATCACTGTGTACAGGGGAGTATATCTTAAAAACCATATGTATGTGCAGAAATGATTTGTGCAAGAATGCATTTTAAAGACTGACAATTCAGCAGCATTTGCAATGCTGGATAAGGATGCAATGATGCAAATGTGCAAATATGCAAATTTGGTGCAGAGTCCAGTTATAGATCAGCAGTTCAACAGTCTGATGGCAACAGGGAAAAAGCTTTTGCAGAACCTGGTGGACCTGCAGCGGAAGCTGGAACCTATTTTCAGAGGGCAGCAGGGAGAACAGTCCATGGGGGGGGGGGGGGGGGGGGTGTCTCTGATGATGTTACGGGACACGCAGCGCTGGGATGAAATGTCCTTAATGGAGGGAAGAGGAGCCCCAATGATCCCTTCTGCTGTCCTCACCACTCTCCTCACGTTCTGCAGCCTCCACACCACACAGAGAGACAGCTGGTCAGAATGCTCTCTATGGTGCTTCTATAGAAGGTCGTGAGGATGGGCGGGGGCAGGTGGGCTCTCCTCATCCTCCGCAGGAAGTACAGTCGTTTCTGTGCCCTCTTCACCAGTGACGTGGTGTTCACAGTCCAGCTGAGGTTCTCCGTGATGTGCACCCCCAGGAACTTGGTGCCGCTGACCACCTCCACAGCTGAGCTGTTGATGAGCAGTGGAGCATGGTGAGGCCGGTTCTTCCTGAAGTCAATGATGATCTCCTTTGTCTTGCTGTACATCACCCTCTAACAAGATCAGGAAAGCTATATGTACTAATCACAATATCTCATTCGAGTGGCTTGATTTCTTAAGCGTAGTAGCTCGCCTCGAAGTTAGTCTGTAGATAGTATAATATACTGCAAAATGACCATGTCCAAAATAGTTCAAATGAACGGTGGATTTCACCTTGAGAGTCCTGTCTTTGAAAAAGGCGACATAGTAAAAGTCCCACAACGAACAGAAGAAACAGTCGAGCCAGGAAGATTTTAAGAAAGTGGGGCCGCTTTCCTTGTCTTTTTGGGGCAAGCCTACCACGAACGGTGAGGAGATTACCAGAAATCCATTGTTGGCTTGTATCTTTGCATTGTTGCTGCATCGATCCGCGAAACGACTCCTTAGTTAGGATGATACTGGGTGAAAAGGCTTTAAAGGCTTTAGAGATAAAAATCGAGGGAGGCAAACACAGAGCCCAACCAACCGTGTGTCGCCATCTTGTCAGCTGTGTTCTTCAATAAACTCTTTAAACTGCACTCCTGCCTCCGTGTTTGTTGAGTCACAATGGTAAAACTAAACAAGACAATTATTGTTCATTTCAAGGGGGGTACCACCAAGTGTGCGTAAGGCACCAACGTTGCTGACAAATCTACTAGAATGTTGCACTAAGATACGTGTAACTTTCTAGTCCACTGTCACCAGACCTGTAAAAAATTCACCCAGGTTCATGGTAGAACTTCTCAGTGAAACTTTGGCAGCTAAAGACCTAAGATCAACACAGATCTGCAGAGACATTGAGGTCAAAAGACAAGAAGGCAGTCTGGAACAATGCAGAGCCTCAATTGATTTATCACATTAAAATTTAACTTCCAGTTAATTTTACATTTTTCTGCAATAAAATAGAAAATATTTTGCTTCACATGAATTTATTTCATTTGTGTTTTTGACAAAATATAAATATTCAATATATATAAAATGAAGAGATGCAGTTTATTTACAGAAATATCAAGTCAGTTCAGTCCAATCATACAGACAGATTCATATGATTTTTTTCAGGCTGAAAATTCTTTGCCGTTAAATGTTTTCTGCTTTACTGAATAAGACACGTTTATTTATACAGCACTTAAGAATAATCAGAATCCTAATGTCTTTTAAGGTCAATAAGAAACCTTTATTTCCATTTCTATTTTATTCATTTCATTTTACCATTTTGTCATGGCAGATGGCCATTTACGCTGAGCTTGGTTCTGGTTCTGCTGGAGGTTTCTCTGTGGAGTTTTCCTCTTCAATGTCATTATATGCATGCTGGGTTTGAAGGATTGCTGCAAAGTCCAGGGTACATCCAAATACCCTTAATAGTAGCATCTAGTTTCTGCTCCCTGACCTTTCACAGGGACAACTATAAGAACTCCATCATGGGGAGGACAGGAGTTTTGGATTGCTGTGCTGAATTCGGACAGCCTTTAACTCTGACATCATTACATGAGAGAAACACACATGGCTGATGCGAGTCAAATCCGGGCCTACAGCCTTCCAAAAATTAACAACAAAGTGCATGTTTTTTTCCACCAGACATTTCTGTTAATTTCCACAAGGGGGCTGGGCTGATAAATCATGTAATGCAAAGGATTGTGGGATACTTTAAGGCTTCGTAGCACTGATAAGAGACTTTGCGGGGTTACTATGTTAAACTAGCCATTGGAGGACGCATTCAGGATTCTTCCTACCTCCTTCCTTCCTGACTTATCATGCCGATCACTGATGCACTTCTGCTTTGGCTTAAGAGTCCTTCCTCAATAATTCAGATTGAGCCAAGTCAAGTCAATGATTGGTTGCAACCTGCTGGGTTTCCTTACAAATCTTTAAACCAATCTGGAGAATAAACTGTACTTGATTTAATTGTTTGATAACTGGAACGAAATAAACTTTCTCTTGTAAAGTGTTTTGAGACATGTCTTGTGAATTTTCACAATTTAAATAAACTAAAGTGAATTCATGGAGATCAAAGTGGAAGAGCAGTCAAATTCCTTGTTTGTGTGCAGAAGCTTGGTGAATAAAACTGCTTCTGGTTTTAAACTCCGAGCCAGAAAGTGGTTGTATGATGATGTGGCTTTCTTCCTCTGAAGTTTGAGACCTGACAGACTTCATAGAGGGTCGTCCTGCTCCTTTGCTTTTTCAGTCTGAGATGCTGCAGCTTTCAGGGCTGAGATGTTTTGATAAACTGGGTCGGGCTGATAAGAGACAATAAACGAGCTTCATTGATTAAATAGCTTTTTATATTGGTCTCACATTGACCACAAAGAGCCAAATTAACTTCCATTCTTTAAAAAAAAGTGATTACAGCAGTGGGTCTCTCACCTGCATCCTCTCCAGTGCTGCTCCAGTGTCTGAGCTCCTCTTCCTCCTAAGATTAAAAAGTGACCCTGGTCAATATGGCAGATGTCAAAGACTGGAACCATGAGAAATTATTTAAAACCTTCTACACAGATAATGTGAAATTAAATTCAGGGATCGGCAATTTCGACTCACAGTAATAATAACATTAGGAGAGAAAATATATGTAAACATGTGCTATTGTCAACAACATCTTTGACAATTTACAATCAGAGCCTTACAAACCGAAATCTCTTTCAAAATATGTTAAATTGGGTTTTGAATGTTTCTGACAGGTGAGCTGGACTCTGAGGAGAAAAACACTGATGCCAGTTAGGTGTAGTAAACGTAGTGTGGGGGTGGTCGGTTGCAAGCTTGTTTTTGTCACCTGGTTTGGTTGACAAACCTGACCGTCATGTAATCCATTACAATTTTGAAACCTGATATTTCAGCCGACATAGGAATGAACATTTCAAAATGTTAATTAAAGGAACTTGTGTTGCTGGAGTTGGAGCTGGAATTTATGGAAGCAATCTCTGGAACCATTGTGGGGAAGAGGATTTGTGGCTGAGAACAACTTGGTGAAAATGCAAGAACACTGAATAAAAGCCATTAACCTTATCTGAATCGGTTAGGTTACACTGTTTCTGGAGGAGTGATCCAGAGAATCCATCTGAGTGATTCGGATCACTGACTGACTGATCCACTAGATGTAGTCAGCTTGCGGGGCAGAGGCAGAAGCGGAATCCAATGCCCAGGCTTGGGTGATACACAGGGGATCAGTAGACTTGGCTGAGGTTTCCAGTTCCAAATCTGGAATCCAGTCAAGATAATCCGCAACAAGACACACAGTCCAGGCAGAGGTAACCAGACAGGGGCAGAGACAGGCAGACTAGGTCAAGAGGCAGTTCAGAAAGTCGAGGTCCAGATACAGATGCCAACAGGAGAATCTAACAAGGGCAATAGAGGAGAAATCACAGTAACAAGACAAGTTGAGCTCACACATGCAATCAAGGAAGGCTGGATGGTCTACTCATGTGGTGGCTTTCAAGAACCTGGCAGTTACACAATGGGAGAGCATGAAATATACACTGCTCATCCCGGGTGCACTCCCCTAACTGCTTAGACCTTGTTTACCAGGTGTCAGCAGGAGCAGGAGCAGGGAATGATGTAACAGAGACTGCAGACGGTTTCCTCAATTTTGCACAATATAACCATGGCCACCAGAGGGAGCCACTAGGGGCGTTTCGTGGACTACAAGGGCCTTTTTTTAATACTTTTGCTTGAATTTCCCTCAAACCCTAAACTGCCTTTCTCCTCGAGGGGCACAAACTGGAAAGAGGAGCAGATGTCAAAACTTCACATCATCGTTTCACCCATCACATTCGAGGTGCTGAAAAGAGCCCCTCTTCTTCCACTTAGTGCCCCCTTATGCCCTAAAGCCCGTTCCTTTAAGAAATAACGCGGGAGTGGGCTAGAGACGTGCGGGTGGGCTCATTGCTATCCGCTCAGCCTGGGCTTCGATACAGAGGTCAGTAAGCAGAGAATAGTTCTTGGGTAAAATTTCATGCTATTGGGTGGAGAATTCAATATGTCGTCCGGATTGTCGAATTAAGAAGGACGAGCCCTCATTGGCGTCTGTTGGACCTCTGGACTCCGAATGACAGGTGGTGAAATTAAGCACATTGACAACTTTGACATCTGATAACTCAAGATGTGCTCAGCTGATCTGGACCAAATTCGTGGCCCAATTTTCCTAGAAAAGATAGAAGTAACAACAGTTACTAGAGACAGCTGGTCAGAATGCTCTCTATGGTGTTGCCCAAAGGGACAAACACAGGGGAAGCTGCCTCCACCATCCCAGGGAAGAGCAGAGAGGAGCCCCAGGAAGCTCCCCGCAGGCTCCGCTGGCAGCCAGATATGCCGGAGTGGATCCAGCCAGCCCAGGTTCAGGCCAAGACCCGAATGACCCCCAGTCCAGACCACAAACACATGAAACAGTAGCAACCCCCTGATGAGTTCCAGTCTGAACTCCATGAAACTCCCACCCACCCATGAACCCCAATATCTATTCGCCCACTCACCAACCCAGGATACGGATATCGAACACATGCCCCTGAACACAACTGCCATGAATCCCCTACAGCAGTACAACCCTGCAAGAGTGCTCCACCCCAGAGAAGCCGATAAAGGTACATCTAACCTTGTTGGCGCATCGCGATTGCACTCTGAGAAGGTCTCAAGTACCCGGTTTGATCCCTGCAGACTGCCACTATGGTTCCCTGAGCAAGACCCTTAGCTCAAGATTGCTCCCTGGGCGCCACTCAGGGTAGGCAGCCCTCTGCTCCCTGAGGAATGGGTTGAACGCAGAGACAAAATTTCCCCTCTGTGGGACTATAAGGCAACTCTTTCTTTCTTTTTACACCGTGCGAGCCCCTGCACACAGCCCCCCATATCCACGGCATCATATCCCCCACCGGAAGGCAAAACACAACTGCAAGGCAGCAGCCCTGCATGACACCAACCAAGCCACTAAACGCAATTTCAAAAGAGCAGACACCACAGAGCCAAGCAACTACACCGGACCATGAACCCACACCAAGACGGCATCAACTTACCCACCAAGCAGTCCATGGCAGGCACCCGGGGCCAACGACGCCCACCATGCCTTCACAAACAACCACAAACATCACTGTCACTGCAACGTCACTCCAGGAAAAGTCACCAACCAACCCAGCTCCACCGTCACTACCAACCAATCTATACCCCCCCCCACCAGATGCATCAGGAGGCTTATGCTTATCAAGGCTTCAGAAAAAATCAACCAAATCCTGACATGTGACGCCACTGCTAATGCAACTACATTGGTACCTGATTTATTTTACAGTCCATTTTAAAATGTTTCCTCTGGCTTGGGGAGCTCTTCCTGAACAGGTCCTAGGTTATATCAGAGGACTATTGCAGTACTACGCAGAAGACAAAAGTATACAGAACGTTTTCTTCAGTAGTTCCAAGACTCTTGAACCCTTTCCTTCACACTGATATCAGCTGACTCTGTAACTGGTTTTAAAAGCCTGTCAGAAACATTTCTTTTTAAATTCACTTATGTTTAATGTGTCTTGCTAATTGTGAAACACTTTTTTTTCTTTATAAGTAAAGTTTTACATATTTTGCTCAATCATTGATTAATGTCTTCATTGTAAAATGGTCAACTTTATTGTTTTTCTGCAAAATTTGCAAACACTGAAAAGTCTGGAAAAGTTTATCAGGAGAGTCAGACTTTATTTCAGGTTGATCAATCATTTAATTATTTGTTTTAGGATTTAGGAGTAGGATTATTATATTATATGTTAAAAAAGAACAGCTTTTAAATTATGGATGAAATTATTTTTACATCATAAAAACCTGATATGTTATCAGGAGTGAGAAGACTTTTCAGAACCACTGCATGAATACAAGTGAATCAAAGAGCAGTGATGGAACTGGTGGTTTGTTATTGGCTTACCTCATCCACAGAAACAAGAGCAGCAGAGAAACTGGCATCAGGACCACCAGAGTCAACCTAATGCAGTCCATTATCTTCTCTGAAGAATCTAAAAATGAGAGTAACATGATAAACATCTGAACAGGAAGCCTGAATTAACTGACTTTACCATCAGTCACTTAGTTACAGAAAGTGAGAAAGACAGATTTCAATCTGCATTTGACAGTTAACAGATCACCTCTGACCGCAGTCAGATGAACCGTGGAGCTCTGACTTCCTCTGTTGTTTTGAGCTTCACACGAATAATTTCCACTGTGTTCCTCTATGAAGTTGTTAACCACATCTTAAAAAAAAACAAATCAATCATTAAATCAGAACCCATCTACCAGATCAATCGCTTAACCATTATTGACACTATAATTACTAAGGACCTGATCTATGTGTCTTTAATAAAGTTAGAATAAATTAATGAAACCTTTTCTATTCTCATAGAACAAAATTCTGTACTGTCTAAATAGATGATAATATATTTACTCTGGAAAACAATGTAAAAAAACAAGTCAACATTCCCCACATTGTATTTTGGTCTATTTCTAAAGAAAAGAACCTGAGTCACTTCTTATAATAATGGCTCAGTTCTTAAAACCACAGGAAGCTCTGGCTGAAGAAAAAGACTACCTCTGATCACAATCAGAAGAACTGTGGAGCTCTGACTTCCTCTGTTGTTCTGAGCTTCACACGAATATCTTCCACTGTGTTCAGGTCTGACATCAGTGATGATGAAGTTCTGTCCTGAAGCCGTTGGAAACTCCTCATCCTCTTTGTACCAGGAGTAGCTAGCTGCTGGGTTAGCATCACTGCTGCAGGTCAGAGTCACTGAACTGCCCTCCACTATCTCACCAGAGGGACTCACTGACACAGAGGGAGGCTGAGGAGCATCTGGAGAAGATGAAGGTTTTTAGTATTAATTACATGATCATGGATGTGCAAAACTCTGACTCTTGCTGCCTGTCCAGTTACAAAAGCCTTTAATTAATCTTTTAAATCTCTTTTGTGTCCGACTGAATTATCTCGTCTTTGTGGGAGTTTAGTGTCTATTCGTTACAAATTTTGGTTAACTGTGCTTTACTGGAATAATTATTTTTAGTCAAGTTTTTACTCCTTCTCTTTAGATTTACAAACTGCGCCTCCTAGATAAAGTAAATAAAAATCACAATCAGAATGCCTTTTATTGTAATTGTACAACAAGTTCAACACCTGTACAATAAAATTAAGCTTGCTCCAACCAGAGCAGAAATATAAAAATGTCAGATTATCAAACAAATACAATTCAATTCAATTCAATTCAATTCAATTTTATTTATATAGCGCCAAATCATGAAACATGTCATCTCAAGGCACTTTACAAAGTCAAGTTCAATCATATTATACAGATTGGGTCAGATTATACAGATTGGTCAAAAATGTCCTATATAAGGAAACCAGTTGATTGCATCAAAGTCCCGACAAGCAGCATTCACTCCTGGGGAACCGTAGAGCCACAGGAAGAGTCATCTGCATTGTACATGGCTTTGCTGCAATCCCTCATACTGAGCAAGCATGAAGCGACAGTGGGAAGAAAAACCACCCATTAACGGGAAAAAAAAACCTCCGGCAGAACCGGGCTCAGTATGAACGGTCATCTGCCTCGACCGACTGGGGTTACAGAAGACAGAACAGAGACACAACAAGAGAAACAAAAAAGCACAGAAGCACACATTGATCTAGTAATCTGTTCTACATTAGATGGTAGTAGCGGGTGAGCCGTCTTCTCTGGATGATGTCACAGTTAACAGAACGCCAGACCAGGTGTACCTACTATGAAGAGAAAAGAGAGAGAACAGAAAGTTAAAGCAGAAATGACAACACATAATGCATAATTGAAGAACAGTAGAACTCAATATAGTGAGAAAATTAGATCCTGATATACTCCAGTAACCTAAGCCTATAGCAGTAAAACTATAAAGGTGGCTGAGAGTAACATGAGTCACTAGTTATAATTTTTGTCAAAAAGAAAAGTTTTAAGCCTAGTCTTAAAAGTAGACAGGGTGTCTGCCTCACGGACCAAAACTGGGAGTTGGTTCCACAGGAGAGGAGCCTGATAGCTAAAGGATCTGCCTCCCATTCTACTTTAAGAGACTCTAGGAACCACCAGCAGACCTGCAGTCTGAGAGCGAAGTGCTCTGTTAGGAACATACGGGGTAATCAGAGCTCTGATATATGATGGAGCTTGATTATTAAGGGCTTTATACGTTAGAAGGAGAATTTTAAATTCTATTCTTGATTTAACAGGAAGCCAATGAAGGGAAGCTAAAATTGGAGAAATATGATCCCTCTTGTTGATTTTCATCAGAACTCTTGCTGCAGCATTTTGGATCAGCTGAAGGCTTTGAACTGCATTTTGTGGAATTCCTGATAGTAAAGAATTACAATAGTCCAGCCTTGAAGTAACAAATGCATGGACCAGTTTTTCAGCATCACTCCTGGACAGAATGTTTCTAATTTTGGCGATATTCCGGAGGTGAAAAAAGGAAACTCTGGAAACCTGTTTAATATGGGATTTAAATGACATGTCTTGGTCAAAAATAACACCAAGATTTTTTACTTTATTACCAGAGGCCAGTTTAATGCCACCCAGATTAAGTGATTGGTTAAGAAGTTTATTTTTTGAGGACTCTGGCCCAAAGATTAAAACTTCGGTCTTGTCAGAATTTAGATGCAGGAAATTTAAAGTCATCCAGCTTTTGATGTCATCAAGACATGACTGCAGTCGAAGTAATTGATTGGATTCATCAGGATTTATGGATAAATATAACTGAGTATCATCAGCATAACAGTGGAAATTAATCCCATGCTGTCTGATAATTTTGCCTATCGGAAGCATATATATAGTAAAGAGAATTGGTCCAATGACTGAACCCTGTGGTACTCCACAGGTGACCCTAGAGTTTGAGGAAGATTTATTATTAACATGAACAAATTGGAATCTGTCTGACAGATAAGATTTAAACCAGCCTAATGCTTTCCCCTTAATCCCTACAGTATGTTCAAGTCTTTGTAGGAGAATATTGTGATCAACTGTATCAAACGCAGCACTGAGATCTAACAGGACAAGTATAGACACAAGTCCATTATCTGAGGCCATGAGAATATCATTAGTGACCTTCACCAGAGCTGTTTCAGTGCTATGATGAGCTCTGAAGCCTGACTGAAACTCCTCAAGTAGGTCATTACTTTGTAAATGTTCACAAAGTTGATTAGCAACTACTTTCTCAAGAATTTTAGATAAGAAAAGAAGATTAGATATAGGTCTGTAATTTACTAACTCATCTTGATCAAGAGAAGGTTTCTTAAGTAAAGGTTTAATAACAGCTACTTTCAAAACCTGTGGTACATATCCATTTACTAAGGATAGATTAATCATGTCTAAAATAGTGCCACTGATCAAAGGGAATATGTCCTTAAACAACTTGGTTGGGATTGGGTCTAACATACAGGTAGAAGGTTTAGATGAAGCTAAAATTTTAGATAGCTCAGAAAGCTCTACTGCTTCTAAACAGTTCAAACACTGCGCAGATTCTAAAGATTCCTCCAATGCTGCCTCACTTACTGAGGACGAGGTAATCATGTTTGGGAGGATGCCAATTATTTTATTTTTAATGGCATCAATTTTATTTATGAAGAATCCCATAAAATCATTACTACTGAGAGCTAAGGGAATGGATGGATCAACAGAGCTGTGGCTCTGGGTAAGTTTGGCAACTGTACTAAAGAGAAATCTAGGATTATTTTTATTCTCTTCAATTAATGATGAAAAATATGCTGCTCTAACTCTGCGGAGGGTCTTGTTATACAACAATAGTCTGTCCCTCCAGATTAAGTAGGATTCCTCTTGGTGTGTAGAGCGCCATTTTCTCTCCAATTTCCTAACATTGTGCTTCAAGGAACGCAGCTCTGAATTAAACCAAGGAGCCAGCTTCCTGTGAATAATCACCTTCTTTTTCAAGGGAGCTACATTGTCTAATGCAGAACGCAATGAGGAAGTCACATTGTTAGCAAAGGTATCGATTTGTGAATGGGAAGAAACAGCAATGCTGCCATCTACAGGGCATTTCTGCAATACTGAGGATATTAAGAAGGGGACAGACTCTTAAGTTTTGATACAGCATTATCCGATAAAAATCTACCATAATGGAACCCTCTTTTGGGGGTGGAGAATTCAGTTAGATTAAACTCAAATGTTATTAAAAAATGATCAGACAGGACAGGGTTGTGAGGAAATACTGTTAATTCTTCACAATCAATGCCATATGTCAGCACAAGGTCTAAAGTATGGAGCCGAGAGTGCGTCGGTTCATGCACATTTTGAGCAAAACCAATTGAATCTAGGATAGTTTTAAAGGCTACACTAAGGTTATCACATTCAGTGTCAACATGGATGTTAAAATCACCCACTATAATAACCTTATCAGTATTTAACACCAAATCAGATAAGAGATCTGACAACTCATCCAAAAACTGAGTGTAAGGGCCTGGTGGACGATACAAAACAACAAACAGAAGAGGTTTTATTGCTTTGCAGTTTGGATGAGGGAAACTGAGGGTTAAATGTTCAAAAGAACTGTAATTATTAGTTGGCCTGGGACTAATTAATAAATCAGACTGAAAGATAGTTGCCACTCCTCCTCCTCTTCCCACAGATCTGGGAATGTGGAAATTTGAATAACTGGAGGGGGTTGACTCATTTATACTAACGTAGTCCTCTTGTAGCCAGGTTTCTGTGAGACAAAACAAATCAATCTGATTATCAGAAATTAATTCATTAACTAACAAAGTCTTTGGAGGGAGAGACCTTATATTTAATAGACCACATTTTATTATTTTATTTTTAGGTTCAAGGTGAACCATATTGATTTTTATTAGGTTTTTATGATTTGTTCCTTTTAGATCAGTTTTTGATCTGTTAAGTTTTGGTCGTGGGAAAGACACCGTCTCAATAGGATAATGGGTGGGTAACAGTACAGAAGCTGCAGAGAGGTGTGTTAAACTACGGCTCTGCTTCCTGGTCTGGACCCTGGGTTGTCAGCATTTAGGAGAACTAATAAATCCGGCCAGATTCCTAGAAAGAAGAGCTGCACCATCCAAAGTAGGATGGATGCCGTCTCTCCGGATCAGACCAGGTTTTCCCCAGAAAGTTCTCCAGTTGAATCAATGTAGCCCACGTCGTTTTCTGGACACCACCTAGACAACCAGCGGTTGAATGATGACATGCGGCTAAACATGTCATCACTGGTCAGATCAGGCAGGGGACCAGAGAAAATTACGGAGTCCGACATAGTTTTAGCAAACTCACAAACCGAAGCAACACCAACTTTGGTGACCTCTGATCGGCGTGACCGGGTGTCATTACCGCCAGCGTGAATAACAATTTTGCGGTATTTACGCTTATCCTTAGCCAGTAGTTTTAGGTAGGATTCTATGTCGCCTGTTCTGGCCCCTGGTAGGCATTTAACTATGGTCCCTGGTTTCTTTAGTGCCACATTTCTTATTATGGAGCTGCCAATAATTAAGGTCGGCTCCTCGGCGAGATTGTCGCTCAGAGGGGAAAATTTATTAGAAACGCAGATGGGTTGGTGGTGATCTGGGGTCTGTAATCTAGAGCTATGCTTCCTACGAACCGTCACCCAGCCAGCCTGGTTACCAGGCTGCTCGGGTGCTACTGCTTTAGGTTCGCTACGTGAAGTTACTCTATGCGGCTCCGCGCTAGCAAAAGAGCGGCTATCAGCTGGTTTTTCAACAGCACGGAGCCGGGTCTCCAATTCTGACACCCTCGCCTCCAAAGCTACAAAAACACTACATTTATTACATGTACCATCATCACTAAAGGAGGCAGAGGAATAACTGAACATCTGACACAGAGAGCAGCAGATAGGAGACTTAGTCAGAGCCGGAGAAGCCATTATGAGGCTAAGGCTTGGCTAGCGCTAGGCTAACGCTAGGCTAAAGCTAGGCTAACGCCCTATTATCACGCCAAAGAACAAACCGTGTGAAACACGAGGAGTTCCCAAACGTGATGAGCAGCCACAGACAATGTTTTAAAAGTGCTTATGTTTGGAAACAGATGTTACGGCAAAGAGGTTTAAAGATAAAAAGCGAGAGAGCCTGGAGCAAAGCTCCGTCGTTCACACAGCAACAACAGGAAGTGACAGAATACGCCTTACCGCAAACAGGAAGTCCGCGAGCCAATCAGCTTACAGACCAGACACTGGTCTGTAGGTAACATACAGTTAAAACATTAAGAGTAAAGGTGTAAAGTCCTGGGTGTTTTATAGATTGCAGAAATACAATATATTGCTGTATAGATTCTTAAATACATGTGCATAATTATTGCACATTGTAGAATAGAAACTAAATATTGTACATTGTCATAATTCAGTGCTTCTCAAATGGTGGGGCGCGCCCCCTAGGGGGGGCGCGGTGCAATACCTGGGGGGGGGCGCGTGTGACCCTGGGGAACAGGCTTTTTTTTTTTTTTTTTTTTTTTTTTTTTTTGGCCGTACTAGTATAAAGTGTAATTGCGCTCCACTACAGTAGGGGCAGTGGCGCTCTCATTGTTACTTTTGTCACGTTTGCGACAGTGCAACATTTTACGACTTACAGGTTTGCCTTGGTTACCAGTGTTGAGTCAACAGAAAGCTCCGTCTGCGTTCTGTCTACAGCCTCCGTTATTCAACATAACAACCCCCAACATGAAAAAGTTTTTAACAGGGATGAAAAGGAAAGCGGAGAGAGACAAAGATAATGAGACAAAAGAAAGTCACCCGAAAGCTAAGACGAGGAAATACGACGAAGCGTATTTAGCGCTTGGCTTCACGGTGACTACGGTTGGAGAAGAGGAAAGACCGCTGTGTTTGCTGTGTCTAAAAATGCTCGCAGCGGACAGCATGAAGCCAAATAAATTAGCGCGTCACCTAAATACGTTACACCCCAATCACGCCAATAAGCCGCTAGAGTTTTTTCAGCGAAAACGTGCTGAATATTGCCAACGGTTATCCCGTTTTGTGAAGGCTACTTCAGTAAACCACCGAGCGCTGTTAGCATCATATAAGGCGGCGTACCAAATTGCGCAGTGCAAAAAGCCCCACACCATAGCAGAGGAGCTGATACTGCCTCCTCATTTTGATCAAAAAAAGAAAGAAAAAATGAGCACAAATTGTTTAATTCATTTTGGTTTTGTAGGTTCAACTGTTTTATATATTGTGCTCCTGAGTTAATGTTGCTGAACTGAATATATATTAGTTATTATTTTTATAGTATATACTATATATAGTATATATATAGTATATTGTTTTTGTAGTTTATTAGTTATTATAATAATTAAATATTTATTGATCTGATTTAATTTTGCAATGGTGCAATTAGTTGGTCAAACATGTTTACAGTTTAAACAAGGATTTATTTATTTTTAATTTCTTAAAACACGATTTAATAAAGTTATTCTTTGTAAGTTTGACCATATGTCTTTCTTTTTTTCTTTAATGTTAATAAGGATAAAATGTTATGCAGGGATGGATAGTCAGGGTGGGGAGTGGGGGGCGCGAACAGTTTTCTTCTTGCTAGGGGGGGCGTAACAGAAAATAATTGAGAAGCACTGTCATAATTGCACAGTAGGGAGTTTTGTGTTTTATTTATTTTTTTACCTTAGCTATCATTGCATGTGGGAATTCAGGGTGCATATCGTCTTAGGAAAGAAATTGTTCCTAAATCTGTTTGTTCTGGACCTAATGTACCTGTAGCAGCTGCCGTACCAAACAGTGATACAGTCAGCAGACTCTCGATGGACGATCGGTAGAAGGTCAGCAGTAGGTTGGAGTCTACTACATAAATTGGAGTATAGTCTAT
Source organism: Fundulus heteroclitus (assembly GCF_011125445.2). Lineage (NCBI taxonomy): Eukaryota > Metazoa > Chordata > Actinopteri > Cyprinodontiformes > Fundulidae > Fundulus > Fundulus heteroclitus. The sequence goes on along the minus strand of NC_046365.1, from coordinate 43,151,028 downwards.
AAATTTAATTGTGGTTGGAGGTGGTACTGCACCATGCTGTTGTTTGCCAGCCCTGAAAAAAAACCATTAGAACAATGATGCAGGAACTGTCTGCCAGTCCCTGCACCTCTACAACTCCGTCTGTTAAAGTGACTCTGGCTTCATCATCCACAACCTGCTGTCTCAATAAACTTTGGAAACTAGCTCTGTGTGTGTGTGTGTGTGTGTGTGTGTGTGTGTGTGTGTGTGTGTGTGTGTGTGTGTGTGTGTGTGTGTGTGTGTGTGTGTGTGTGTGTCTGGGTTCATCCAAGACAAATCATGGCAAGCTTAAGTGCAAATTCAATTGAAGAAACTCTATTGCCTACCTCCATCCAATCAGAGACTCATCCGCCTCCGACACAAGCCAATCAGCTTTGAACCAGACCTCCACGAAGCCCAATCAGCATCCTGGGTTCATCTTAAAAGAACTTCAAATCCACATTTCAGCCTTCTACCCAGCAGGCAAGCAGTGGCTGCGCAATGTCTGATTGGGACTCTGATGACTTGATACAACCCACCTCCATCCCTTCTCCACCATCGTAGCTAAGCTCCATCTGGCTTTCCTACGGTCCTCCTTCAACCTCGTCCCTATCAGAGTGTAATCCCTCCTGGACTCTTACGGATTCCCTGTCACATCTCAATGGGTCTGGCAGAAGACCGCCATGTTAAGCCTGGTTCTGCCAGAGGTTTCTTCCCAAAGGGGAGTTTTTCCTCTCCACAGTCGCTTCATGCTTACTCATCATGGACAGTTCAGGCAAACCTGTGTTCATCCAAGCTGGACATCTATCTTTCGGGTCCCTGAGTGAAGTACTGGTAGCAGCTTATGCAGTCTACTGGATCCCACCAATGCAGCCAAGCAGATCATCTCACCAACCAGCCTCTATGGCAGTGGTCGCCAACCGACTGGTAGATCTTTGAAACATTCCCTATAGATCCCGATGATAGAATAGACCAGGGATGCGCAAGCTGCCACTAGGGGGTGCACGAGCTGAAATATGTAATGGCGGTTTGACAGTGTTCTTTCCCCACACTATAAAGACGTGTAAATAAACATATCCTTTGTGAAAATTAAAATCAAAAACTGCAAATTTGATAAATAAATAAATTATTTAAGTCTTGTTCTACACTTCATTTTAAGATGAAGTTATCTTCTTCTACGCATTGTGCTTCATATGCGCACCCAGCTTGTGCCTCTACTTCATTCATTCTTGCAAATATGCTCAATTGGCAGAAACCAGGGAATCAAAGGCAACAGAGGAGAGAATTGCAACGGATCTGGGAGAAGACCAATGTCTCTCCATCTCGTCGTGTACGTCAGTTAATTTTACAGATGCGGTTTTAGCGCATATTCAGACAGAGACAACCCGGCAGTGGGGCTGAGGGGAGCTGAAGTGAGTCGTCATGCTCAATATAACCGCTGTAAAAGTTTTTATTTCTCTGATTAATAACATCTCTATGGACCCCTATGGTCTGCTCTGCCAAAGCTCTCTCTCTCTCTCTCTCTCTCTCTCTCTCAAATCAAAATTCTGACTCAAATCAAAATTCTTCGTGTTTGTATCTTGAGACGTAAATTGTGAGTCAGACTCAGATTAGGAAGCTGATGCACGAAATAAACAAAGTGAGAACACACACACGTGGGACATCAGAGTTTAGTCCATGAATGCACCAGGATGGCCGCTTCAGAGACGTTTCAGGTTGAGGAGGTGTGGCCGATCCGAGCGTCTCTTTCTTTCTCTGAGCCACTGATGCACTCAGTGGGGGGGGGGGGGGGGCCAAAGTTCCAAAAGGAAATAGGCCATGCTTTTATTTTTTTGTGTTGGACATAAAGCTGTACCTATAGTTGCATTGAAAATTGTGTTAAAATAAGAGTTCTGTTTGGTAAAATGTTGATTTTAATGTGACAATAATGACGCTTCAGGTGATAAGCATAACACTTGATAAGACATTACTTTACTTTTGTGTTGAGATTAATTGAAGTTGATGTGTTGATGTGAAGCTATGGCCAATTTGATATGCTACTTACAATGTTGTCTTTGTTGCATTACGTAATTTGTCCAGTTGGACCAAAACATTTTATGTAATTCAAAAACAGTTGATTTATGAGTTCATTCATGAATAAAAGGCTTCAAGTTTGAAGTAGAATCTGGGCTATTTTTTTTGCAACGCCTCTACAGGTAGATCTTGCTTCCCACCAAAGTGGAGGTCGGGGATCTTGAGCTTAAAAAGGTTGGAGACAACTGCTCTATGGACTGAACCAACTTCATCTATCTCCACTCCACCACCAGTTTCAGGCCTGGGGGGAAACATACCTGTTCTCATACACCTGCTTATGCATATTGAAGTATAATTCAGCGTGAATGTTTCCTGCCGAGGGAAACATCTGAGCGCCAAAGTCTTAAAATATTGTATGAATAAAATTCTTCTGTCTCTTCTTTCCGTGTGAGTTTTTCAGATTGAAACAGCAGCGCTCTACCTGCAGGTTGCTTGTAATGTGTCATATTTTAGGGTTTTGTTTGTTTTACTTTGGACATTTCTGGACTTGTCAGCTTCCCACCTCTCAGCCACCAGTCATCATCCAATCAGCTCAGTCTCCCTCCAACCAACCACCCTACTCTACATCATCTCCACCTGTTGCCACTAATTAGTTACTCAGCTCACCTGTTCACTAGTCTACATTTACCTGCCTCAGCCAACCTATCGCTGCCAGAATGCCTTCTCCCTTCATTGCTTCTCCTGGTCCTGTGTGATCAGCCAGCTGGACTCTTCAGTTAAAGTTGCCAGTAGTGATGGTGAGATGAAGCCTCATGAGGCATTGAACCACTTGAGCCAACTGGTTCGAGAAAGGGTTCATTTCTTGGAGCACACGAGACCACCTACTGGCCAGGTGTATAATCACAGCCAGCTGTATCTTAACGCGTGTGATGCATTGATTTTTTGTCTATTATGGCTCTTGGGAATGACTTCACAAAAGGTGTAGGACGAAATCATTTGTCTATATAAATTATGTATACACATATGTGTATAATAAAATATTGTTTGAATGTATTCTCTGTGTGTAATTATTCCCAAAATAGTAGTGTCATGTTAAACAGGAAGACATGAAGGAATCTGATGAGCTTTACTCACATTTTACATCAAGATGTTGGTATCTAGACCACTTCCAGCCCAGCTGGTTTGTAGCCATACAGATAAACCGTCCAGAGTCAGAGGACTGGATGGAGCTGAAGACCAGCTGTGAGTTGTTACTCAGAGAATCGGTAATGTTGTCCTTGTACCAGGAGTAGCTAGCTGCTGGGTTAGCATCACTGCTGCAGGTCAGAGTCACTGAGCTGCCCTCCACTATCTCACCAGAGGGACTCACTGACACAAAGAGAAGCCAAGGAGCATCTGCAGGAGAAAACAGGAATCTTTTATTTAGCTAATTATTATAAAGGTTCCACTTTTAGTTTTTTACAGTACATGTCACAAAACTCTCCATAACAAGCAAGAAAAATATAATTTCCTAAGTCATAGTCTATCAATAGGTAATGTTTTTGCTGCATGATATCCTCTAACAACCTTTTTTTTCCAGGGCCAGGGCGACTTGTCCAATCAAATGTTTTAGCCACCTTTTTGCTGCCAACAGCTAAATCAAAACTTGATGTCACTGTCAGTGTCACTAAACTTCAAGAAAATTAGATTCACACGATCCTAAGATCTGAACATCATTTTCAAAAGATTATCCAGTTGGATTTCTAACCAGATCTACCGAGAAAGGAAATGTTTTTTCAGCGATGCTTCTTCTTTCTGAAAAGCTGAATCACCTTAACGTCCAGAAATATTTTCACACCTGTTCACATAGTAAATACTGTAAAAGTGTCTATTATCTAGTCAAAAACCAATCTGCTGTACCCATTGATATCTATCATCAATACAAGTTATCGGGCGTCCAGTATCCTAAAGGCTGACAGAGATGTGCTGGAAGACACCTGAAGGACTCACAGACTGCTATAGAGGGAAACTCCTCGAATCCTTTCAGAGCACAGGAATATCTGTCTTCAGGCAAAACTGAGACTGAAAGAGAAGATGTTTCTTTGAGAATTTCCCATGCATTCTTGATCCAGATGTAGGACTGATGACCAGCCTGACAGCTGCTTTCACATCTCAGCTCTGCTCTGCGGTCACTGTCTGTGTACTCTGAGCTGATAACCTGCACCTGGAGAGCTGAAAGCAAAAGTCTTTAATGCAGCAGCATGCATGAGAAAATCCCCATGAAAACGCATGTTTCAGTAAAATGTTACCTGTAACAGACAGAGTGACTCCAGGTGAACCAGTATAACTTCCTCCGTAGTTTGTTCTGAAGGTGAAATTGTACTGAGCCGAGTCGCTCTCTCTCAGGTCTGTGATTCTCAGAGTGCAGACAGGCGGGTCACAGAGGTACTGAACACGACCTTTGTAGTCTGGGTCTGACATCAGGTCCACAGGAGAACCTACACCACCTTCACTGGACCACAGGGTTTGTAGAACTTTAGTCTTATTAAGTAATATTCTGGTTGGAACTGTGTAGTTGCAGCTGATGTCCACAGTGGATCCTTTCACAGCACAGATCTGGGTCTGATAATAAGTCACTCCCCAGTAGCCCTGACCCTGAACCCCTGGAACAGAGAAAACATCATCACAAACCACAGTTAACAATGAGTCAACAAGACCAAAAGCGTTATCAAGCAGATATGACATATTGCCAAAAGTTTTCATATGAACATGGGTGACCTTCTTCTCTCAGTTCAGACATTTTAATCCCTTTGCAGCCATAACACCGTCAACTCTTCTGGGAAGGCTGTTCACCAGGTTTACTGTAGTGGGCAGACACTGATGTTGGATGCTGAGGCCCGACTCACAGCCTGTGCTCTAATTCCTCCCAAAATGTTCTGTCTGGTTGAGGTAGCACTCCAAACAGGACAGAAAAGTTATTTCACACTAAACTTGGTCATCCATGTCATCACAGACCTTACTTTGGCTCAATCCGAATATCCTTATAGAGTAAGGAATCTTTAGCCAAAGAGGAAGAGCAGTCAGTAAGGGAGTAGGTAGGAAAAGGAACCTGTGTGCTTCCTCCCACGGCTAGTTTTGCCTAGGAACCTTGTGATGTCCCTTACCAGGGCTAAGAACCCTTTGGTATCCCACAATTCTTTGTGATGACGTATCAGCACAGCCCTCATGGAAATCAATGAAAATGTCCAGAGAGAACCGATTTGTAGTTAATTTTCGGAAGGCTGTAGGCCTGGATTTAATTAGAATCATCCATTTGCGTTTCCATCAGGTGATGACATCTGAGTTGAAGGCAGCCCAAATTCAGCATCATAGTCCAAAGGTCCTTTCTTCCCCATGATAGAGTTCTATTGACCCCATGAAAGGTCAAGGAACAGGAGCAGCAGCTAGAAGCTATCATTAAAGGTATTCGAATGGAGCCTTTGTGTACTGGTAGCAGTCATGTTGGAACAGGAAGGAACCATCGCTAAACTCCTCCCTCTGAGTTAAATTCAATTCAGTTTTTTTCAATTCAGTTTTATTTATATAGTGCCAATTCATGAAACATGTCATCTCAAGGCACTTTACAAAATCAAAATCAATCAGATTGTACAGATTGGGTCAGATTTTACAGATTGGTCAAAAATGTCCTATATAAGGGAACCAGTTGATTGCTTCAAACTCCCGATAAGCAGCGTTCACTCCTGGAGAAGCGTAGAGCCACAGGGAGAGTCGTCTGCATTGTCCATGGCTTTGCAGCAATCCCTTATACTGAGCAAGCATGAAGCGATGTCCTCCAGCAGCCTAAGCCTATAGCAGTATAACTATAGCGGTAGCTCAGGGTAACATGAGCCACTCTGACTAGAAGCTTTGTCAAAAAGGAAAGTTTTAAGATTAGTCTTAAAAGTAGACGGGGTGTCTGCCTCACGGACCAAAACTGGGAGTTGGTTCCACAGTAGAGGAGCCTGATAGCTAAAGGATCTGCCTCCCATTCTACTTTTAGAGACTCTAGGAACCACCAGCAGACCTGCAGTCTGAGAGTGCAGTGCTCTGTTAGGAACATACGGGGTAATCAGAGCTCTGATATATGATGGAGCTTGATTATTAAGGGCTTTATACGTTAGAAGGAGAATTTTAAATTCTATTCTTGATTTAACAGGAAGCCAATGAAGGGAAGCTAAAATTGGAGAAATATGATCCCTCTGCTTGATTTTCATCAGAACTCTTGCTGCAGCATTTTGGATCAGCTGAAGGCTTTGAACTGCATTTTGTGGACTTCCTGATAGTAAAGAATTACAATAGTCCAGCCTTGAAGTAACAAATGCATGGACTAGTTTTTCAGCATCACTCCTGGACAGAATGTTTCTAATTTTGGCGATATTCCTGAGGTAAAAAAAGGAAACTCTGGTAATCTGTTTAATATGGGATTTAAATGACATGTCTTGGTTAAAAATAACGCCAAGATTTTTTACTTTATTACCAGAGGCCAGGTTAATGCCATCCAGATTAAGTGATTGGTTAAGAAGTTTATTTTTTGAGGACTCTGGTCCAAAGATTAAAACTTCTGTCTCGTCAGAATTTAAATGCAGAAAATTTAACGTCATCCAGCATTTGATGTCATCAAGACATGACTGCAGTCGAAGTAATTGATTGGATTCATCAGGATTTATGGATAAATATAGCGGAGTGTCATCAGCATAACAGTGGAAATTAATCCCATGCTGTCTGATAATTTTGTCAATCGGAAGCATATATATAGTAAAGAGAATTGTTCCAAGGACTGAACCCTGTGGTACTCCACAGGTGACCCTAGAGTTTGAGGAAGATTTATTATTAACATGAACAAACTGGAATCTGTCCGACAGATAAGATTTAAACCAGCCTAATGCTTTTCCCTTAATCCCTACAGTATGTTCAAGTCTTTGTAGGAGTATATTGTGATCAACTGTATCAAATGCAGCACTGAGATCTAACAGGACAAGTATAGACACAAGTCCATTATCTGGGGCCATGAGAATATCATTAGTGACCTTCACCAGAGCCGTTTCAGTGCTATGATGAGCTCTGAAGCCTGACTGAAACTCCTCAAGTAGGTCATTACTTTGTAAATGTTCATAAAGTTGATTAGCAACTACTTTCTCAAGAATTTTAGATAGGAAAAGAAGATTAGATATAAGTCTGTAATTTACTAACTCATCTTGATCAAGAGATGGTTTCTTAAGTAAAGGTTTAATAATGGCTACTTTAAAAGCCTGTAGTACATATCCATTTACTAAGGATAGATTAATCATGTCTAAAATAGGACCACTGATCAAAGGGAATACCTCCTTAAACAACTTGGTTGGGATTGGGTCTAACATACAGGTAGAAGGATTAGATGAAGCTAAAATTTTAGATAGCTCAGAAAGCTCTTCTGCTTCTAAACAGTTCAGGCAGTGCGCAGGTTCTAAAGATTCCTCCAACGTTGCCTCACTTACTGAGGACGAGGTAATCAGGTTTGGGAGGATGCCAATTATTATATTTTTAATAAAATCAATTTTATTTATGAAAAATCCCATAAAATCATTACTGGTACGAGCTAAGGGAATGGATGAATCAACAGAGCTATGACTCTTTGTAAGTTTGGCAACTGTACTGAAGAGAAATCTAGGATTATTTTTGTTCTCCTCAATTAATGGTGAAAAATATGCTGCTCTAACTCTGCGAAGGGTCTTGTTATACAACAATAGACTATCTTTCCAGATTAGGTAGGATTCCTCTTGGTGTGTAGAGCGCCATTTTCTCTCCAATTTCCTAACATTGTGCTTCAAGGAACGCAGCTCTGAATTAAACCAGGAAGCCAGCTTTCTGTGAATTATCAGCTTCTTGTTCAAGGGAGCTACATTGTCTAATGCAGAATGCAATGACGAGTAGATAATAATAAAAACAACAAAAAAAAGAATAAAATAAAATTTGATTTTTTTAAAAAAAAATCTGGAAGCAGAAGAGTCCGTGTAATTGGTCAAAGGCAGAGTTCTCAGGGTCAAGCCTTGCCCCAGGGTGAGACATTCGATTTCATGCTGAAAAAGTAGGGGCCCAGAAGCATGACATGCATAAATGATTTGAAATGATTTGATTAAACATGCAGATTTTTCACAGAGGGGTTAATTTGTTTTATATTGCAGTACTGCTACTAAATAATAAAAAATGTAAATTAAAAAAAAGAAAAGCGAAACTTTAATAAAATAAATAAAAACAGAAAACGGAACTCAAAGGACGTTGCACCGGTGAAGCGTTTACAGAGGGCAGACAGTGCTAGCAGTACGGTAAGGAGTCATAATCAGATTTGGACACTGTCAGGGTTTTGTTTACCGATGAACTCAGGACGCACACACGGAACTAAAAGTTTGAGTCTTTATTGAAAGAAGTATGCTGGGTGGTGAGTGATGAAGACCGGAGGTTCAGGACTGCAGAAAGTCAGGGATGTAGGTGATGGCAATAGCTGACGGCCCGGAGACAGAGAGTCCACACTTGCTAGGTGCTGCTCGGCTAGCAGGCCCCGTAGCCACAACAGGTTAGCAGTTCATTGGAGACACCAGGGCACAGAGCTGAGCTTCTCCAGGGCGGCTAGTCAGGTTAGCAGAACTTAGGAGACACCAGAGCACAGAGCAGAGCCTTTCCAGGATGGCTAGTCCAGTTAGCAGTTCTCTGGAGACACCAGGACACAGAGCAGAACTTCTCTAGGGACAAACAGCAAAGTAAGAGTCTATAGAAAACTGACAGGACTAACCTTAAACAAGAAAAACAAATCTCCCAAGGAAAAAACAGGGACTGGCATGGAGAGGTGTGGAATGATGACGGCCCAGTCCTGAACTGAAGGCAGAGGGAGGTTTAAATAGAGCACTTCACAGGTGGAACAAGGGTCTGGCTAATTGACTGGTAAATGATTCTCAGGTGTGACTGACTGCTGAGGAGGTGAAGTGAAAATTGACAGAAAATAACTGATGACTGAAAACTAACAATAAATAAAGTCAAACCTAACCCAAAAGAGATGAAAAAATGAAAATAACAAAAAAACAAAGCCAAACCAAAACTCAACCATGACATTACCCCCCCCCCCCCTCAAGGCCGGACTCCGGACGGCCTAAAATCAAACAAAACAAACTACAAAGTGACCGAACCAGGGTGGGTGGAGGGAAGGCAGGATGGCGGGCAACAGTCATAACCAAGCTGATCTAACCTGGGGGGGTGGAGGGAAGGTAGGATGGTGGGCTAAAATCAAACCAAAACTACCCACTAGGGCGAACTAAAAGGGGGTTTCTAACAACCCCTGGTAAACCAAACAAAGGGCGTCTAACAGATGTTGGTAAGCCAAACAAAGGGCATCTAACAGATGTTGGCAGGCGAACATCGCCACAAGGCAAAAACGGGCATGACAGGCGAACATCGCCACAAGGCAAAAACGGGCAGAACAGGCGAACATCGCCACAAGGCAAAAACGGGCAGAACAGGCGAACATCGCCACAAGGCAAAACAGGCGTATGACAATGCCAGAGGGAAGAACAGGCGTACGACAACGCCAGAGGGAAGAACAGGCGTACGACAACGCCAGAGGGAAGAACAGGCGTACGACAACACCAGAGGGAAGGAACGGGCGCACGACAGCGCCAAAGGGAAGGAGCGGGCGCACGACAGCGCCAAAGGGAAGGAACGGGCGCCGACAGTGCCAAAGGGAAACCCGCCGGGGCGTGAGGAAAACGCTGGGGCTTGGGGAAGAGAATGTCGGGATGTGAGGGAAGCAGGAACATCTAAAACGCCTAGGAACAAGAACGGAGGGCGTACTTACACGCTGGGGAACCGAGAACAGAGGGCGTCCTAACACGCCGGGGAACCAAGAGTCAGAGGGCGTCCTAACACGCCGGGGAACCGAGAACAAAGGGCGTCCTAACACGCCGGGGAACTGAGAACAAAGGGCGTCCTAACACGCCGGGGAACCGAGAACAAAGGGCGTCCAAACACGCCGGGGAACCGAGAACAAAAGGGCGTCCTAATACGCCGGGGAACAAAGGGTGTCCTAACACGCCGGGGATCCGAGAACAGAGGGCGCCCTAACACGCCGGGGAACCAAGGGGTCTAAATTCAAGAAGACCGAGGAACAAGAAGGCCAAAAACTTAACTAAGGAAGCTCTAACTAGCCAAACCTAATGAGCATGAAACAGCTCAGAACCAGGGGACAGAAGTCTAAATGAGCGCTAGGACCTTAGGAGCGCTGGGAAACTAAAGATCTAAACCAAAAACTAGAAAACCAGGCATAAACTAACCTATAGAACAAAACCAGAAAACTAGGGCAGGGATAACAAAAGAAAAACTGAAGCAAAAACTAGAAAATCAAAATAAAAAACTAGGGGGAAAAAAAGAGATCAAGACATTCAAGAAAAAAACTATAAAACTAATGCAAAAACCAAAACAAAGAAACTAGGGCAGGAACGGGTAAACTAATGTAACACTAAATAACTAAAGCTAGAACAAAAACTGAGAGAACAAGGCAAAAAACTAGGATTCTAAAGAAATAACCAAAGCAAAAACCGGAAGACTAAAGGCAAACCTGGAACACCAGAACAGAGGTGGAAAAACACAAGAAAATAGAAACTCAAGTACTCTAAGAAAAACAAAGAACCCCTTAAATAACTCTAAAACCCCCAAAAATCTTAAGTAAACCAAAACTGAAATCGAGCCCAAAAAATAACAGAAGGCACAGGCCTTAAGGGCTCAGGCAAAAACGGCTGCTAAGCAAAAAAGAAAAAGTCTTCGTGGAGGTCGTCCTGGACGAGGCAGGCGGCGGAGCAGCATCGCCCGACTAAACCCTCGAGGAGGGCGGCCCCGACGAGGCAAAGTCAAGCGGCCCGGAGACCGCGGTCGGCGGCTCCGGCCGAACAGAAAAGTCAGAGACTGGCGCCGTGGTGGACGGCCCCGACGAGGGAGAGTCGAGCGGCTCGAAGTCCGCAGTCTGCGGCTCCGGCCGAACAGAGAAGTCAGAGGCGGCCGCCGTGGTGGACGGCCCCGACGAGGCAGAGTCGAGCGGCTCGAAGTCCGCAGTCTGCGGCTCCGGCCGAACAGAGAAGTCAGAGGCGGGCGCCGTGGTGGACGGCCCCGACGAGGCAGAGTCGAGCGGCTCGGAGTCCGCAATCTGCGGCTCTGGCCGAACAGATCAGTCGGAGGCGGTGCCAAGCTACAGGTCTCGGCGGAAACCGAGGCCAGAGGCGGGTCCTCCTGGACCTCCTCACGAGGCTTGGGCGGAGGCAGGTCCTCCTGGACCTCCTCACGAGGCTTGGGCGGAGGCAGGTCCTCCTGGACCTCCTCACGAGGCTTGGGCGGAGGCAGGTCCTCCTGGACCTCCTCTTGAGGCTTGGGCGGTGACGGAATACAGACCTCGGAGGGCGGCGCCGGGCTACAGGCTTCGGAGGGCGGCGCCGGGCTACAGGCTTCGGTGAGCCTCACTCGAGGGGCCAGCTGCGAGTCATGGAGGTGATGACCGAGACGACGAGAGGCTGAGTGGCTTCTCTTCCTGGGCTCCGGGGTAGCCGTAACAACGCCCACGTAAACCAACTGGGGAGTGGAGTCGGTCCGGACGGGTGGCGCAGGGTCCCGGCTGGAAGCCATCTTGGCATACCTCTCCCTCATCTGGCGTTCGCACATCTCCAAATATGCGAGGATGTCCGGGTCGTCAACTCCTGCAGGTAAGCCCCGCATGGCGCCTGAGTTCACCTTTTGACTGGGCCGTACTGTCAGGGTTTTGTTTACCGATGAACTCAGGACGCACACACGGAACTAAAAGTTTGAGTCTTTATTGAAAGAAGTATGCTGGGTGGTGAGTGATGAAGACCGGAGGTTCAGGACTGCAGAAAGTCAGGGATGTAGGTGATGGCAGGAGCTGACGGCCCGGAGACAGAGAGTCCACACTTGCTAGGTGCTGCTCGGCTAGCAGGCCCCGTAGCCACAACAGGTTAGCAGTTCATTGGAGACACCAGGGCACAGAGCTGAGCTTCTCCAGGGCGGCTAGTCAGGTTAGCAGAACTTAGGAGACACCAGAGCACAGAGCAGAGCCTTTCCAGGATGGCTAGTCCAGTTAGCAGTTCTCTGGAGACACCAGGACACAGAGCAGAACTTCTCTAGGGACAAACAGCAAAGTAAGAGTCTATAGAAAACTGACAGGACTAACCTTAAACAAGAAAAACAAATCTTCCAAGGAAAAAACAGGGACTGGCATGGAGAGGTGTGGAATGATGACGGCCCAGTCCTGAACTTCTTCTTCTTCTTCTTTTTCTTCTTTCCTTTTGTTGGCGGATTGCAAACAACTTATAGGTGCATACCGCCACCTACTGTACATGAGTGTGTAACTCTGTGGCTCAACCTACTATATTCTATTTTTTAATTTTGTGTTATGTAAAAATAAAAACAATGCTTTATTAATTACCATATTTTCCTCTATATCTCCATCTCGCCCTAATATTCCTTTAATACTCCATTCTCTCCCATTTTCCATAATTACTTTCCTCATCCTCTCTCTTTCCGTTGCATATTTAATGCATTTCATCAGAACATGATCCACATTTTCTTTTGCTCCACAACCCTCACATATATCATCATTTCTCTTCCCTAATATATATAAAAACTCATTCAGATATGTGTGTCCAGTTCTTAATCTAGTAAAAATGATCTCTTCCCTTCTGCTTCTTTCTCCATAATTTTTAATTATTACAGATTTTTGAATCCTATATAATCTTCTTCCTTTCTCATCTTCATCCCATATTTTTTGCCACATTTCTGTTTCTTTCTTTTTAATTATTGATTTCCCTTCCCCTTTCCCAAATGTAATCTCTACTACATTTTGCTTTACTAAAGCCTTTTTAGCTAGCTTGTCTGCTTTTTCATTTCCTATCACCCCTTCATGTGCCGGTACCCAACAGAACTTAACATCTATTCCATATCTAAATAACCTAAATAAACTCTGATATATTTCTAAAACAAGGTCTTTCCTATTATTTCCTCCTGAGTGAATACTTTCTATTGCAGCTTTTGAATCTGTACAAATTACCACTCTATCCGGTCTAACCTCCTCCACCCACTGTAAACTAAAAATAATTGCAACCATTTCTGCTGTATATATCGATAACAGGTCTGTTAATCTTTCACATTTACATATATTAAACTCTGGAATGTATATCCCTATTCCCACATTTCCCTTTGAATTTTTTGAACCATCTGTGTATATTTTTAAATAACTATAATACCATTGTCTAATATATATGCTAGTTTTAACCCCAACTTCATTATGTTTCCATTCTCTTTTCATTTCATGTATTTTAAGGTCAACTTTGGTTTCTGGAAACAACCATGGTGGCACAGCACTAATTGGATTATTTTTTGCAAATGTCTTATTATCTAACTCATATATTTTTGCCCATTTATTCACATTCCAGCCAAAACCCTTTCTTGTAAATTTGGAATATTCCCAACAGTTCTTTATAATGCTTGTTGCTAAATTTTCTTGACTACTACTTTTAACTCTGATCCAGTATGAAAGTGATATTTTGACCCGTCTCATTTCCAAAGGAGTTTCTCCAGCCTCTACCAAAAGAGCATTAATAGGGGTAGTCTTAGTTCCTCCAGTAACTATTCGTAATGCCCTATATTGTAATTTGTCTACTATTTGTAATGCCAGTCCTGAACTGAAGGCAGAGGGAGGTTAAATAGAGCACTTCACAGGTGGAACAAGGGTCTGGCTAATTGACTGGTAAATGATTCTCAGGTGTGACTGACTGCTGAGGAGGTGAAGTGAAAATTGACAGAAAATAACTGATGACTGAAAATAACAAAAAAAACAAAAAAAAAAAACAAAGCCAAACCAAAACTCAACCATGACAGACACTAAATTATACTTAGTTTTAACCAAGCCAGGAGATCTTCCAGCGTGGAAAGGTGGTGTCTTAAAAATGTTTGTTGCTTTCTGCTGTTAACAGTTGTATCTTTCTGCTTCTTTTTCTTTGCAAAGAAACCTGGTCAATATGATAGGAATGTGCTAACAAAGAGATTTAGTCTCATTTTAGACATTCTCAGATTCGAGAGAATACCAATACAGTGCCGCAGTGACATGGGGGCTGATCCTTGGGACAAGGAGTAAAGGTTTTATTTTGTCAGAGGCAAAGTTTGATTTATTTTTTTATCCTTTTATTTCTTTTATGTTTGTCATTTTAGAGGGAACACTGTAGTTAAAATGTTTGTGACTGCTTTGCTGTAATTTCTTTTCAACCTATGGAGCGTTTTCTTTGGCAAAAAATGCTGGCAGAATTTATTCTGTTTGCAGGCGTGAGGACTGGAGGATGGGCTTGAAGGAAAGGAGAAAGTTGGGCTGCTGAACTCAGACATTGGACTGAAAATGGACAATGGCAGGACTATGACTGAGGCATCGGACAACCTTCGACAACAAACACAAATGAGTTCTGCAGACACGAATTCATGCATTTCACTTCAGAATTTTTTTACACAATAAAACAAAACACTCATTCCAAAACACATTAAGATTATGTAAAGGTGGGAAACTTTTAAAAAAGCAACTTGATGGAATCATAGAGCAACTTAATAAATTAAGTGGGTATTATATCAACAGTTTAATAAATAAATGAATTAATTCGTTTTCACTATATAGGTAGAGTAATGTGAACTTTTAAATAGCATTTCATTTAATGAACATCTTAGACTAAGCTGATTTCTGCTACTCTGGCAGGCATCAATAAAACGCAAAGAAAGATTACTGGCTAAAATGGATAAGGTTGCAATAAAATTAGCATAATGACACTTACTACTAACTAACATGGGTAAATTTGGGATTAAAGCATCAGTGTAAATGGTTACACTATTTATGGAGATTTAATATCTTTCAACTAGAACACAAATAACTCAATAGTCTTTTTAACCAGTTAAACATCCTAAGGGAAAAAAAATAACACTGAGTTTTAGCTAACTGGTAACCTGAGGGCTTTTAGATCAGGATAAATTAATGGTTATCGTCTTACATACAGAAAATAAGTAAGATTACTTCAATTAGATTAAATTATTGGGACATTTTGGATCTGGTCAGGATGGTTGGGGGGCTGTAATGATAAAAGGGTAACAGCTTGAAGGTGATATCAATGAATGAAGGTTTTCTCTGAGGAACATCAAAGCAGCAAAGACACCCCACATTGGAACTCCTGTTGTGTAAAGAACATCTTTAACGGGACATAAGGTGAGATCCTTACAATGAGAGACGTTCCACACACGGGGGGTGGAGACCCCTGGGGCACGGCACCCAGGGACGAGCTGCTGTGGTCTGGAGCTGTTGTGGACTTGACACAGCTGGTGGAACCAGAGAGACGACGAGGTGGTCCCACAGGTTATCTGACACCTAACGCTGACTGTAAAGGGTTATGGGTTTCAGGGTTGCTGAAAACAGAAAGCTTCAGAGAACCTTAACCTTTCCTGACCAGGCACTCAGAAAACATAGATCAGATTACCGAGGCCTAGACAAATAGTAACGCAGATGCGTTCATCCCAAGAACCTCTTAATCAAAGTCCTTAATCCTCAGTTTAAGAAGATAAATAAATAAATAATCACAATGTACACAATGTAAGGTTTACTTTATTTTATGATTAATTTGGGAACTAATTCTGATTTGCTTAAGTGGCTTTAGTTGTTCAACAATGTTAGAACGTTTTCAAAAAGCTCTCCTGCTCACTGCTTTGTTTTGTAGAACCTTGGCATCCTTAAACAGTTACTGGCATGGTATAAATATTTTGTCTTCTCTGTGCAGAACAGCAACTCTCTTTCTTTCTTTTTAAAAAAAAGAGAGAGAGGGAAAAGGCTTTAACATGGAAAGGCTTTTTTTTTCTCAGTTGGGTTTTTAAAATAAAACGGGAAATGACATGAAACGAATATGTTAATGAAATTATGTTGCAGAGAACTTCAACTGTCAGACAACAACAGTTAAGACACACATTAAAAGCATTCTGTTAAAAATTACTATGAATTTACTGCAGATACATTTGAACTTAAAGATTACTCTTTTAACTAATAATTAAATTGCAGAGCGCTGGGAGCTAAATAATTGTGCACAGAAATATCTTGAATGTAAAAGTGCTTGGAGGATGTTTTAATAAATGACACATGGATGGGGGTTTTGATAAGAACACTAATTACACCTTGTTTCTGTTCCCCAGGGGAAACAAGGACTCGTGTCTGCAGACCATCTTCACAGAGTGTTTTATTAGAGAGAAATGCAAAATAAAATGCTAAGTACCCAATCCAGAACTGAACATTCATTACCATCCAGCTCAATCGTCCAGCCTGCAAGGGGGAAACCAGAAGAGGACTGGGGATGAAGAAGCCAGAGAACTCTGATTCCTTATTCTTCAACGGGATGAGTTGCCTGAAGAGACCCTAAGCGCGATTAGATTATTTTCTGCCTTGTGCCATGAAAGGCCTGAAGGCTTCCTTAACTTTGCGTTCTTGACGTTTAGGACTCTTCTCATATTTTGTTACTGATTGTTTAACTGCTCTGTTCCACTGACTCACATGTTTGATTTTTTTGTGTTATGAGATCTACACTGTAATGTTGCATCATGTTGATCAATATGGGTTTATAAAAAAATGGAAACTGTTTGCTTCAGACACACAAAGATCTATGGTTGATGCACCTTTTTGATTTGATATAGGAAGAACCAGGATCTGATTGGTTCTGAAGATCCTTTAATATTAGCTGGTAATGGTAACTCCTAGTTTCAATAGAGGTACTTCTCGCTCAGATTGGCCGAGAGTGGGATTTCACCTGGGGTCACATCAGTTTTTATCATCTTTTAGAAAAGAAAGGCCCAGCCTGCACTCTGATGCCCCACACTGGTACTCCTGGATTTGCAAGGTATGAAAGTGATGGATGATTGTCCGCGGGAATGGAGAAAGGAGAACCAAGTGGGGTTTGACAGGGTTGGGAAAGAGTAGATGGATTCGACCTTGGTTACTGAACAGGTTTAGCTTACCCAGTCTAATATAATTTAAAAATAATGTGCGCATAGGTACCTAAAACAGGCCTTACTTTATTAGATGAACCCTAAATTGTAGATAAAAGCTAAACCTTTGATTTTGTGTATTAAACCTCTATGAAGCATTCATGTTGACCTGTACTAAAAGTTCCAGCACTGCCTGGTTCCAACACGGGAACCCTTTGAGTCCCACTTTACAAGTTTACAGAAATGGTTCCTCTGTGTTTTGTTCACATTTTCATATGATGGGTCATCTTGTTTTGTCTTGATGCTGACGACGCCATCATCAAAAAAAAAAAAGAGGAATGTTATAAGAATTAATATTCTGAAGTCACTATTGCCTCACACCATTTGGACAGAGGAGGCCTGGAGACCTGATGTCTGTGTATAAGATCCACTGTTTGCTGATTGCAAGGCCAAATGCTGCAGCTGCTGAGGGATACTGATTGTTATGATAGACTGTCTTTGTTTTGTCTCATGGGATGGCCACTGTACAGTATTAGGGGGAACCGAAAAGTGAGACAGGCAGAGACAGGGCAGACGCAGACTGCAGCGGAACCGTGGGGTGCGATTACTTTCCATCTATGTGATCTCTGCTCTGTTTCTCAATAAAAGTGCTGGAACTGTATCATTCCACCGTCTCCTTCTTCAGGAACTCAGGGAAGTCAGTTATCTGTTCAGAACTCCCATAACACCGCCCATCCAGGAATCTATAGAACCCAGTCTCAGGTTTCCCGTAATTTTTGGTGGCCATCTTGGACTAAAGATGTGCGCGAATATGTTTTGGCCTGTCCGGTTTGTGCTCAGAATAAGCCATCCAATCAGCCACCTTCCGGATTATTGAACCCTCTCCCTATTCCTGGACGCCCTCTCCCTATTCCTGGACGTCCATCACATATAGCACTAGATTTTGTCACAGGTCTCCCTTCGTCTTAGGGTATGTCTACTTTCCTGACTGTAGTCGACAGGTTTTCCTAGGCTTGCCACCTCACCTCTCCGCAAGCTACCCAATGCCCTGCAAACAGCCCAGCTACTCATCTGACACATCTTCAGACTACATGGCATACCCACTGACATTCTCTCTGACTGGGGTCCCCAGTTTGTCTCTTAGGTCTGGCGGCACTTCTGTTCTGTTCTCGGTGCCCGCTACACCCTCACGTCTGGATACCACCCTCTAACTAACGGTCAAACTGAGAGAATGAATCAACAACTGGAAACTACCCTCCGCTGCCTCACTTCGTCTTCTCCGTCTGATTGGAACAAGTTTTTACCTTGGGTCGAGTATGCACTAAACTCCCATGTCTCGTCTGCCACTGGTCATTCGCCTTTTGAAGCCTCACCAGCCACCACTACTACCCATAGATGAACAACAAATCCCCTTCTCATCTGTCAACGACTACATCCGCCGTTGTCAAGACACCTGGAGGACTACTGTCACCACTCTCACTCGCACCGCAGAGCAGAATAAGAGGTTTGCCGACCAGCACCGGTCACCTGCTCCTCAATATCACCTCGGTCAGAGAGTCTGGTTGTCTTCCAGGGACATTCTGTCAAACCCTTCTGCCAAGAAGCTCGCCCCCCGGTTCACTGGACCATACGAGATTGAGTCAGTCATCAGCCCCACTTCCGTACGTCTATGCCTGCCACCTCACTCCCGAGTCCACCCCAAGTTCCATGTGTCACAGATCAAGCCGGTTCTGGAAATTGACCTGAACCCTCTGTCCGAACCCCCTCCACCCTCCCAGGACAGTAAGAACCCCTGCATCCGCAAGATCGTGGATGCCCGTCGACGGGGTAAGGGACACCATTACCTGGTTGAATGGGAAGGTTGCGGTCCTGCGGAGCGGTCATGGGTCTCTGGCGCAGCTGTGGCCAACCAGGACTTTCTGAGTGAGTTTTGGGCTTCTCGTCTGTCTACATCATCATCTGAGTCACCAGGAGGCAACCATTGAGGGGGGGGGGGGGGGGGGGTAGTGTCAGGTTTCTCTGTGTGTTGGTGATCCAACTCTGCTCCACAGGTGGTTCTAGTCAACCGGAGGAAGTGGCCCACACCTGTGGCTCGTTGGAGCAGTAATTCACTGGCGTCTTAAGGAGGGCACAGACAGATGGAAGACGCCAGAGCCTTACCCAGTCGTGGTACGATGTGGCCTCTGACCTGATCCTGGAAATCTGTACTCGTGAGTGATTAATTTTTGATCTCCTGTTTTTTCTTAGTTTGGCTTTTTGGATACTCACCCGCCTTGACTTCTCGTTCGATGAACCAGCCTCCCGTGAATCCACTACAATCAGATGTTGCTCTGGCATTCCTCCTCTTACTCCCTTGGCGTTACCAAGTTGGGCTCGAGGTTCCGCCTCCCTGGATTCTGCTGGTTCCCTCCGTTCTCTGATTAATCCATCTGTCACCTCTGTCTGCCGTGGCTCACTCCGGATCCCCCGCCGACTTACCATCAGCCCGCCGTCTTGTTACTAGCCACCTGTTAACCATCGTGAGCATTCAACTCCAGAGTTCCCTCGGCACTACTTCCCCGGTTAGATCAGCCCAACTAAATGGTAAGCGGCTCGGATTCTGGAGATTTCCCTCTGGTTCGATCTCTCATAATCCATTTCCTCTTTCTTTTCGCAGTTTCTCTAGCATTGATGTTCAGACCTCAATAGATCCAGTCAACTCTGCCGTTCTCTGCAGCCTGAACTTAAATAAACATCTTAAATTGCGCTCTGTCCTCTGTATTGTGTCTGCATGTGGGCAAAACATAGTGGACAGTCAGTATTTAACTAAATCAGATAAGAAGTCTGACAACTGATCCAAAAACAGAGTAAGGGCCCGGAGGACAATACAAAACAACAAACAGAAGAGGTTTTATTGCTTTGCAGTTTGGATGAAGGAAACTGGGGGTTAAATGTTCAAAAGAACTGTAGTTATTAATTAGCCTGGGACTAATTAATAAATCAGACTGAAAGATGGTTGCCACTCCTCCTCCTCTTCCCGTAGATCTGGGAATGTGGATATTTAAATAATTGGAGGGAATTGACTCATTTAGCCAGGTTTCTGTGAGACAAAATAAATCAATCTGATTATCGGAAATCAATTTATTAACTAACAAAGTCTTTGGAGGGAGAGACCTTTTATTTAATAAACCACATTTAATTGTTATATTTTTTAGTTCAAAGTGAGCCGTATTGATTTTTATTTGATTATTATGATTTCTTTTACATTAGTTTTTGATCTGTTCAGTTTTGGCCGTGGGAAAGACACCGTCTCAATAGGCTAACGGGTGGGTAACAGTACAGAAGCTGCAGAGAGGTGTGTTAAACTACGGCTCTGCTTCCTGGTCTGGAACCTGGGTTGTCAGCATTTAGGAGAACTAATAAATGCAGCCAGATTCCTAGAAAGTAGAGCTGCACCATCCAAAGTGGGATGAATGCCGTCTCTCCAGATCAGACCAGGTTTTCCCCAGAAAGTTCGCCAGTTATCAATGTAGCCCACGTCGTTTTCAGGACACCACCTAGACAACCAGCGGTTGAAGGATGACATGCGGCTGAACATGTCATCACTGGTCAGATCAGGCAGGGGACCAGAGAAAATTCCGGAGTCCGACATTGTTTTAGCAAACTCACACACCGAAGCAACACCAACTTTAGTTACCTCAGATCGGCTTGACCGGGTGTCATTACCGCCAGCGAGAAAAACAATCTTACTGTATTTACGCTTATCCTTAGCCAGCAGTTTCAGGTAAGATTCTATGTCACCCGTTTTGGCCCCTGGCAGGCATTTACCTATTGTCCCTGGTGTCTCTAGTGCCACATTTCTGACTATTGAGCTGCCAATAATCAGGGTCGGCTTCTCAGCGGTTGTGCCGCTGAGTGGGGAAAACTTGTTAGAAACGCAGACGGGTTGGTGGTGACCTGGGGGCTGGAATCTAGAGCTATGCTTCCTACGAACCGTCATCCAGCCGGCCTGGTTACCCGGCTGCTCGGGTGCTGCTTCTGGAGAACCGCTACATAAAGTTACTCTATGTGGCTCCGCGCTAGCAAAGGGGCGGCTATCAACTGTTTTTTCAACAGCACAGAGCCGGGTCTCCAATTCTGACACCCTAGCCTCCAAAGCTACAAAAACACTACATTTATTACAAGTACCATTATCACTAAAGGAGGCAGAGGAATAACTAAACACCTGAGAGAGCAGGAGAGAGGGGGAGACTTAGACAGAGACTGAGAAGCGGAGAGAGAAGTAGGGGAGGAAGCCATTATGGGGCTAAAGCTAGGCTAGGCCAAAGCTAGGCTAGCTCCCTCCCTGGGGGTGCACATCACGGACAACCTCACCTGGTCTGTGAACACCACGTCACTGGTGAAGAGGGCACAGAAGCGAATGTACTTCCTGAGGAGGATGAGGAGAGCCCACCTGCCCCCGCCCATCCGCACGACCTTCTACAGAAGCACCATAGAGAGCATTATGACCAGCTGTCTCTCTGTGTGGTGTGGAGGCTGCAGCGCTTCCGACCGGAGGAACGTGAGGCGAGTGGTGAGGACAGCAGAAGGGATCATCGGGGCTCCTCTTCCCGCCATTAAGGACATTTCATCACAGCGTTGCGTGTCCAGAGCCCGTAACATCATCAGGGACCCCTCACACCCCCACCATGGACTGTTCTCCTTGCTGCCCTCTGGGAAGAGGTTCCACAGCATCCGCTGCAGGTCCACCAGGTTCTGCAAAACCTTTTTCCCTGTTGCCATCAGACTGTTGAACTATAAACTGGACTCTGCACCACATTTGCACATTTGCATATCTGCGTCACTGCATCTCTATCGGGCATCACCAATGCTGCCGAACTTTTAGTTTCCCTTTACTCAATCCCTAGGGCCAAAACCAAAATTTTCAGGGCGGGCAGGGGTAACGCGACCCTCCATTTCCGTACAGCCCCGTACGGCCCCAATGTCTAGGTATGCGCGGCGGCGGGCCGACGCGCACCCGGCCGGCCCGCCCGCCCGTCCCGCCGCCGCGCACGCCGGCCGTGCGGCGGCCCCCCAAAGAAGGCCCTTCTCCACTCGCAGCGCGGGCTCCATCCACAGTGTGGCGCCCGGGGGTAGGGTCACAAACAGTACGGCCCGTACGCAGCCGGGGGAGGGCCGTACAGCCCGCGGCGGGCGGGAGGGGAAAAACGGGAAAGGTTCACGCATTGGCCGAGCCCGCGCGTCCGTCGAAGTGGCGCATTTTTGGGAGGGCCAAGCGGCCGAAACGTGGACCGGCCGTACAGGACCCATAGATTCCCTTTGCCGCTGGCGTCGGGCCTTCGGCGCCACCAACCTGTCGGAGAGGGGATGGCGCCAGCGTGGCAGGGGGCAGGAAGGGAAAAACGGGAAAGGTTCACGCATTGGCCGAGCCCACGCGTCCGTCAAAGTGGCGCATTTTTGGGAGGGCCAAGCGGCCGAAACATGGACCGGCCTTACAGGACCCATAGTTTCCCTGTGCCGCTGGCGTCGGGCCTTCGGCACCACCAACCTGTCGGAGAGGGGTTGGCGCCAGCGTGGCAGGGGGCGGGAAGGGAAAACGGGAAAGGTTTGCCCATTGGCCGAGCCCGCCCGTCCGTCGAAGTGGCGCATTTTTGGGAGGGCCAAGTGGCCGAAACGTGGACCGGCTGTACAGGACCCATAGATTCCCTTTGCCGCTGGCGTCGGGCCAGAACTAAAAAAAAAAATGCCACTTATTTTAATATAATGTTAAAATTATTATTTAACCCGTTTGCAAATATAGCTTCCAGACCCCCAATGTGAAATAAAAAAAAATAAGTTAATCTCCCACTTCCAGGCTGGGGGTGTCTCAGTCAGAGACCTCTCCCCAGGAAGAGTGCCTCTCGCTGGGTAAGAGTGCTTGACTGGACCCCCCCTTCTGGAAGTCTGCCTTACCATAGGCACAATTAGAGCTACTCCTGTTGAATTCGTATCCACCCCATGCTGGAGACAGAACTAAAAAAAATGCCACTTATTTTAATATAATGTTAAAATTATTATTTAACCCGTTTGCAAATATAGCTTCCAGACCCCTAATGTGAAATAAAAAAATTAAAAAAATTAATCTCCCACTTCCTGGCTGGGGGTGTCTCAGTCAGAGACCTCTCCCCAGGAAGAGTGCCTCTCGCTGGGTAAGAGTGCTGGAACGATGACCCCCCCCTGCTGGAGCTCTGACATTCATTAGGCAACATGGTAGAGCAGGTTACAGTTTGTAACCCCATTAGAACACATCCTCTGAAGCACTGGGCACTCCAGGCAGTCCAATGGGATCTTGACAGATCTTTGCACCGGTTACAAGTTTTGGCAGGATCTCATCCACAAAACCTGCGTTGTTTTGAGAAAACTGTAGGAAATAAATGAATGATAATCTAAGTCAAGCTCTTACCACTACTCACAGACATTTTAACACATATTTAAAAATGCCACCTCCAGGCTGGGGGGGTCTCAGTCAGAGACCTCTCCCCAGGAAGAGTGCCTCTCGCTGGGTAAGAGTGCTTGACTGGACCCCCCCTTCTGGAAGTCTGCCTTACCATAGGCACAATTAGAGCTACTCCTGTTGAATTTGTATCCACCCCATGCTGGAGACAGAACTAAAAAAAATGCCACTTATTTTAATATAATGTTAAAATTATTATTTAACCCGTTTGCAAATATAGCTTCCAGACCCCTAATGTGAAATAAAAAAATTAAAAAAATTAATCTCCCACTTCCAGGCTGGGGGTGTCTCAGTCAGAGACCTCTCCCCAGGAAGAGTGCCTCTCGCTGGGTAAGAGTGCTGGAACGATGACCCCCCCTGCTGGAGCTCTGACATTCATTAGGCAACATGGTAGAGCAGGTTACAGTTTGTAACCCCATTAGAACACATCCTCTGAAGCACTGGGCACTCCAGGCAGTCCAATGGGATCTTGACAGATCTTTGCACCGGTTACAAGTTTTGCAGGATCTCATCCACAAAACCTGCGTTGTTTTGAGAAAACTGTAGGAAATAAATGAATGATAATCTAAGTCAAGCTCTTACCACTACTCACAGACATTTTGACACATATTTAAAAATGCCACCTCCAGGCTGGGGGGGTCTCAGTCAGAGACCTCTCCCCAGGAAGAGTGCCTCTTGCTGGATAAGAGTGCTGAAACGATGACCCCCCCTGCTGGAGCGTCACCTACCGCGTTATGTACACTTTATATGTACGTCAGCTACCGCGTTATGTACATTTAGGACCTCAAAAAAAAAACGCCACTTTTTAAAAGATAATGTTCAAATTATTATTAAATCTGTTTCCAAATTTCCCTTCCAGAGTCCTATTAAGAAATTAGAAAAATATTTCAAAGTCTAAATTGTTTGTTTACATTAATGTTGTAAATGAGAATGTGATGGCTGAGGTGAGATTTGAACTCTGCTCCTCTAGATGGAAGGCAATGTTGTTATCCACTCTGCTACACCCCTTAATTTGCAGTTTCAGACATGTTGGCAGTATGCTGGGTGGGCAAATAAGCCATTAGGAAAACAGGCCCGTACACCATCCCTCCTTCTGTACGCCTATTTTTTTCCACAGTAAGGTAAAAAAACAGATACTGCAGGACATAGGAGGGGGCTACCTGTTCTAAAGTGGGCTTGTTTTGATCCTCTTAAATTAAACTTTGGTTTGGTACCAAGTTTGGTACACTTCTTTTTAGGAGGCCCTGATTAAGGCCTCATCAAGGTGAAAAAAACAGTTGCTGGGAGACAAAAGAAACAGCTACATGTGCTCAGGTGGGCTTGTTTCGATCGTCTCTATTTACTGTTTCGTTTGGTACCAAGTTTGTGAGGCTACGATGCTCCTTTGCTAAACAGTGGCACAAAACACTGCTTTCTAGGCAGCTCCATTGAGGCCTCCTAAGCAAGGTGAAAAAAACAGCTGCTGGGAGACAAAGGAAAAAGCTACATGGGCTCAGGTGGGCTTGTTTCGATCGTCTCCATTGACTCTTTTGTTTAGTACCAAGTTTTTGAAGCTACGATGCTCCTTTGCTAAACAGTGGCACAAAACACTGCTTTCTAGGCAGCTCCATTGAGGCCTCCTAAGCAAGGTGAAAAAAACAGCTGCTGGGAGACAAAGGAGAAAGCTACATGGGCTCAAGTGGGCTTGTTTCGATCGTCTCCATTGACTCTTTTGTTTGGTACCAAGTTTGTTACCCTTTGTTGCTCCTATGCTGAACAGTGGCACAAAACACACTGCTTCTCTGTGTTTTGTGCATCTCTTTTTCATACTTCAAACAGTTGCCATTCTTAGACGCAAGCACCCAGAGGCACAAAAATCACAGACGGCGGTTGAGGGTTGAGCTAGAACTCATATCTAAATTTTGGTATCACTGCGCATAAATAAACCTTTCTGCCTCAGCTTTTGAGACTCAAATACTGTCTTGAGCCCTTAGGAAGTTGGCAGATTTTTTCGGGGCAATCAGCTTTTTTTTTTTTTTTCACAGGAGGCTGATTTTAACATATTTTGTAGGTGACCTTATGAGGAGCAGAACCTGTGATTTTGAACTCCCTGGGTGGTTCCACGTGGACACAGTAGGGGTCAAAAGGTGAAAATGTGCAGCCTTTGATGGCACACAGCTCACACACGGCTTGTCTGTTCCAGCTCCAACTCGGCATACAGGAGCCCCTTTGAGGCATCTACCAACAAGGAAGAGCTCATACCTGTATCCCCTTCCTATAGCTACTTCCTTTTAGCAATGAGATAAGAAGATGTGGTTAGTGGCATGTTGTAGAGCCGGGCTATTCAATTGGCGGCCCCAGGGCCGGGTCCGGCCCCTTTGGGTTTTTGTACCGGCCCCTAGAGTGTACTGTGATTATTACATACTGATAGTCTTACATAGTGCATGAATATGACTAACTGCACGTTCTCTCGTGCAGTAGGGGGCGGGATGCGCACGTTTAAGTCATGGTGGAAAAACAGGAATACAAAAACAAATACCTGTTTTCGTCTGACATATATGTGAAGGATTGGCTAACAAGACAAAATGTTTCTCTCTACCTTAAAAAAAAAGAAAAGTTGACTCGGAGAACAGGCAGTCCAACAATGAATGGAAAGAGAAATACGCGTTTATTGCAGTTGATGCGAATCCTGTGTGCTTAATCTGCAACGAGTGCCTCGCCGTGTGTAAAGAGTATAATTTAAGAAGGCATCACAACACAACGCATGCTAACTTCAATGCTACTTTCCCACCGGGCTCAGCTGCTCGGAGGCAGAAGATTTCAGGGCTCACATTTTGTTATGAGCAAAGACGTCGCATATTGTTTCGGGCCTGTACGGATCAAGAGAGAGCAACGGCGGCATCGTTACGAGTGGCATGGATATTGGGAAAAAAGAAAAAGCCGTTTACAGACTCGGAGATAGTCAAGGAATGTATGCTGGCATCCATTAATGAGGTGGTAACAGATGAAAAAACCCGAAAAAGCATTATTGATTCGATCAAGCAAATTCCAATATCTGACACGTCAAATATGAGGAGAGTCGAGTCCCTTGCCTCGGATGTTTTCGAGACACTTTTGGACAAGCTGAGGAAGGCTGAGGTGATGTCTTTGGCCGTGGATGAGTCGACAGATAACGGTGATGTTGCGCAGCTGTGTCTCTATGTGCGATTTTTTGATGGAGAATGTTTTCGCGAGAATCTGCTTGGACTACTTCCTCTGGAAGGGCACACCACTGGTGAGATTTTATTCACCAAAATTGCTTCATTCTTTGAGGAGAGCAACTTGGATTTGGCGCGCGTCAACATGCTGGTGACGGATGGCGCGCCCTCGATGGTGGGCAGGGATCAGGGGCTTGCCGCGAGGATGGCAGCCGTGGCTCCACATATGAGATCGCTACATTGCCTCATCCACCAAAGCCTTCTGTGTGCCAAACTCAGTGCTAAGTTAAAAGAGACCATGGACTCTGTCATGGCAATTATAAACTTTATCCGTTGCACCTCCAGTTTACAGCACCGCCTTTTCCGCCAGCTGTTGACTGACATGTCTGCTGAACACAAAGATTTGCTCATTCACAATGACATTAGATGGCTTAGCAAAGGAAACGCATTGAAACGTTTTTGTGAACTAAAAGGAGGAGATTCTGGTGTTTCTCCAGTCTTCAAAAATGAAAAAAGCTGGCAAGTTTCTGTCTCTGATGGGAAATGATGATTTTAATGCCACTGTTTGCTTTTTGAGTGACGTTTTCCATCATTTGAATCAACTCAACATGGAGTTGCAGGGCAGGGATAAAACAGTCTCAGAACTTGTGGAGAAACTTCATGCTTTTCTAAGAAAGCTCTCACTCTTCTCTGCTGATCTTTGTCCTGGGAAGATGCTCCACTTCCCCACATTAAGGAAATCTGGTCTGCAAATTACTGAGGTGATGTCAGGCTTTATTGACTCACTGAAAAACAACTTTTCCATTAGGTTTGATGATTTCAGCATCTCCAGCGAAGTGGTGAGATATGTTAAGGACCCTTTCTGTGTGAATGTTGAGACAGACTTTGCATTGAAAGGAAAGGAGCTAGTACCATCATTGGATGAAGGTTTTTTACAACTGGAACTCATTGACATTCAGTCGTCAGATGACTTGCAACAGTCATTGCAGCAGGCAGGTTTTGAAAAATTCTGGACTCATGTAGTCAGCCAAGAAAAATTTCCACACTCAAGGGGTCTTGCACTTTTTCTTATGACAATGTTTGGCTCAACATACACTTGTGAGTCATCATTCTCACACATGAATGCCATTAAAACTCACAATCTCATATCCCTCACTGACCAGCATCTGCAACACTGCTTACGCATTGCCCTGACAACATATACACCTGACTTCACTGCTCTTGCTAAGTCAAAAAAATGCCATTTCTCTCATTAGATGCAAATGTTGGCAAACTACATGCAAAGTGACAGTCATGTTAGTCAAACAAGTAATGAGGATTGATTTTTGAACAGTATGATGCAATTAACATGTTATTCACCTCATAATATGCACTTAATGTTTTTTTTATATGGTATGGCTCAACTGAACTGAATATTGAGGTGTCTGATGCAATTTTAATATAGGCAGATAAAGGAAAAAAAATGTAAAGAGAGGTCAACTAAGGGACTGTTACAGTGATTTTTCTTCTCATGTTAGCAGGGCTAAAATGGCTGAGGTGATTATTGTTGAAAGCAGTTTGAAATGTGCCTTGATAAAGTTCACTGTTATGTTGTTGTAATTAGAAGCATACTATGCAGTTTTGTTTTTTATATTTGTTGGTGCACTTGGAATTGAAGTTGTTTGTCAGTTAAATGAATGAAAATGTAAACAACTGACAGTAGTAGTCCATGTGTGGATTTATGTGTATATGTTGTTCTGCATTACAAAACAGAATATATTGACTTCAGTATGTTGTAATTTCTTTTTTTGTTGCCGTGATTACTCATATTCTCTGGCCCCTTATTTTGCCTCAGATTCATGAACTGGCCCCAATTCCAAATTAATTGAATAGCCCTGTTGTAGAGCACTTCCAGGAAATGAGCATTTATAAGTTTGGTCCAAATCCATGAGCTGCAAAGGCCTCAATTATCAAAAATCAAATATTGCTTGGCTGGTGGCATAGCTCCAGAAACAAAACGGGCCCAGATTTCACTCTTGGCCATATGCTGCAGTACCATTTCCCACCACCATTGGTGCTATTGATAGTTGGACAGGCCTGTACACCATCCCTCCTTCTGTACACCTTGGCCCATAAAAAACGCGCATAATTAAATAAGCCACGGTCTTGGTCAATAGCAGAAGCTTCCCCACTTTTCCCTTCCCGCCCATAGTTGGTTCGTGCAGTGCTCTTTCCGACACGTTGGTGGCGCTATGCTGGGTGGGCTAATAAGCCATTGTAAAGCAATGGAACCAGTTCCGTACAGCCTCCCTCCTTCCGTACACCTTGGCCCCTAAAAAACTTGCATAATTAAATAAGCCACGGTCTCGGCCAATAGCAGAAGCTTCCCCACTTTTCCCTTCCCGCCCGTAGTTGGTTTGTGCAGTGCTCTTTCCGACACATTGGTGGCGCTATGCTGGGTGGGCTAATAAGCCATTGTAAAGCAATGGAACCAGTTCTGTACAGCCTCCCTCCTTCTGTACACCTTGGCCCCTAAAAAAACGTGCATAATTAAATAAGCCACGGTCTCGGCCAATAGCAAAAGCTTCCCCACTTTTCCCCTCCCGTCCAAAGTTGTGTTCGTGCAGTGCACTTTCCGACACGTTGGTGGCGCTATCCTGGGTGGTCTAAGCCATTGTAACATACAGCTATCCTTCCTTTCGTACGCGCCCCCCCTCCGATCCCCCCCGATTCGCTAAATCTAGAAGAGAGCGCCATCACATGGTGCACGGAAGGCAGCACGCCCGTACGAAACGCCGACTCGGACCAAGCGGGCGAAATGTAGGAGCTTGTATTGCGCGCGTAAGTACACTACCGCGTAACGAACACACGCATATTGATTGTATGTGTAAATCCATACGTACGGTGTTCAAAAGCATTGCGGCTGTACGGCCGAAGGCAACGTTTCGTACGATTTTCCCTTGACTCAATGTAAATGCATCTTTGCACAAATGCCTTTTTGCACCATTATTTTGCACATAAAAAATGGTTTGTACATTCTACTGCATACCGTGATTGCACACTGTTCTTCTCCTGCACTGTTTACATGTTTACATTCTGATCACTGCTGCACTTTATATTGTAAATGTTACCTTATTCCACCTGGATTCTGACTATTCTCCATAAACTGTATGCACTCTGTACATACAAAATGACAAATAAAGTTGTCTAAGTCTAAGTGTTGCAGTTGGATGATATAACACTTTGAAGCGGATGCTTGAGGTATTGAAATCCACACTTCACACTGAGACTCAACAGCATCCTTTGACCCCGCTCCGTTGAGCACTCCAGCTTCCACACACAGTCCCAAAACATGACTGTTTGGTTAAATGATTACTCTGAATTGCCTGTAAGTGTGATTGTGTGTGTGCATGATTGTCATATGCATCTATGTGTTTTCTGGAGATGGATGGGCTACCTGTCTAGGGTGGACTCTGCCCCACCACTGGAGAAAGGTACTAGATCATCCTCTTGCCCAAACCCTACAAGTACAACCAGATATAGACAACGGATGGAAGGACAAACTCAATGATGGGTGTCCAGATGCATTTTAAAAAATTGACCATAATGTAGGGGAAAGGGAAAAAATTGACTAATTCTCGCTCCCCTGTTATCAGACCAACTAACTGCAGTCATTGGCAGACATTGTTCTTCCTCATTGTCAAGGAAACCACAGCTGCTTAATCTCTGCACTGAAGGAACTAATCAGATTGCTGTACCTACACACAGACACAAACACCTTGTCATGTTCAACATATGTGAGAAGCCAGCACCTATTGTGCCAGGTTGCAGTTTTCCTCACTTCAGCCACCATCACTTTTGTGCAGAAGGTGGCTGAAGTCACGGTAACAGGGTCTTGCTCTGGGTATTTAATGAGCACTCCTCTCTCAACCCCAACAATTTCAATTGCATCTCATTTTTTACTGTCAAAATTTACTATCTTGGTGTGTAAAGTTGTACATGTTATTTGCCAACTCAAACCCCTCCTTCTTCAAAACTGTCTTTAACAATTGAACTGAAGAACCTGATAATCAGTCTTGAAAACTTTATTGCCAGGATGAGTTGTGGCAGCTGAGGCAGACAAGCAGAACTAGACTGGACAGATGATCAATGGCTGATGATGCAGGCAAGCAGAACCAGGTTAGACCAGAGACAGATCTGGACCAACGCTGAAGGGAGCTGATCAGAAAGGGAGATTCTGACAGAGGAGCCACCGGGGTGAGCAAGCAACTGGAGCTCTCACCGCTGTCACAGGCTGCATAAATCAGTGAGGGCTGAACACAAACAGGGAGGAAGGGTCCAGCTGGTTGAGACACGGCGGCTGCACACATGAAGCAAGACGAGACGATCTGACAAGGAGTTGATAAGTGAGGCAGGTAAAAGTAGGCAGGTCAACAGGTGAGCAGATTTGACTCTAAATAGTGCAGCAGGTGGATCTGATTAAGGACAGAGTGGTGGCCGGAAGGAGACTGAGCTGATTGGATGATAGCTGCTGGCTGAGGAGTGGCACAACAGATTCCAAGAAAGTCCAAACAAAACAAACAAAACCCTAAAACATGACAGTAGGACATTCACCAAGATGAAGCTCAATTTTTATTCTCCTCCTTATCCTATGGTGACCAGACATCCCCGATTTCCGGGAACTGTGCCCGTTTTGGACCACCTGTCCCCGGCCAAAACTGTCCCCGGAAATGTCCCCGATTTTACCGAGGGGGAAAATGTTGCGTATAGACTGTTATTACGGTAGAGCTGTTGCGTGCAGAAACAGGTGTTATGGTAGCTGGTTGCGCTGCTGACAAGGAACAGAGCGAACCACTAGATGAGCGGTAATGATGCTTTTGGATGTCAGCTGCCATTAAAACACAAAATAGAAGAAGAAGAGCGCACCACTTTTAAAACAGAAGAAGTGGAAGTTAGTTGTCAACCGGTGGCAACTGATGGGGAGCTCCCCTGAGTCATGGTAAGTGTGTTAATCGATCGGGCTGATCCTGTGATAAATGTTTGGTTTGTGTCCAGGTTAAAAAATAATCAATAAAAACTAAGACAAGACCACGAGTTGCTGCTTGCATGAGTAAAAGACACTTAGATAAAATGTTACAGAATGATTGAAAACTCTTTGTAAAGCACTAATCTGGTATGCTGGTTCTCCAGGGATCAACAAGGGTTTATCTAAAGATGTTTTAGAACTGATTATTGATGTTTAGTTTATATCTCAGATAGTTATTATAAGTAGAGTTCCATCCATCCATCCATTTTCCGAACCGCTTTATCCCTCATGGGGTCGCGGGGGTTGCTGGTGCCTAGCTCCAGCGTTCACTGGGCGAGAGGCGGGGTACACCCTGGACAGGTCGCCAGTCTGTCGCATATAAGTATAAGTAGAGTTATTACAAGTTATTTTGCAGATTTATGGTTGTGATTTATGAGCACAGACTTCCAGGCTTAGTGTGCTTTTCTACTGCTCAGTTTGGATATATGAAAGTTCCTCATGAAAAAATAGGAGTCAGTAACAGCTGAATGAGACAAGATCTGCATGATCTGAGAACAATGGAGTAAGAGATAACCGTCTGTTTAATGTTAATTTATTATGTAGTTTTTCTTGTAGCTCCAAAAATTGTGGTAATTAGCATTTTTTGTATTTAATCGGATGAGATAATAAAAATAATAATAATTGGAAGTTTTCATGTTGTATATTCTAATGTTTTTGGAAGTGATTTTAATTATATAATGTCTGTTTTAGAATAATGTAAGACTGATACAAGAGCAGAGAGGAAGAAGATAGGAAGACAGACAGGAGATTAAATGAGAGTGGAGGAAAATAGGAACACTGATGGAAAGAACTGTTGACAAGAAGGGAGAATAAAAGTATTAATAAAGTTGATAAAGTGATAAAGCGTTGACATGATTTAAGTGATAAAGTAACGTATTGAGTGATGTAGTGTGTTAAGTATGCTGTGTGAAACAGAGTGACTCAGGTTTGAATTGAGAAGCCCAATTGTCTGAGGATTTAACCTCTTTCTGAGTCTCTGCACTGAACATGAATTTCACTGCACTTCCCTAGCTGTGGCAGAATGAAGAGGCAGATTAGTTGTATTTTTTTCTTGTGTTTTAAAAATTTCTGTTCTGCACATAATATATCCTCTCCTCTTATTTTATCCAGACCTCTGGATACCGTGGCTGATGGCTCTTCAGACACAGAAGGCCTTGAAGAAACCAGAGATGATCTCATGTTAGTGACTCACTGACCGGAGTTAACTCACCTTAAAGGATCAAACAATATACTCACACATCAGCTACTACCATACACATACACATATTGTAGTTATACACACTTAATGTAAGTTTATACATGTTCATGCTGCACTACACACTCAATCACTTGCATTCATGTCAAGGGGATTTCCAAGTCTGTGCTTTTTTAACATGTTTAACATCTTTTCACCTCACATCGCCACAACCTATTTTCTCATCCCAAGCAGGCTCTATGCACAGCTCCACATCTTCTTGAACCTCAGCATCTCCTTTGTTTCTGTCTTTCATTATTGGACAGACTGATTAATCCAGGTGTGTCTGACCTCAGTAACAAACCACACACACCTGGATTAATCAGCTTGTCCAGTAATGAAAGTCAGGAAACAAAGGAGGCTGCTGAAGTTCAGGCAGTAGTGGAGCTGTGCTTATAGCCCATTAGTGAAATAAATGAATCTGCTTCTTAGAGATGCACAGCCCCCCCCCCCCCCCCCCCCCACACCTTGCCACCACCCAAAGACACGGTTCTAGTTTTCTATTAATAACACTATTGATGTATTCATTTTATTAATCTTAGGATATACTAAAAGTGTGGAGAGGCACATTCCGGCTTTTACACTTGATTTTTGTATCAACTGTTATGTTGTTTAAATATTAATATATATGTAAAAATAAATTAAACCATTACTGTCTCCATTTCCTAATTTCATCTTGATGAGATGTATTGATTTTTATCCACGAGCAAGAAATGTCCCCAGATTTGATTTCAGAAATCTGGTCACCTTACCTTATCCATATGTAAAATTAGTCTTGCTTGTAATATTTTGGGGCACTAGTGGGTTTTATTTGAGAGTAGGCTAACAGGATATGTGGTTGTGAGAGAGAGGGAAGACATGGTGCAAAGGTCCAGGGGGTTGGAGTCGAACCCAGGACAGTCGCATTGAGGACTGAGGCTTCTGCACATGGGTCCACCCCTGCGCCCCCACCGTGCCCATAATTGTAATTAAGTTTTTTTGAAAAGCTTGAAAAAGAAATTGCTTAAAAAAACATGAGTAATACATATCAGCTAAATTAGAATAAAACAGAACGCAGCAAGGGACACTAAAAAGAGAGACCCAGAAGAACCGTTTCTTAAAGGAACTGAATCAAAAGAGCCAGACCTCCCATCACTCACCTGTGTCTAGGCAAAACATTCAAGCAGTAGGCAGTTAAACACCTCAGCTATAATAACAACAACAGAAGGGCATCGCCTTGCTCAATAGCACCTGAACCACAATAAAGACATGAGCTAGATACTCCTTTTAGTTCTGTCAGGCCCACATTATTCCTGGAAGTTCAGGAATGTAAAGCAGAAAACCTTGGGTTCTAAACCCTCTCTGCAACATCTGATAGAGCTGTTTATGTGCCTGGTCTCACTTGTGTAATTAAATGCATTTAGGTTATCTAATATTTATCTAAATAACTGTGAAGTATTTTCCTGTGAAATATTTCATGGTTGTGATGCACAACAAACACTTTTGGTTACCTGTTTGCTTATTTTGTAGCTGGGCTATTGTTGCTAAATGTCAGACTCACAACAAAGTTCTGAATGGTGACAGGAAACCAACAAGACCAACAGAGCCCTAAGTCCAAAATGTCAAAATATCTGATATTGTTTCAGTTTTTGATGCATGACAGCAGTATTTATTACAATAAGCAGAGAGCGATGACCAATGAGCTCAACAGAAATTAGGTTTGGTTGTTTAATCATTACATTGTTTAGAAAGTTTGATCAGACTGTAAAACGGGTATAGATAAAACAGCAGTTGAAGCATTTAGATAATTTATCTTCAAATCACTCTGATTATATGTTCCATTGTATGATGTGATAAGCTGACAAAGCTGACATACTTCATTGTTCTTCATGTTCTGCAGCCTGATTCCAGGAACTATTTAATTGTAGTCATACCTGACATGGAGAAGAGGACCACCACAAGTCCACGCAGAGCTGCAGGTAAACTCATGGCTGCTGAGACACTTCACTCAGAACAAATCATGGCAGCAGGTATTGAAGCTGAAGCAGTTGATCAGTCGTCCAAGTTCACATCTGCCTTCAAAGCTGAAGGACGCCGTCTGTCAGTTTTTTTCTGTTGCCAGCCTGTGGTCTGTGGTCGCAAAATGGAAACTTGCCGTCTGACGTACCCAGATGTCCTGCTGCAGAACACCATTAGAAAACACTGAAGGTAAAAAAAAGCTGCTTCCTGTCAAGACCATTTTAAAAAGCTGTTTCACGCAATCTTTGAATCAGTGTATAACTGCTGAAAAACAGGTTTCCACAAACATCTCAGAGCGCCGTGTGTGATTACATCAAACCAGAAGCAAGTGCATTGCATTTGTACAAAGCTGATGGTTTGTTGCATAAATACACACTGCAGATTTCTTTCTTTCAATGCATTTGCTGTGGAAAACTCAGTTGCCCTCCTGTGGTTGTTGATCAGTCGTGTTAGAATTACCCAGAACATCTTAAACAGTCTCTAAATTCTCTTTCAGCAAGTCTTTGAAAAGTATTTAGAACATGCATTTATTCTCCACTCTGCTGAGTCTCTAATTTTAATTGAGATAATAAAATATCCAATATAAAGCTTTCCTAATTAAAAAGCTAGCTCAATAAAAATTATGTCTTCAGTGACAGAATCAATTGAGGACTCAATGTAAACTGTATTTGTGCAGATGGCTGTTACATAAAAGCAAGTACTGGGGAGATGAGCGGCTGAGATCTCGTGAGAGTAAAACGAGGAGACCTTGACCAGCCTTGAGAGCTACCTGGACAGTGAACAGTGTCTTGACAGCATCATAACGGGGAAACCGAAAACACACAATCAATAAAACGCTCCCGTTCGAGCTCAACCAGCGTTGCTTCAACAAGATCTCCAGATAGGAGCTATAGCGAAGTCCTGGAATCCATACATAATAAGCTAACTAGCCTGGTTGCCCGTCTCGCCTTGGTAGAAGTTCTACACAAGGAATTTCAAGCTCAGAGATAGTCGCTGGAATACAACCAGGTGTCATAGTTTGGGTTTTGTCTAGTTTTAGTTTTGGACTTTTTGAGATGTTTCTTTATGTTGCCTGTCACTCCTCTGTCATCAGTCACTAACCTATCAGTTCAGTCCACTTCCAGTCCCTCCTTAGGTCAGTTCCACCTGTTACCAGTAATCAGTTTTCACTCCGGTCACCTGTTCACTTACTTACTTATACCCGCCTCAGCCTACTCAACTCTGCCAGATTATTTAAAATCATTCAGTTAGTCTAGTGCAGCGTTTTCTGTTTGCCTGCCTACCTGTGATCTGACCCAAATTTGCCTCCTGATTATCTGAGCCTGATTAGTCTGACTGAATACTGGGTCCTCAGTTTCTGTTCATGACACCAGGAGCAGGTTGCTTCCTTGAAAGCTGAGAATAATTCGCTGAGGGAGGAAGTCAGGAAGCTCACTGATGGGATGGTTCAGCTGTGCGGTGGAAATAGTAAGATGAAGGAATCCATTCTGGACATTCAGTCTCGAAGCATGAAAGATAACCTCGTCTTTGCTGGAACAATCTGCGAGTTCCTCCGGCAGCAGCTGAAAATCCCGGCGGACAAGGTAAAACACATCACTTTCGAGCAGAGAAAAGAAGCCTGATATAATCTGACCTCGGCCGAATGTAGCTAAATTCGAGCATTACAAGCAAAAAGAGCAGGTTAGAAGTCGGGGCAGAGAGCCAGTTTCCAAAGGAAATCCTTGATCGAAGGTGAGTTTTATTCCCAATCAAGAAGAAATACATAGCAGAATGCATCAGGGCTACAGTTGCTGTAGATAAGCTTTATATTGTTCATCTGAAGAAGCTGGCTCTTGGGACGTGGAATGTCACCTCCCTGGTGGGAAAGGAGCCTGAGCTTGTGCGCAAGGTTGACAGGTTCCAGCTAGAGATAGTTGGACACACCTCGACACATGGCTCTGGCTCTGGAATCAGTCTCCTTGAGAAAGGTTGGACATTCAGCAGTGGGCATATGTGTTGCCCCTCATCTTGGTGCCTGTACATTGGGGTTTACCCCGGTGAACGAGAGGGTAGCCTCCCTCCGCATACGTGTGGGGTGACGGGTTCTGACTGTTGTTTGTGCTTATGCAACAAGCGGCAGTTCTTTTTTACCTACCCTTTTTGGGGTCCTTAGAGGGGGTACTGGAGAGTGCCCCTCCTGGTAAGCCTAATCGTATTGTGATGGTTTGCTGGGAACGTCTGGCAGAGTCCGCTGTAAGACGGAGCTTTAGCTCCCACCCCCAGGAGAGCTTTAAATACGTCCCGAGGGAGGCGGGGGACATTGAGTCTGAATGGACCATGTTCCGCGCCTCTATTGTTGAGGCAGCTAGTCGGAGCTGTGGCCGCAAGGTTGTCGGTGCATGTCGTGGCGGCAACCCTCGAACCCGCTGGTGGACACCAGCGGTGAGGGAAGCCTTCAAGCTGAAGAAGGAGTCCTACCGGGCTTTTTTGGCCTGTGGGACTCCGGAAGCAGCTGATGTGTACCGGCAGTCGAAGCGGCAGGTGGCTCGGCTGGTCGCCGAGGCAAAAACTCGGGCGTGGGAAGAGTTCGGAGAGGCCATGGAGAAAGACTTCCGTACGGCTTCGAAGCGATTCTGGTCCACTATCCGGCGTCTCAGGAGGGGGAAGCAGTGCAGTACCAACACTGTTTACAGTGGGGGTGGTGTGCTGCTGACCTCGACTCTGGACATCGTGTGTGGGTGGGCGGAATACTTCGAAGACCTCCTTAATCCCACCAACACGTCTTCCATTGAGGAAGCAGAGTCTGAGGACTCTGGGTCGGGTTCTCCCATCTCTGGTGCTGAGGTTGCCGGGGTTTTTAAAAAGCTCCTCGGTGGCAAAGCCCCGGGGGTGGATGAGATTTGCCCTGAGTAGACTTAGACTTAGACTTAGACAACTTTATTTCTCAGTTTTTATTTCTCGGAACCAAATTTCGTTTGCACACAGCTTGGAAATTACAGTGAATTGCAATATATTTCAGAATAAAGTAAATTACAGGACAAAATTACAGGATAAAGTGCAGCAGTGATTTCACAGTACAGCAATTGAAATGTAAACAATGCAGGAGAAAGAGAGAGTGTGTGATCCCAGTGTACAGGTGAGTATATCTTAAAAAAAACATTTTCATCAACATATTCGTTCCATGTCATTTCCCGTTTTATTTTGAAAACCCAGCTGAGAAAAAAGAAGCCTTTTCATGTGGAAGCATTTTCCCTCTTTCTCTCTTTTTTAAAAAAAAAAAAAGAAGTGCAAGCGAGGTGCAAATCTGCACAGAGAAGACAAATATTTATACCATGCCAAGGTTTTTCACCGTGGAAGAGAACAGGAGCTCTTTTGAAAACGTTCTAACGTGGCTTAACAACCAAAGCTACTTAAGCTAATCAGAATTAGCTCCCAATTTAATCCTAAAATAAAGTAAACCTTATATGTGATTATTTGCCTTTTTTCCCACTGAGGATTAAGGACTTTGATTAGGAAATTCTTAGATGAACATGTCTCTGCTTTCCTATTTGTCTAGGCCCGGTAATCTGATATATGTGTTTGGAGTGCCTGGTCAGGAAAGGTTAAGGTTCTCTGAAGCTTTCTGTTTTCAGCAACCCTGAAAACCCAGAACCCTTTACAGTCAGTGTTAGGTGTCAGGTAACCTGTGGGACTACCTCATCGTCTCCGTGGGTCCAGCCTGGTTCCTCCAGCTGTGTCAAGTCCACAACAGCTCCAGACCACAGCAGCTCGTCCCTGGGTCCCATGCCCCAGGGGTCTCCACACCCCCCTGTGTGCAACGTCTCTCATTGTAAGGATCTCACCTTACGTGCCGTTCAAGATGTTCTTTATACAACAGGAGTTCCAATGTGGGGTGTCATTGCTGCTTTAATGTTCCTCAGAGAAAACCTTCATTCATTGATATCACCTTCAAGCTGTTACCCTTTTATCATCACAGCCCACCAGCCATCCTGACCAGATCCAAAATGTCCCCAAAATTTAATCTAATTAAATAAATTTTACTTCTTTTCCGTATGTAAGAGGATAACCATTAAATTATCCTGATCTAAAAGCCCTCTAGGTTAACAGTTAGCTAACCTCTGTTTTATGCGTTCTTCCCCTTAGGATGTTTTAACAACCAGTTAAAAGAACTATTGAGTTATTTGTTCTAGTCGAGAGATATTAAATCTCCATAAATATTATAACAATAGTACACTGATGCTTTAATCCCAAATTTACCCATATTATTTAGTAGAATGAGGCATTATTCTAATGTTATTGCAACCATATCCATTTTAGTCAGTAACCTTTTGTTACAGTTTTATTGACGCCTGCCGGATTGGCAGAAATCTGCTTACTTTAAGATGTTCATTAAATGAAATTTAATTAAAAAGTTCAGATTACTCTACTTATATTGTGAAAACCAATTAATTTATTTATTTATTCAACTTTTGATATAATACCCACCTAATTTCTTAGGTTACTCTATGATTCCATCAAATTGCTTCTTTAAAAGTTTTCACCTTTAAATAATCCTAATAATTTCATAATGTGTGGGTTTTTTGTTCTTTTTTTCCCTTGTGTGTGTTTTGTTTTAATTGTGTACGAAAAAAATCTGAAGTGAAATGCATGAAGTCGTGTCTGCAGAACTCATCTGTGTTTGTTGTCGAAGGTTGCCAATGCCATAAACATTCAGATGTTTACATCATGGATTTGTTTATCATATCTTTTGTCCTGTATCAGGTTATACTGTTCCTCTGAAGTTAGCCTCAGCTCAGCATAACTAATAACATCAGATGATTCTGTAACTGATGACACGTGTAACGTGGCCTTCTGATATTCTGACGCTTTTCAAAATTTCTCATTAGTTGCATTCAAATTCCAAGTAAAAAGAAATAAAATAAATAAATAGAAAACCCTCAGAAAAACAACCATATTTATGTAACCCGGATAGTAATAAAAAAAACATAAGGGTATACCTTCTGTCACTTTTTAATTGACGGGTGATTAATGACCCTAATCATTTCCGCTCCCCCTTGATTTCCGGTCTCCCCTTTGATTTCCGGTCCCCCCTCCCCATTTCCGGCCTCCCTCGATTTCCAGCCTCCCTCGATTTCTGGCCCCTCTTGATATCCGGCCTCCCTTTGATTTCCTGCCTTACCCATATTATATTATTGTCATTAATACGATATTATTATTAATATAGTTATTAACTTTATTATCGTGATTATTTAAGTATGTCTAATGATTCCTTTAATACACATCCAGCTACTTAATTCAGTTTATCCACATCCAGTTATTTAATTTATCTTATACACATCCAATGATTTAATTTTATCCACATTCAGTTATTTAATTTTTATACACGCTCAATCTGATGCTTAGCAGCAGCATACCACCCATATTAAAAGGTGATATTAATTATAATACAATTCACTTTACTATCGTGATTATTTAATTATATCTATTTATTTCGGTTGTACACACGCAATTAATGTATCTTATACGCACTCAATCTAACGCTCAGCAGCAGACCAGCCACACTCTACGTGGAAAAAACCTCCGTCCCGCACCTCTATACGGTGAAATAGAGAATCCTTAATCTTTAATCCTGATATAAAGCTCAAGTCAGTCCTCCCTCCAAACTAAAGGTTTGGAGCGTCCTCATACTACGGTGGACAGTGTCTTACTGACCACAGGTTTTTGGGTCACGACCTAAATTTCACGAGTTCTGTAGAGGAGGGGAGGAGTTGTGTCAAACACATGTGCTGCGTTTGCATGCAGCAGGAAGGGGAGACAATATCGATCCGGCATTTGCAGTCAGCAAATTCGTGCAGGGCGTTATCTTATCATTTTCACACAACAGCAAAACCTTCCTTTCAACGAGCATGACATCCTTTCATTGTTAGTTAATAAACAAAAACACCGAGCCTCTCTGTTATCTTCATCAACAGAGTGTCTGCTCAGCGCAGATCAGTGGATGGACACTACACTTCCTGGTCAGCTAGGGAGCCGAGCAGGAAACCTCCCTGTTATCTCAATAAACCAGTGACCATCGCCGCTCAGTGCGCCACACACCAGGCCATTGTTAGTTAGCAGAACAGGAAAGCGTTTCAACTTATCTCAATAAGACACTGCTCCGCGCAGGTCGGGGTATCCGGCGTCGGTAAAACTTAGTATACCGCTGGAAGTCACGACTCTCTCGGTAAACGCATCCTCTCAGTACCAGAAATGTATAAAGATGCTCATTCGGTGCAATGTAATCATCACTCGAGATCATGCCAGAAACCTCTTCAGCTTCGCTCCTCACTAACGCTCAGATCCATGCCGAGGGTCAGAACGCAAGCTCCAACCCACAACATGGCATACGCTTCTTTGGTAAGTTCTAATGAATATATTCTAACGATTTTTAAGTTATATGTTGAATATACGGTGGGGGAATCCCCCCTATGACGCCACTGATCATGTGATACCGTAGTAATCTCACTTGGGGAATCCCCCTTACGCTTTTCGGCTGTGTAACAATATATGTTTAATTATTTTTCAGACCTCACAGGTGTGGAGCAAGAAAATGTACTTTTAACACCGTTGAACTAAAGTAGGATTTACTTTCATAAAGATAAAGTATCTCAAGTATTTAAAGATACTAATACGTTGTTTTAACCATTTTATTTTTATTGTTTTAGGTTTTTTTGATGGGAACGTTCTATAAGGTGAGGAAAGACTGAGCTAGCAATATTATCCTTGTAATGAATAGCTTATGAAAAATAAGTGGTTTGTGTGTTCTTTCTGTGGGGTTCCTTGTTTGGTTCCTTAGATAACGAAGGAGTCCTCAGAAGAACTTGAAGTGAAGCACACCTCCCTCAGTCGGGGAAAAGTTACAGAAATCATCTTTTTCTTTCGCCCGACGGCTGCAAAATCCTTTTTGCAAAATTAAGATTGGTTTGCTTTTCTACATTGAAACGTTTTACAACATTTTTCTTTTAAATGTGCATACTGTTTGTTTTCAAAGGCTATTTCTACCACAAAATCCAAGAATCAAACCCTTCCCATGATTACTGGCTCTTCTACAACCTAATCCACGGCAAAATATTTACTAATGTTTATTGGAGTAATCATTTTTCTTAAATCATGATTTTATTCTTGTGTTTTTGCCCCCAAAAACAGCAAGCGGTCTAACCCAGACAGAAGGCTACAAAGAGATGTGCAATAACGAAAAGTATCCCTCTTCAGCACACTGTGAAAAGGACAAAGACATTTATGTGTGAAATGTTTGTCTCCCCTTTTTAGATAATTTCAAGGCTCACAATCCATATAAAATTAACCATGGTAAAAATGAAAAATGATTTAACTTTATGGTGCTTACTGCTGTTTCTTGTTCTTCATTCAAATTTGCACAAATATCCTATTTCTCAATAAACTATACATTGAAAGGGTGGCTCTTTTTGAAGTGGATTTCTGTTATTACAAGTTATTCTCTCAAATAAATAAACTTTATTTGTAAAGCACTTTTCAGTTCTGCCTCACATGGGTTTAAAAAAAGAACTAAAGGTTATATGGAAGAAAGTAATTTATGAGGAATGGTTGAAAAACAGTTGTGGAGTTTAATGAAGAAACTGCATTAAATATGAAAACTTAACACAAGCTACCATCATCAAAAAGCTAAATGTTTTAACAAGGTCTGCTGTAAATGTCACAATTTAAAAGACATAATACAAGATGTTGATTATGTCAAACTTCCATGAAGTTGAACTTAGTTATCTGCTGCAGATATCAGGGGCTTCTCATTTTACCTCACTGTTGATTCATATAACACTTCACATACTAAAACACAGTTTTCTTTTTTAACAGAATATTATTTCTGAATTTTTACAACATTTTTGAGTAAAACGTTTAACCTTGGCTGAACATCGATATGTCCATAAATTCTAAAACACGTCAACCAGCTTCTTGGGAGTCAGGGTAGGAAAAAAAGCCTACTCTGTGCAACCATCACAAACTGAAAACCTAACTGTTCTGGGACTTAGACTGGAACTGTGTGCTTCGGTCAGAAGAGACTAAGCTTTAGCCTTTTGGAAACAAGCGTTGCAGCAGGGTTTGGGGTCAAACAATGCAATAAAGGCTGTGGTTGTAACATGACAAAATCTTATTCATTAGTAAATTAAATCCACCTGTGTATCGTTTTGTTTCTTTGTTGTTTTTTTGGAGCCAAGGATTTCGCCATATCTGTTTGAGAGATTGGTTTCTAAATCTGGTTTACTGAATAAAACATAGAAATCCACTATTACCATCCTTAAAGCAGTCAGCTTCACCATGATAGCGCGTTAAAATTCATTGTGTTTAAATAAAAATAAACAAAAGTAAATTGTAACAATATGGTTCTAATTCATCAGATCTTGACTAATTTAACCTTTTTCCTACTAGGTTTCTAAACATTGAATGCTTTTTCTCAGGATTCCAAAGTGTGTATAACCAATAAATCAGTTTTTCTCACTAATCTCTAATTTTGTATCTTAAATGAAATATTTCTTCAAAGGAGCAGCTAAAATGTTCT
This sequence comes from Fundulus heteroclitus, assembly GCF_011125445.2. Lineage (NCBI taxonomy): Eukaryota > Metazoa > Chordata > Actinopteri > Cyprinodontiformes > Fundulidae > Fundulus > Fundulus heteroclitus. The sequence continues at coordinate 43,107,486 of NC_046365.1, read as the reverse complement.
TTCTTATTATTCTTCTGATAATTTAAGTCACACACCATTACACCCCAAAAGTTTTTTTAATATCTCACCTTTTATGTTTATATTTTGGTAAACCCATAGTCTCTTACAGACGTTCAATTTATCTTTGGATCCTCTAAAGAATCGTCAAGGTCTTTGCTAAAAGCATTAACTGAGTAGGTCAGTAATACGGGGCTGCTAAGAGCAAAATGGATTTAACTATAAGATGTAAGAATGTATAGACATTTGTAGATGATACTCTTCCACTTCATATTTTTATTTTTGGGTCTCATGTTTAGCTTGATTTCTATATGTTATGCCGCTACTGCTCAATAATTCCCCAATTCTCGGATGAATAAAGTACATAATGTGTTATTTGAGTTTGTCCAAATGAATTGATGTCCTGTGAAAACAGGGCTTTCGCTGTATAATGAAAATGTATTATAGGCACACCATCACTTTGTTCCTGGTGTACTTTTAATACACGCAACTGCCGTATGCATGTATCAGTTAAATATCAGCTAATGTTCTTACAGTGTGAAAGACTTCAATTTTAAATACATTAATGATGAAACTATATAAAAATTATTTCAGTGTAGTCTGAAAAGTTATTTGAGTAATTTAATTGAAAGTTTTATAATGTATTGATTACATTTTTATGTAAAATGTCACAAAGTAAAGGCTATATGATAAGAACCACTGCACAAAAAGATGCATAATTTTTTTTTTGTCAATGTTTTTAAATCTGACTATACCAGATATTTTTTTGATTATTTGACTCCATTCTGATTTCAGTTTCAAATGAACAATCCTTTATAATTTCAGCACATAGTCTCTTGCATCTAGGTCCTCCAAATGCAAACCGTTAATGCTATAAAATAATAACTTGGGTGACATTCGTAAACGGGGCTCGTAAACAACTCAGCAGGTTTTTAACCACTGAAATTAGACCCCTTATAAACTTCATACTATCCATCCTCTTTACCTAACACAGATTCAAAGTCCATCCATTTTCTGACCCGCTTAATCCCTCATGGGGTGGCGGGGGTGCTGGTGCCTATCTCCAGCGTTCACTGGGCGAGAGGTGGGGTACACCCTGGACAGGTCGGCAGTCTGTCACAGGGCAACACAGAGACAAACAGGACAAACAACCATTCACACACAAGGAGAATTTAGAGAGGCCAATTAACCTAACAGTCATGTTTTTGGACTGTGGGAGGAAGCCGGAGTAGATTCAAAGTCTGATAAGCAATAAAATATTTTTCTGCAAGATTACCCTAAAGGAGTAATAACCGGTGGGTTTTTATAGCATATATACCGTAAAGTGACACACACACCCTGACCTATTTGACACCTTAGCCCATAGCCCAGAAAAAAGTGAGTGCCTCATTTTACATTCAAGTCCTCACTTTACTAGTAAAATTAGCAAAATTATTTGTTGCTCAGCTGCAAGTACAGGGAGGCTAAAGTTACTATCCCCACTCGTATTGTATGTTGGGTTCTTACAACTACAAAATACAACTTTAGAAAAAAAAAGACTCAAGTTTTCAAGTTTTAATTTGATATTTTTCCATAAATCGACATACGATACAATTTTACTAACACTATCAATCTGGCTGAAGCCCTACATGAACGTAGGCTGGCTGAGGCTTATTCATTTGTTGTCGTTAAGCGTGAACTGCACTGATTCTTCCTCAATCTGGCGCTGCTCTGTAAAGAATCAACAGTCCTGGGGGATTGTGATCCCTTTCATCCGTACTTCAGAGCATAAATGTTGAAAATATGCTAACTTTACAGGTTAAAATCTCTTAAAAAGTCAGAAGACTGCTACCGTTAGCGTATCTGCGGTGAAGCTCAAAGTGGACGTTCAAGCTTCATTTGATTAAACATTTACGCCAATAATTTGTAGATTTTATCAAAGCGGTTGAATGCAAACTCTATAAAACAGCGGCATTCACAGAGGGTTGCTGGGTCTAGTTGTGTTTGTAAACTACATGAAAACTAAGAGAAACTTATATCCTCCACAAAACTCCACCTTTAGTTCAGGGTTCATCCTTAAAACTCTGCCTTCCTACCAGGGGTCCGTTTCTACCCACTTTTAGCCATTTAGCCCCGGATCCTGCAGCGGAGATGTAGCTTTAGGGGTTTTACAACACCGGTTTAGCTGTTAGAGAGTCTGGTGTTCTGCGGCTGCCTTTGATTTCACAACAAAATCCAACAATTTTGTGCTTGTCAGCAATTTTGTCGAATAAAAGAAGAAGTTTAGACAATTACTGCCATCATTCAACAAGAAAAAGCCACTTCCAAACCTGTTGATTTGACCTAAGCTCCCCCCAACTAAATATGACCCCGGATAGAAAGCCCCAGCCTTCTCTAGTCGTACACAAAAGCAAGACCTCAAATCTGAATTCACAACAAGCAGCAACGGAAACACATTTTGTGTTTTTGTATAAAGTAAGTATTTCACTCTTTTTAGTTACAGTTGGAAAAAATAAAGAAATAATGAAACCATCTTCCAAGCAAGAATCACTGAAATTTAAAGCTAGATGTATGAAGCTTTAACTTTAACACAGATGATAAACTCTACATTCAAAGCCAACTTAACTGGACCCAACTTGACTGAAGAAATGCACAGAGAAGCGTGGGCAAATAGGACATTATTGTATATATTGCATTTTACAATACCATAACTCTTATTTTAAGCAAGTTTGAATGACCAGTAATCATCATCAAGTATTTTACCTTGCAAATTATTATATATGTAAAGAGCACAATACGTGTTGAGCATGTGCTGCTGTGCAGGTTGGTGTAGGTGACAACATCTGAACACCTGAGCTTCATCTGAAATGATTAAAAAACTAACTTTGAACTAATGCCGGTCATCTGTTTCACAGAGCAGAGTCTGAGTGAGATTTGTTGCTAATTCGTATTTTACGAGGAATTCGCTTTGGCAATACAACGAGCAAATGTAGAAGTAGTGTGAACAATACAAAACAAATCAAAGCTGTATAGGAATAGGCAAGAACACCTATTTGCAGAGGAAGAAATGGCAGATGTTTACACACTCATTATTCCGAGTTTGTGTTGCATTGCAACAGATTGAGATCGTTGGGATTCAAGACAGAGAAAGGCAGAAAAAACACATGTTTCACAGTGGGCATGGTGCATACAGGATGCGGTGTTAGTTTTCCAGCCCACCAGTATTTTCAGTGTTAGTCTGATCTGGCCAGTGTCACACTTTAAATGGGACTAAAGACTCTTTCAATATATAATATGTCATAAAGGTCGGATTTGCAGTGTAGGATGTGCCCGGGAAACCACCAAATAAAGGCCCCTTAAAGGCGTCTGCATCAGACATTTAAATGACCCCAGTTGACTCCTCTCCTCTATCTGTAAAAATCAGACATTTGACTTCTGAGTAAAGATGGAAGGTAGCATAGGTCTGGTATTACTAAGGCCACAAGCACTTATGTGCAAATGAAGGATAAGCTTACTCTGCCGTCTCATATCTTTTACAGTGTTATTTCTAAAGGCAGATAACCCTGAAAAATCACCTCTGGATTTTTATTTTGCGATTGTCTCAAAAAGAATTTACAAATTGAAAGGTATAAGAGGCAAAGGCAATTTGGATAAGCAAGAACCATATATAAATAGAAATGTACAATGGATGCAAAGGCATTTGTACTACTTGAACTGTTTTGCATTTTGTCAAATTATGATTACAAATGTCAGTGTATTTCATTGGTATTTTATGACATTGATTCATACAAAGTAGTGCATAATTGTAATGTGGATAGAAAAGAATCTGTGGTTTAAAAAGTGGTTTTCAAATGCAAATCTGAAAAGTGTGGACTGCATTTGTATTCAGGGCCTGATATTCCAAGATAAAAAGAAATGGCTAAATTCTAGTCAACACAAAGCTTATTGTTCAATTGAAATTGGAAAGAGAGGGGCATACCCTTACCAGAACATGGTCGTCAGCCTAAACTGACGGGCTATCACTCGGAGAAACATCTCCTTCTTTAAATTTATTTTTCAGAACTACCTTGAATGTAGTTAATCACCGGGAATGCAAAAAATTAAAGCAAATTGAAACTTTAACAAAGAAATAACCAAAATACCAAGCAAAATGTCTCCCAGGGAGTACAATGTGTCTCATTGATACATAGGTTATTATCTTATTTCAGACTTTTGTTTTCTTTCTGATCCCTTTGGCAATGCAAATTCAGTTATTAATGCTTTTAAATATATACAATGTTCCAAATCTCTACTTTTGTGACTTGACTCATAAGTATCTATCAGCACTAGCCATGATTTTAAATTTATGAACTTCTAGTGTTTCTCTACCCCTGGAATTCAGCATCGACAACAGTGTCCAAAACAAGACTAGAATTACAATTTTAACAAGTGTTGTATAGTAACGAAGTAAAAATACTTCACTACTGTACTTAAGTATATTTTGGAGAACTTTATACTTTTCTCGGGTATAAATTTTTTTGATAACTTTTACTTCACTATATTTCTGAACTTAATTGCATACTTTTACTCCAATACATTTTCAATGTTTGGTTTAGTTACTCGTTACAAAAAGAGAGACTCGCCAGTGATTCCCGTTCGGAATCACAGGCAGACTCGCAAGTGTTTTGACCCCACCTACTGATTGACTGCGACAAAGTCGGGACTTGCCTGGGCTTGTTCATCACCAACAACAGGATAAGAAGCTGGTTCAGTGGTTAGGGCAGATTAAATTAACCTTGTGGTATAGGTAAAGCATCTAAAAGCAGAGAGTTTTCTTAACTCAATGATAACCTGCAGGTGTATCTATTAGCAAGTTTACCACTTCCTGTAGGTTGGCTGGAACTGGTTTATCAATTAACCATCTTCTTAATATACACCTCCTGGTCTACATTTTGCCTGCACTTGGTTGTGTACAATTGTAAAGTATATAGCACTGACCTTACTTGAAGAAAGGTTGTGTTTTCTGTCTAAACTTGGTCTAAATTTCTCTTGCACTTGGCTGTTTATATTATTTCAAGTGAATTTGACTTTGTTTTACTTATACTTTTTATTACATTACATACATCTATTTTACAGTAATATTCATACGTAAGACATTTCAGATACTTTTACTCAAGTAACATTTCAGTCAGTGACTTGGACTTTTACCAAAGTCATATTTTGGAGAGGTACCTATACTTTTACTTGGAGTTCTGACTAATTAGTGCCCAACAGGTGTGACAGATTGCTGAGGGAGTGGAGGGTGAGCTTCTTCTTCTTTTTTTACCGGTGTCTTGCCATCAAATAGTGCATTATCACCGTCTACTTGATCTTTAGTTACTTTTCCTTAAATCGTTAGTTTTAGTCCAGTTTGTTGTAGATAAGATGACATGATCTTAAGCACCATCTTTCCATATTTATTTGAGAAGATATTTGTAATGTTCAGTTGTTTGATTCCTTCTTGTTCCAGTCCTTAGATCCATTCTTTGATTTGAGTATTTAATACACTCAAACAGCACATGTTCCACAGTTTCTGGAATGCTGATCCCAGTAATATGCTGCAAAAACCTACAAATAATCAGTTTATTATTATCAGTTTACACCTTAACTTTTAATTCATGAATGTCAAAAGCACAGCTTGTTTTTCCCATTCTCTGGATTTTTTTACCCATCCGTGAATACATGTACATAATACCCATATCTCTCATGTATCAAAGTGTTCACATAAGCTTGTATACTTAACACGTTATTGCTTGAACTAATCTTTTTTAATAAAGAAAGATCAACGCTAGTTGATGGTATAGCCGGCATTAAGGTAGACTAACGGCCCAATTATTGATTCCTAACTCCTCAATTATCTGAATAATTCCCTTACTAAATACCTCCATTTTAATTTTACTACTTTCCCAACTTTCAATTAGTATTTTTATTGTTAGATGTGTTTCTTTTTGACTTTGTAAATGAGCCCAATAATTTGCCCTCAACTGTTTCCTTCTAAGACTTAATGGCATTTCTCTAACCTCGATTTTACTAACCCTAACCCTTATGTCCAACCTTTTTAAAGATGAACCGAATCAAAAACAATACAACCGTAATCTAGAACTGATCTAACTAATGCAATATATACATTTTTCAACGCTATACGATCAGCTCCCCACACACTTCCTGTTAAACACCTCATAATATTCAATACTTTCTTAGTATTGAATAGTTTCCACGTAAGCAAACTATCAAACCCCAAGACTTTAAAAATGTTTACCCTTTCTAATCTTTGTTTATACAATTTCAGACAAATTTGACTTTCTTTCTCGTGAAAAACATTGAGATTTCTCAACAGACAACTTAAATCCCCCAAAGACCAATCTTCCACTACAATCAATAGCATCCTGAACTTTCTTTACAACATATTCCTTCCTCTTTTCCAAATTGCCCCGTCATCTGCAAAAAGGGATTTTCCTATGTCAGGTTTATCATAATAGAAAATAGTACTGGACTAACTTCCCTGAGGGGTGCCGTTTTCAACTAAAAATGAATCAGAAATATAATTACCCGCACGAACCTGGAGGGTGAGCTGAGTGAGAGGAGGAACTAAAAAAAAAAAAAAAAAAAACTAAACCATGACAGTTTCTACCAATTTTCATTTTAGAAAAGAAATATACCGTTGCAAAACTTCTTCAACATGTTTATACACTACTTAGAAATATTTGCTTGATTGGTTTTATCTTATAAACTACTAACACAATTATCATATTTGCATAAAAAGTAGTCAGTATTAGAAAAAAAAGATATGTAATGTTTTCAGACTTTAAGTAATGAAAGGAAAATATATTTAGCCTATATTCATAATTAACAACGGTAATGTTTTTGCAACAGGAAGACTTCTGAAATCAACATTAAAAACACAGATGTCCTGTCATGTTCTCCACCCCACTTTTACATCTCTCTGGTAAAAGAGAAGTTGTGCTTCAATTAATATCTGATACCCTTATGTGCTTGTGGGACGGGATAGCTGTCACACATGTAGAGATGCTGCTTTTAAGACTTTGCACCAGGCTCTTAACTGATTTCCAGACCTGCTTATATTAAGTTATTTCTTCTTTTAAAACTGAAGTTTTCACTAGATATCATGTTTTGCAAAACAATATTCCCTTGAGTTATTCTGCTCTTTGTAGAATAACACTGGAAGTGGAACGATAGGCTCGGGGATTTTTTGAATTTTTAGAGATAAGCTCTCTAGGCAGACAATGGAAAAATGAGCTGCAGATAAAAGCTGTTATTAATGTATTTTACTGGGTTTTACATAGGTGCATGCTGGCTTCTCTTTTGTAACTCCGCTGAGTGAGACGGAGAACAGGCACAAGGGGAGAAGCGCGGCTGAGGACATGTGTTGTGATTATAATACCTGCAGATGTTATCTTAGTTGTCCACAACGCCTCCACGGGATTGCCTAGTAGGCAACGGCCCAAAGCAGGAGTGCCTAAACTATTTCCAGGGGCCATTTAAAAAGAATTTCTCTTCTACCTCAATTCAAGAATGGCACAAATTTAGCTTGAAACTCAAAACTAGAGGTAGATGGACACAGATTACGTACAACTTAGTTTTCTTGTTCACCAGCCCGTGAGTAATTTCCACTTGATCGTTTTGACTGGTGGGGTGAAAAAGTTTAGACACCACCAATCTAAGGGTGGTAACTCAGAAAGACAGGGTACAGCCTGCAAGTTTGCTGCTTAACATATAACAAATACATGGTGCTCCTAGCCATTTGGAGTTTCAAAACACTGTTACATTTACAAGAATGACGAGTGGTGCCATTTTACTTCCCACGCCATGGCTGTAACAGATTTTTTTTTCTAGTTGAAAGAAACTTGTAGAAAGAATGTAGTTGGGTTTTATATATTTTTTATTAACATAAGGAGTGAGGAAAGAAATTACATTTGTTTATTATATCACAAACTCATTGTAAACAACAATCATTTCATATATCACAAGCTAATTGTAGGAAATACTACTTTAATATATCACAAACTCATTGTAAACAACCCCATTTTCATATATCACAAGCTAATTGTAGAAAAGACTCATATAATATATATCAAAGAAAGATATGAGAAAACATGTATGCATTGGTTTCAAGACCCTCCCCAGTAATCAAAGGCGGCTAGAAGCTGATCTCTATATTCGGAGCTTTCTTCAACTGCGTGAGCAAATGCAACATTGAGGGGGTCATACACCTGCTTGACCAGCGTCAATTCATACAGATAGGCCTGTGCGACGGCGTTGACTGTGTCGTTGTCTTGATGGATGTTGCGAGCGGCTAGAAACTGTTGAATGGCATCGGTAAAACGCTCGTTACAAAGCACAGGCATTATACGATGGTAATTTCTTTCAAAGAACCCGTCCTCAAAATGCTCCTAACGTTCAGGGTCACTCAAACTAGGACGGCCCGTGCTACATCTGTTCCACTTATCATGCATGTACTTTTCGATGGCGGTGCTCAAAAGATGATACACCACAGTTTTCACATCTTTGATGAAGCCGTAGCGAATCCACCCGTCGTATTCAACAGCGCCGGTGTCAGCGTCTGGTTCCCCGGATGGAAGCTGCGTATCCTCGGGTTGAGAAGGGTCCGGGAAGGCTGGTTCTCCTTGGCCGGAGGGAAGTTGCGAGTCCTGGAGCTGTGAGTACTCAGACTGAGAAGGGTCCGGGGAGGGTGGAAGATTCAGCACTTGTGAATCTTCCTCCTGGGTCTCTGACAGAGACGGCATGGCTGGAAGCCTGGCTGGAAGTGTGGTTGGAAGCATGGAATTCTCATCCCGTAAAACAAAGTACTCGGGCCGTAGTTTCACACCTCCAGGGGGCCTGGACCAGTAGACGGTATGCCTCTGCAGCGATGCGAGGAGACTCTCGCTGTCGCTTTCGTGAGATGATTCAGGGGTTGGCGAGGGTGAAGGAGGGTGGTGCGGGCCCGGAAAGAATTTGTCGCTGTCCAGAGAGCCATGCTGCGGTGATGTTGGAGTAGTTCTTTCAACCGCGTAGTTGTTCATGGTTTCAGATGCTAAAAGTCTGGTCAGTGAAGTTGCATGGAGGTCCCGATCAGTCTGCCCGGTTGTTTTTTTATACTGAGAAGGGGTGTGGTTAACATTGAAGGGGGGCGTTATCGGGTGTTGTGAGGAGGGCGGGTCTAAAAAGCAACCACTTTCTTGATCCCCCAAAACGTCTCTCCAGTCGCAAAAGTTGCAGAACAGCGTTGACATCCGGTCTGCTATCATCTTGTCACACCATGCGTTAAGCAGAAAAATAACCGGAGTTGTTTTATCTTGAGCCTGTCTCGGAGTTGCGCGGTAACCCCCCGTTTTTGATTGTCATGTTGGTGAGAAGATCCTATTTGTTGAATCTGTGTCAGTTTCGAATTCCTAAAGTGGGGGAGGGGATCGGAAATGGGGGGGAGGGGTATGGATTCCGGAAGTGGGGGGAGGGACCGGAAATGGGGGAGGGGTATGGATTCCGGAAGTGGGGGAGGGGACCGGAAATGGGGGAGGGGTATGGATTCCGGAAGTGGGGGAGGGGACCGGAAATGGGGGAGGGGGGCCGGAAATGGGGAGGGGGGACCGGAAATCAAAGGGGAGACCGGAAATCAAGGGGGAGCGGAAATGATTAGGGTCATTAATCACCCGTCAATTAAAAAGTGACAGAAGGTATACCCTTATGTTTTTTGTAATAATATAAGAGATGGCAAGGATAAGTTTGTTTATTATATCCTTTTATTTCAATTAACATTTCAAAGGTCATACAAAGTTATCAAATATGTTTGCATTGTTTAATATAAGTTCTGTATTTTGTGGTGAATTGCCAGTGAAAATTGTATTTTCCTACAGGAGTACGGTCAGTGAAGGTAGCACAGGGGAGGAGAAAAGAACCAGAGGAGAGGGTGGAAAAAACACAGGTGAGAGCAGAGGGTGGAGGAGGAAGCAATTGAGGAGATAGCCAAGGAGAAGCAGTTAGTGGAGATAAAAAGTGAGTAAGCTCAGAACTTGTCGACAGGAGAAGTTTTAATAAACAGCATGCAAGGTAGCAGGACCCTGTAGAGTTTCAACAAGAAGCTGTGGTGGGGTGTGCCTGTTTTTTCTTGGTTGCTGTACTTACCTGAGAGTAAGAGCGAAGCTAACCTAGCTGTTCGCTAACTTGGACTGCTGTAAGCTGGTGTTTCACTGCTAAAGTGGAACAAAAGGGCTGCAGAGGACTGTTACCGGCTTGGATAACACAAGACGGACTCCAGATAGTCACTCTGAGTGCCCACGTCGTTCAGAGTACCTCTGGCACCGTGGGAACTGAGGACCAGGAGATGTGGAGCCCGTAGAGAGCACCTGGAATCCCAACTGCATCATTTCTGAGCTGCTGTTTCATCTGATCGCTTTGGAGGTCCATTTGGGCACAGGACACAGGTACTGAGTTGCTTTAATATTTTTGCTCTTTGAGTGAAGAGGATCGGGACTGTGGAGTTGGTGGGACTCTTCCATTTTTTTTGAGTAGCTGATCAGGCCTGCAACGTAGAGGTAGTTTCTGCCGGCATTAGGTTTAGGTGTACCATACTGGTTATATGATTGGTGTTTACACTGTATGTGCATTCATTGATTCTTGGTACGGGTGACAATATTATGTTTTTACTGTTTTGTTTGCCTTTCCAAAAACCTGCCATCTTTTTATATTATTAATTGTGTCAAATTAAAGGAGGGTTACTATGGTCTATTTACAGGGTGTGTAGTGTAATTTACTTTAGTAGTGTTCAATGCTGCTTGATCCAAAAGCTTTAGAGATATTTAAACTAAATAGTAAGAGGGTATATGGAGATTTAAGAACCCAAACCTCACTTATCTATTATATACCTTAAGTGAGGGCTACATTTAGTTCCATACAGGTTTGTTCAAAGCACAGTTTTTTTTACATCTATTTAAATCAAAAATCATGTATCTCTAAACTTCTTTCACATGGACTGCTTTGTGATGAATCATTATTATTACAAGCGATAAGATCTCAGTCATTTTAAATTACTTTAGGGCTAAAACATATGTGATAGGATCTGTGCCTAATTTTGTAAAACAGTAAACTCAACAAGCTTTATGTAAAGCTTATTACCAGTTCCAATTTTCGAACAAAGCTGAAATATTTCCGTTCAAGCCATGTTAATATCTCAGTGTATCAATTTAATTTGGGTCGGATATTTAAAGTGAAAAAAAAAAACTTTGTTATTGAAGTCCCTCTTTTCCTTTCTCTAGCTTTTAGTTAACATAGTCCATGCTTAAAAATGTCATTTGAATTAGGTAGCTGCAGTCTCTCAAAACATTTTTGAAACCATGATATTTATAATTTTGACCGAATTAATTCACACAGACGAACGATCGGTACAGCGCCCGCTTCACAGCAGACGCTGCACCAATCCGCCTGTCGATCTCCTGCTCCATCTTCCCCTCATTCCTGAACAAGACCCCAAGATACTTGAACTCCTCCACTAGAGGCAGCACATCCTCCCCAACCCGGAGAAGGCACTCTACCCTTTTCCGGTTCAAGACCATGGTCTCGGATTTGGAGGCACTGATTTTCATCCTGGCCGCTTCGCACTCGGCTGCGAATCGCTCCAGTGAGAGCTATAGATCACGCCCTGATGAAGCCAATAGGACCACGTCATCCGCGAATAGCAGAGACGCAATCCTAAGGCCACCAAAACGGATCCCCTCAACACCTTGGCTGCACCTAGAAATTCTGTCCATAAAAGTTATGAACAGAATCGGTGACAAAGGGCAGCCTTGGCGGAGTCCAACTCTCACAGGAAACGAGTCCGACTTACTGCCGGCAATGCGGACCAGACTCTGAGACCGGTCGTACAGAGACCTGACAGCCCTTATTAAAGGGTCCGGTACTCCATACTCCCGTAGTACCCCCCCACAGGATCCCCCGGGGGACACGGTCGAATGCCTTCTTTAGATCCACAAAGCACATGTAGACTGGTTGGGCAAACTCCCATGCCCCCTCCAGAATCCTGCTGAGGGTGTAGAGCTGGTCCAGTGTTCCACGGCCAGGACGAAAACCACAGATAGGACAGGGTTGTGAGGAAATAATGTTCATTCTTCACAATCAATGCCATATGTCAGCACACGGTCTAAAGTATGTAGCCAAGAGTGCATCGGTTTATGCACATTTTAAGCAAAACCAATTGAGTCTAGGATAGTTTTAAAGGCTACACTAAGGTTATCACATTCAGTGTCAACATGAATGTTAAAATCACCCACTATAATAAACTTATCAGTATTTACCACCAAAGCAGATAAGAAGTCTGACAACTGATCCAAAAACTGAGAGTAAGGGCCTGGTGGACGATACAAAACAGCAAACAGAAGAGGTTTTATTGCTTTGCAGTTTGGATGAGGGAAACTGAGGGTTAAATGTTCAAAAGAACTGTAATTATTAGTTGGCCTGGGACTAATTAATAAATCAGACTGAAAGATGGTTGCCACTCCTCCTCCTCTTCCCACAGATCTGGGAATGTGGAAATTTGAATAATTGGAGGGAGTTGACTCATTTATACTAACGTAGTCCTCTTGTAGCCAGGTTTCTGTGAGACAAAACAAATCAATCTGTTTATCAGAAATCAATTAATTAACTAACAAAGTCTTTTCCCATGTTTTATTTTGTTTCATTTTTTCTACATTTTATTCCAACTTGCTTTTATTCTATTTTGCTTGCCTATGTTTTAATGATTTAAAGCACTTTGCATTGTCTTTGTACTGAAATATGCTAAATAAATAAATGTGCCTTGCCTTGTCTTTAAGTAAACAGAGTCTTCATGGTTCCTTCAGCAGCAGCTGCAGAACGGAGACAGGACAGTAGGCGACAGCACCCTCCAGTGGAAGACCACTGTCACTACAGGAGAACGCCTTTAGTCTACCTGGGAGAAGTGGAGCTTGGTGAGCAGTGTAACAGCTCCTCCCATCGTGGAGTCGCTGTTACACAATGATCCTGGGAAGGAGAGGAGGAGTGGCGGTTTGAGCTCCGGAAATGAAACTTAGCAGCAGCATCAGTTCTGACGAGTCGTGATCCAGTTGAGTCCATCTCTCCAAATTCAGGTGAGTCCAGATCATCATCAGACATTTACTGCTAAAACTCCCACCATGAGCTCCTAACATCAGGTCCACTGTGGTAATTTTCAGCTGAAACATTTCTCTGACTCTGTTTGCGAAACAGAAATATACTGATTTTCACGCAGGTCCACTAAATGAAGAAACCTCCACCTTCGGCTCTGAAGAGTTTAACTTAACTGACCATATTCCGCTCTTTCTACTTTTAACAGGCCAGCAACACAAAGAAAGGTTCTGGTGTTTGTTTTGTGTTCTCAGATGTGAACTGTTTCTATCAGTGGAGAAAAACACTTAAAACCGGAATTAATCAGAAAGAATCCTGAAGAACTGGTTCAAAGGCTCTTCAAGATAAACATTTATCTTAAAGGTGCGGCTGCAATTTAGCCAGAAACACTCACTCCAACTGTTTACCTTCTATTAAACATTAAACCATTTCATCTGGGTCGATGCAGTCTCTCCAGAAAAGCTTGAAACTACATTTATACCAGGAAGGAAACTGAATCAGCAAACAAGGAATTACTTTGATTAACTTTAAACGTCCAGTTCGACTTCTACGTCACAGTTTACTTTATTCAACCATCCGTACGGGACAACGGAGAGCTGAATCCTCTGTGGCCGCTGTGATGAGGCAACTAAAGTAAATCTGATTAAATGTACAATTCAACCACAATGAACAAAAGGAAAACAGGATTTGAGAGTAAAAGAAAGGATAATAAAGAGTAAGGGCCAAACAGGAAGAGGTGACCTTTCTGACTGTGTGAAGCTGTCTCTGGTCTGCAGGTCATGGTCCTTGGCTGATATCTGGCCCGTTGCCTGGGGGGTGGGTCCCCTCCTCGGTGCTGGCCGGTCTTGTTGCCAGAACTCTGTGTGGGCTGCCCGGCTAACGAGGAGACTGGAATCTGGGCTTGGACTGATGCTGGGTTGTGTCTAATCGTTTGTCCTTTAGCCTTCACTGGTTCATCAGTCTGGGTCTGAGGTCTCAATGTTACTTTGTTTTGTCCTTCTCCACAGTCCTTCCTGGTGGGTTCTGGCTTGGTTCAGGAACATTTGTGCTGTTTCTGTCCCACATGTAGCCCACATGTAAACTGTCACAGCAACCTGCACCCTTTGCCTGCCAGCAGACCCTGTCTTTATGTACTGGACTGCCTTTGGGAGATAATTGCTGCATTTCTGGGTCTGTGTGATCCGGTAAATCAGTCTTTTGCAGAACTTCACTAAGTCAGTGACTCCTTCAGTCTGTCTGCTCCATCTCATGTTGTCTATCTGTGATGGTTCCTCTTCTCCAACCTCGTCCACATACAGTCCCGGCTGCAGGAGTCTTTGCAGATCATCGCTGAGTGACTCTTCTTGTGACATTGACTCTCAGTCCTTTCCTCCTTTGACTTTTTCTTAAACATTGTTACATACTGCATTGTTCTGTCTGCAGGTTCGGAGTCTGGGGGCTGGTTGGTGCAAAAGATTTTCTCTTTGGGGACAATAAAGTCCAAAGTATAACCTTTATCTAACCAGGCAAAAGACCCACTGAGACCGAGACCAGTGGGCGGTCTCAGGGTGGCGGGCTAAAATATTCCAGCTGCAAGCAGCACTGATGCAGGGATGTTAAGGTTAGACCCATTTCAACAACAAGGAACACTAGAAGTTTGACAAATACCAAACTCTTAAATAACAAGGTTGACCAAAGTCATGTTCTCAGTGGTGTCAACTAGAGGACTTAAAGCAGTTTCAGAAGGTTTGAGGGACCATAGAGAAATATTCCCAGATGAAAAAGATATTGTCTGCACCCATAAACATTTATTAAACCAGTCTTCTCTGTCTCAAGCTGCAGACATGTCGGCTGCCAGCTGCCATCTCTCTGAAGATCAGTTTCTGTGCTCCATCTGTTTGGACTTGTTCACTGATCCCGTCACCACACCATGTGGGCACAACTTCTGCAAGAACTGCATCGCTCAACACTGGGATGTCAATGAAAGCTGCCAGTGTCCAATGTGTAAGAAGCACTTCAGTGCAAGACCTCAACTGGAGGTCAACACCTTGCTGTCTGAGATGGTGGCTCAGTTCAGACGTGAAGCTCAGCAGGAAGCCAGCAGCAGCTGCAGCTCAGAGCAGCAAGCTGCCAAAGCAGGAGAAGTTCCCTGTGACGTCTGCACAGGAACCAAGCTGAAGGCCCTGAAGTCCTGCCTGGTGTGTCTGCTCTCCTACTGCCAGACTCACCTGGAGCCTCATCTTACAGCTCCACGGCTGAAGAAACATCAGCTGACGGAGCCTCTGGAGAACCTGGAGGACAGGATGTGTCTGCAGCACGATAAACCTCTGGAGCTGTTCTGCAAGACCGACCAGACATGTGTCTGCTCCCTCTGCTCTATTTTAGACCACAAGAACCACGAGTTTGTTCCTCTGAGAGAAGAATCTGAAGGAAAGAAGGCAGAGCTGAAGAAGACAGAGGCTGAAGTTCAGAAGATGATCCAGGACAGATGCCTAAAGATCCAGGAGATCAAAGAGTCGGTGAAGAGGAGTAAAGATGCTGCAGACAGAGAGAAAGCAGAAGGTGTTCAGGTCTTCACTGCTCTGAAGGAGGCTGCTGAGAAAGGCCTGAAGGAGCTCGTCAAAAAGATTGAAGACAAACAGAAAACTGCAGAGAAACAGGCTGAAGACTTCATCAGATATCTGCAGCAGGAAATATCTGAACTGACGAAGAGGAGCTCTGAGATGAAGCAGCTCTCACAGTCTGAGGACCACGTCCACGTCCTTCAAAACTACTCCTCCCTAGAAGTTGCTCCACCCACCAAGAACTGGGCACATGTCAGAGTCCATCCAGCCTGCTATGATGGGACTGTGGTGAGAGCTGCTGCTCAGCTCCAGGAGATCCTCTTTAAGATAAATGTGATGTTTGAGATGGATCTGCAGAGGGTCCAGCAGCATGCAACAGACGTGACCCTTGATCCTGAAACCGCTCATCCTCATCTCTCGCTGTCCCCTGATGGAAAACAAGTGAGGCATGGTGATTTGAAGACTCTTCCCAACAACTCAAAAAGGTTTTTTGTATCTGTCAACGTGTTGGGAAAGCAGAGTTTCTCCTTCGGCAGGTTTTACTTTGAGGTTTGGGTTAAAGAGAAGAGTCACTGGACTGTAGGGGTCGCTGCAGAGTCGGTTGACAGGAAGGTAAAAACTCAGCCGAGTCCTCAGAACGGTTACTGGACTGTCGGGCTGAGGAAGAATACCTACAAGGCTCTTTCTAACCCCCCAGTCAACCTATCTCTTCTGTATTCTCTGCAGAAGGTGGGGGTGTTTGTGGATTATGACCAGGGTGTTGTCTCCTTTTATGACGTTTTCGCTAAAACTCTAATTTACTCATTCACTGACTGCAGCTTCACCCAGAAACTCCACCCGTTCTTCAGCCCAGGTCCTAATTATGGCGGTGGAAACTCTGCACCTCTGATGATTCTTCCTGTTAGTAAAACCACCTAGGTCAGGAACTTCTAGATGCTGCTGAAGCTGATTAAAGAGAGTCATTATCCACAGTGAAACCGGTCCAGGGCCAGCACGGTACCAGATAATAAACAGGATTAAGGATATGGGGGAAATTAGCATAACTGGGTTAAACTTGGAACACTAGATAGCAGCAAAGCGTTTCCAGGGTGATCTTTGATAGAAGTGTTGGTGTACGTTAGGGATATCTGATAAATCGCGTTGTAAATTATACCTTAGTTATTTGAACATGGTGTGATGATTTGCCAATAATATGATCTTAATTGTGGTAAAATGTATTTGTATTATCCTGAAGTTCAGATGGTGATTGGTCGGAGGACCTTCCAGTGAGATGCTTTTGGCTCAAGCTCAAGAAATTGTGGTCAATGTTTAATAAAAGCGAGTTCCTGCGACAAACACCACGTGTTATTTCCTCTGTTTTAATTTATGTATACTTTGGACTAGAAAATGGGTGTGCATGCAAGGACGGCTCTGATAGACCTTCCTCTGCTAATAAACGGGTCTTCTGCTGTTATTGAATATTTCCTTCAATATAAAGAAGAGAAAAAGCAGAAGCTGTTCTGGTACGTATGTCTACATCACGGTTCATCATTTCCAAATATACTCTTCAGTGAGACATTAAAGGAGCTATAACCTGCTAAATCAGTTTTTTAGCCCTTGGATACATTTTGCAGTCTATAGAAGTGCAGAGGAGTTGAATGTAGTCTATCTAGGAGCTGTGTAGATATGTTTAGATTATAATTGGGTTACATTTTTCAAGACGTTTAGTTTTTTCTGTCCTCTATCACATTTTTAAATAATTATGTCACAGTATGACAACACGGCCATGGACGTCCAGCTTACCAATTTAAGGAATCTGACATTTTTATTTTCTGCTGCAATTTTGTGGTCTAAGCTGAAGGACGCTGAAGCTATGAGTGGATTCTTTCTTTTTTTGTAATGTAAATTTACCAAAATAACGCTGACTTGGATTTGGAATCACCGTTTAATCTTAATTAATAAGTAATTAAAGAATCACTTATCATTATTTCCCACAACAGTATCAGGGTCACCTGCAAAACTAATTTCTTTCCACAAGGGCCCCAATAGACACCTTTTTTGAATTTTGAATTAAATATTTTTGTGTTCACACAATTTTGTCTTATTTTGGGGTTAATTTTGCATTAATTACTTGTACGGAATGGCCATTTTCCTTTTTGTTGAGTAACAATGCAACAGTTCCTCAGATTTCATTTCTGTGTTTGGCTTATTATTGCTGGTCAGGCCCTTGGCTCCATGAACCCAGTCTCTTCTCATTCTAGCTCTATAGTCCTACTTCCGGTCTACGTTGTTATCGTACTGTAATCTATTCGTATATCACAAAGGGGAGCTTCACAGAACTGTTTCTAGCCTCTGGCCATCACCTGCTGTTGAAACCTGCTCTTCACCTCCAGTCTCTTCAGCTTTCTACAGCAGAGATGTTCAAGTCTTAGCTTCCTTTTCATAGATACATTTTTTAAACACAACACAGTGTTCGGTTCAAATATTGGGTTCTTTGCCTGCTCAAGCATGACATGTTTAGCTGCTTCTATTTGCTAATGGCTCACCATGATGTAATTCTGGCATTCTTTACACATAAAGCTGTTCTTCTCCATGGAGGCCAGCTCCAGCCCAAGGATGTTCCTCTGCTGCCTTTTTGTTAAATAAGTGAAGGGATACTTGAATCATTCAGTTGATAACAAAGCACTGGCTGCAGGAGCAATTCTGTTTCACTTTGGGTGCATATTCAGGTGCAACAAACAGACAAAGAAGAGATTTCCTCTTGTTATTATTTTAGAAAAAATTTAAATGAACTATAATTTTTCCTCTAGATGGAGAGCTGTGGATGAAGACCTTTTCTTATTTTAGTTACTTTAATATTTTAAATATTTGTTTTTGCATATACCATTCATGGCTGTTGGTTTAGAGAGCTGATTTGAGGCCTTAAAGGTTGAAAATGTGGACAGAAGCACTGATAGGGTGCTGGAGTCGGCAGCAGTGAGGAGAGAGAGCACAGCGTTGAAACAGGGACTTCCCTTAGCCTCCATCATCTGCAGGGAGGGAAACAGACTTTCACACACACACACTGCCTCCCACGTACACACACACGTACACCGCGCCGAGCGCTAGCAAGAGGCTTCACACGAAATCCAGACAAAGGGACTGTAACCTGCAACGATGGAGGAAAACATGGATGAATCCCAGAGCCAGAAAGGTAGGAAGGATAATAAATCTCTACATTTTAGTCAGATTTCATCAGATTCTGTGTTATCCCATTGTTCTGTTCATCCATCCCTCTCAGCTTCACGGGAATCCTTTGTGTGCTGTGGGCAGATATGAAGCAGGCAGCGTTCACAGGAAAAACAAACACTTTCTATTTATTCCAGCATTTTCCTGCTTCAGTGTTGGTAAACCGTGAGCAGAGACGGTGACATAGGCTGTGAATGTTGAAGAAGCCGTCTACATGTCTGCCCCGGATCCCATTTTGGGATCATCGCTGCCCGTTTTCCAGTGAGCTTCGATGAATGGATGCATAAATAAGCAGATTGTTTGGGCTGAGGATGAGAGGAGATGCCAGACACTGGAGGGTCGTGTTGTTTTGGAGGCTGGACGGACAGATGGACGGACAGATGGATGGATGGATGCATGGATGGATGGAGGAGGTGGGAGTGGCTCGGGGGAGGAAAGGGGGAGAAAGAGGGAGGGAGTGTCAGGCAAAAGCATGAAATAAAGAGTAAAAATGAGAGGGAGGGGGATAAATGGGGCAGTGATTGATGCCTCCATTGGGATTTTCTTTGTTAGCCTCCATTGTTGGTGCTTCACGCTTGTCTGAACGCCTTTTCCTCTCCTCTCTGCATGTCTCCCCCCTTTTTCTTTGCTGTCTGTCGCTCCTCGCCCGTTCCCTCCATTTTCTTCATATCTCTTCATCGGAGGCCATTCCCTGGCTTTTCCGTCCCATATGAGACTTTCTGCATCCATCAGCCTCCTTCTTGTTTTCTGGCTCTGAAGCTTTATTTTGACTCATCTCAAGCTGAAGGTTCCCTCCCTTCACTCCCATCTCGCTCCCTCCATTTTTACCTTTTGTGTTGCTCTTTGAAGGTTTTCCACAAAAGTTTAGTTAATTATTACAAAATGAAATCTTCAAAGAAAATATGATTTTATTCTTTTTAATTAAGAGATCATTTTTAATGACTGTTGTTGTCGATGCTAAAAATGGGCGTGTCCCTCTTCTTCATCACACCTCCACTCCTAAATGCCACATTAGGTGCAGTCTGGCAAGTAAACAACAACTGAGCCGTTCAAACAGAACATGAAGGGATTCTGCCTGATGTTTCTGCATTAACCTTTATTAACACTGTATCTATGGAAACATCACAGTGCCAGTGTCTTCTGTTGTGTGATAGGTTGATTTGTGTGCTTTTTCTGGAAGGAGCCGGTTCCAGCCAATCAGAGAGCTCTGTGGTGATGCTCAGTGCTCATCCAAACATCATTTTTCATCCCAGGACTTTTATTCCCAGGTTTCACCTCCTTTCCTTCTGTTCCTCCTCTGAAGCAATTCCCATCATGACTTCAGGTGTCCATCTTCCTCTCTTTCGTTTAATGTCCCTCTTTTGTTTCACTGAAGCTGGCCTCGCCCTTTCTTCATTTCACTCTATTTTAAAAATGAGTGACTCACCTCAGGTGTGATGAAGCGAGCCAGGTGAGAGGAAGATGGAAATTAAGGGAGCTGTGAATCGGTGAGGCGAAGAAAAGCTGGACAGCCTGTCTTTGCTGGGACATTGTGGAAACTTTGTTTTTATTTGTAGAGATCGGTGGCTCCTCTTCAACTTCAGTGTCACAAAACGTGAAAAACCATGAAATCCCCCTGATTCTGAGCTTTCCTGGTAACAGGCCCAGCTGATTGGCTCACGAACATTATTAATCACAAATAGCTCAACTCTGACTAAAGCCTTGCTCAAGTGATGCAAAGAAACACCTGTCATACAGTTCGCTTGTGGATAGATTCACATTTTATAGTTAAGTATATGCATATATATATATATATATATATATATATATATATATATATATATATGCCAAAAAACTCTTTGGGAAACTAAACAGATAAGAAATAACTTCATAAGAAATAACTGAAATCACGTAGTTACAGTGTTTTATGAAATTTTCCGGTTGTGGATAGAGTCACATTTTATAGTTAAGTATATATATATATATATATATATATATATATATATATATATATATATATATATATATATATATATATATATATATATATATATAACTCTTATAATAACTTGATAAGAAATAACTGAAACCACGTAGTTACCGTGTTTTATGAAATTTACCAGAATCCAAATGTTTGGTGACTTCAACATTAAAGCTAGAGTCTGTGATTTTTCCGGAAGTTTCCAAGTCCCTGTTTGAATAACTGTGCATGCTCAATACCGTCTTACCTGCTCTTCCTCTCTTCAGGGGCATCACGTCTTAAAAATCTCCCAAACTATCTGTCAGACAGATGGCTTGAAATGGGTGTTAAGGAAGCAATCTACATTAAGAGAGAAAAACCAACCTTAAACAGAGGAGGAGGCCTTAGGTTTCAACTCTCAAAAACTTACAACACAGCTATAGGATTAATTCCAGCCAATCATCACCTTAACTCTCACCCTCATTCGGGTGATCAAAACATTGTTCCTTTAAGCCAAGCCAATAACAACCCTAACGACTCCTCGTTACAGAGGAGTGGACCAGTTTCGGTCCATTCTGCTGGCTTAATGGCTTTAACGACCGCCCATTACTAAGGGGTGGTCCTGTTTCTGTTCAATCTGCATGTTATCTAATCCATTACAAGGCCTTTGCTAGGCAGTAGTATAAAGCTTGTTACTCCACATTACTCCAGATTTCTTGAATTGAGAAAGCTTCTTGGAGAGGAAGCGAAACGTCTTCATCTACGGAAAACAAGTCCAGTTGCTTTGTTTTTTTACCTTTTTGAAATGACCATGACCTGATGACTGAGAATCTTCACCAGCACACATTTGTGCATATTTACCACAAGACCAGGTGACCAGACGTACGATATTGCACATGCTCACAATGAGTAGACAAGAGGAAGCTTCGTCCAGTGCAAAAAGGAAAAGTCCAAGATCAGGTGTGGAAAAAGTGCAAAAAAAATCTGGTGCCAAGACAGATAAAACACGAGTAGCTGTGAGCTGTCGCTTTACTGCGAAGCGTTGCAGGATGGTCTGCTGGCTCTTAAATCAAACTTACCATTTACACACAACGCTTTGCTTTATAAATCACCTGTAAATATGACAACATCCCATAATTCAGACATTTCTGACATGTTAACACTAGTTGTAAAATACAAAAAAAGGTATTAATGGCTAAAGCTTAGCAAACAACAGCAACCAGGAACTTTTAGCATTGGCCAAGAGGGAGATGGCAACACATCACCATGGTGACAAAAAGGTCATGTGACCGTTTCCTGTCTCCATCCCTGAAAACTGTAACCAAACCAGCACACATGTTTAACTCAGGTGGAGTCATGAGTTTTATTCTTCGTGTTTATAATATGTAGCTAACTCGCTGTAGAACCTGTCTGATGGTTTTAGGAGCTCCCGCCTTCTGATGGCGTCCTCCACCTGCAGCTTCTGCCTCCTCAGCAGGACTTCACCATTAAAATGGAAAACAGTTTGTTCTGGTTTAAACACCAGAACCTGTTAGCATCTATCAGTGCGCTAACCTCCTTCTGTCTGTCAACTAAACACGTCAGGAGCTCATTATGTCATCTGCAAACCTGAGGCGTCTCTCAGATATGACATCACTTCCTCTTCCTGTCAGATCGATCTTCTGCTGTAAATTGGGCTGCATCCTCCGGTTCTTTGTCCCAGGAAATATTTTTCCTGATATTGGAGAAATGATTTTCTCAGCTATGTTAACTGTTTGAACAACTCTGTGTTGGTAAAATAAGTTGAATTAATGCAGAGTTTTGTTATTATCAAGCTGAAGATTGATGGATGGGGAAAAAAAGGGCACCAACATGAGCAATGAGTTCAAAATGTGTCAATTTTCTTTAATTTGCCTCTGAGATCCACCACAAATTACAACAAAAAAAATTAAAAACCTAAGAACCAAATCCTTCAAAGAGGGTTCTGTTAGAACTTTCCATAAACTCCTGTGGTCCCAGTGGGGCTGAGCATGTTCTGAACCTGAGCAGCACCAACAAAAACACCCAGAACTTCCAAATTACACTCAGAATATTATAAACCAGTCATGAACCAAAGTTTTTATACCAGCAGAGACAGAAGCAGACGGAGGTCCAACTGCACGTCTTCCTGTTTGATACTCAGACTGAAGCCAGAAGTTCTCTTTGACTTGATCTCCATCATCTTCCAGTTTGTCTTGGAAACAGTCAAACTGGAGCGAAACCTGCAGATTTGACTATAAAAGGATAGAAATCTGGACAGAACTCAGGGAATCTGCTGACTCTGGGCTCATGGTCATCTTCTCCTGCAGCAGCTGCTGGGAGCACTGACCGTGAGAATCCAGGCGCAGACCTGTAACTGAGGCTGGACTCTGTGTGTTTGCCTCATATCCATTTCATTATTATGACCGCTAATAGAAAGGAGCTTAGTGGAGAGAGGAACGGGTCGATACAAATCGACTGAGCCGGACCCACACATCTACAGAGAGAGGCAGCAGAGGCCGATCTGCTTCAGCTCTGCATTCATCCGGCATGCAGTGATCACACACCTGCGTGTCCGACCAGTAAACCGGCTTCCTGTTCTCAGGCGGCGCCGCCCGTTGATGGAGTCGCTCCGAGCTCAGTGTGAGGATGACATCATCTTACTCCTCATCATCACCACCACGGTGTCTCGCTGTGCTGCTCCTCTGAAGGAGGGAGTGGTTCATCCTCTCCATCTTCAGAGAAATAACAGCTTTACGCCGCATCATCTGATCAGAACCGGCCATATGCTCCAGTTTTCTGACATGGACCAAGCATGCTGCTCTGAATGTAGTTTTTCTGAGCCTAATATCCTGCAGAAAGCTGCATGGCAGAACTACTCCTGGTAAAAAAAAGCAGAAAAGCTGCTTTTATTTTAAAAACAAAAACATTTAGATACGTTCCTCAATAAATCAAATGTTTCTGTGAATATTACTGAAATACTTTTACACAGAATAGTTGTCCCTGTGTGAGACGTAATATTTACTGAAGCAGCTCTTTAGTTAAACTCTGATGCATTCATTCAGTGTTTGGATCTTAAGAGACGAAAAGGAAACAAACTTTGATTCTTTTGGGTTTTTAAAGAAGCTTAAAGAACCGATCCTACAGATGCTCTGGGTTACTTTGCAATTAAATGTTGCTTTAGGTGAATGAAATAACCTCTCTGTTTCATCATTTGGTTTTACGTAAAAATATGCACAGATCTCCAGTAATGTCATAAAGCAGAATAATAAAGCTGCTCCATTGAGTTCATTTAGTTGAAACTGCTGTAATAATAACAGTTATGCTGCTGATAAATCCCCAGAAAACAAGGAGCAGTATTTTTATAGTCAGGGTCCAGTGAAATACTTCTACTGCCACCAGTACGTTGCTGTAAAATTCACCGGCTGCTGGTGCAGAACGCTGAAAATCTTTCTCTCACTGTTGAACTTTGACCTCTGGATGATGTCTGGCTGCCGTTAACGAGCATCGGCTGATTTTAACGAGTTATGCTCCATCATAAAATTTCTCACTGTGTGTTTCCCAGGCTGAGGTTAGAGTTACAGAAACATGCAGCAAGGCTCAGCAGTTCAGAAAATCTGGGTTTAGACGTCAGAACAAACAGATTGATTAAATAGAACCTGTCTGACAACAGGAAGTAGGCATCCAGATCAGAGCAGCGCCACATTGTCCGGTGATCTAGAGAAATTCAGCAGATCAGAAATAAAGTCACTGAGGTCTCTCCGTCTGAAAGGCTTTCCACTCCAGAGAACCAGTGAGAGCCGTAATCTTCACACGGAGAGAACCCAGGAGAAGCTGGTCTACCAACATCACGCCAAGAGTTCACCATCCAGGAGGAACCAGAACAACATCTAAAGCTCTGCAGACCTCACTGCCTCAGTTAATTCTATAACTGTGCAGAAATGGCCTCCATGGTGGAGATCCAAGACCAGAACCACTGCTGACCCAAAGGAGTGGATATCTCTATCTCCTCACAGCTCTGTAGATCATCCAGTCAAACATGGATGTTATGAAGCTCCTGATGGTCTTCGTAACCAGCCACACTGGTATTTCCTGTCAGAAGGATCCTGGTTCCACTGGGTTCCTCTGTTTCTGGTTCTGTTTGCAGACATCTCTGCAGAGTTTGAAGAAAACAGAGAAGGTTTGAAGACTCCATCGTTCCTCAGGTTTCTCTGTCGCTCTGGAGGCTGTGAGTTAATAATCTGTAGAGGAAAGGAAATCTCACAGTTTACGGGTCGTTTGAGACATTTCTAATTGACAATGTAAAAACACGTTATATTTACTCATCAAATGTTCACATGAAAAACTATAAATATTACAGCAATACTGACGATTATAATATAATAATATCTCATTCACACTAATTTTGAAATTAATGAGAATCTTTATTTCGCTTCACTGAGAACGGAGAGGAAGAAAAATGTGTCCAACTGTGACCGACAATGTTTATAGGTTTAAACGGTTCTGTTGAGCCTAAAACAGCATTTCAGCCTTAAAGCTTATTGAAGCATCTCTGAGAACGTTTTCAGCAATGAATCAGCAGCTGTTCGTATTTACAGTCTGTTGGCCGACTGGGATCAGTCCTTTCCCTGAGCATCAGTGCAGAGTCTGGAGTCCTGGTCCACTCTGACAGGAGATTTACAGGCTGCTGGGTTGTTTTATTTATTCATGAAGCCATAAGGTTCAGGCTCTCCGTTTAAAGGCAGAGATGGGAAATCTCCCAGAGGCACAGCTGAGAAGAAGGAGGAGTTATGGATGGAGAGACGTGATGATGGGCAGCTGGAAGGATCCTTTCAGGAGGCCATGCCAGCAGAGATCAGCATCACTAACCCAGAGACCGAAGAGAGGAAGAACTCTGCTTAGATCTGATCCAACCCAAACAATCTGTGCCTGAATCACCTGAACCTATGCAAACAGTTCACCTGCACGTTTGGTTCTGACCTATCTGGGTCACCCTGTGTGAAGCACATCTTCAATGGGGCTGAAGATGTCAGCCTCCATTAGGCCAGAGCTGTGCCTGCTGAGTGAATCTCTTCCTGGGTTTCTGTCTCTGGGTCCTCGGTGATCTCCTCAGACACTCTGATGATCTTCAGACTCACACAGCAGGAACACTGGACACCCAGACCCGTCCAAATAACTGCCTAACGAGCTCTGCCTAACGAGCTCTGCCTAACGAGCTCTGAGTTCTGATGGGCAACTTCAGCGACTAAAACTGGATCATCACTGATGAGCGTTCATCTCCAGCAGCCAAACCTAAAATCTTCAGTCACAATGAGACCTGAACACAGTAAATGAATCGTGTCCACACAAACGGATCAGGAGTCGTAACATAAGTTCTGAACCAGTAATCACAGCGACATTCAGGGAGAAACTATAGAACCTTTGCATTAGTATCCAAATATTTAGGCAATAATACAGAAAACTGGTGAAACTATTGGTGTGATAGTCTGATGCAAACATTAAGATTACAGGAAAACATGAAGCAGTTCCTCCATGATAACAATAAATCAGAGCTGGAAAATGATCCGGTTTCATTTCACAGAAAAATAACCCGAAATAACATTAAAATTGACTAATTCGCCGAATAACTGGAACACCAAACTTTAATAAATTTTGACTGTTTTGACCCCTTTAAATGATTCCTATAAGTTGGAATAAATATGAACGCTGAACAGGCTTGTAATTTAGTAATTAACATGTTTATGTGAGGAAATCATCCTTGGCAACATTACCGTGAAATAAACCCTTCCCTCTTAATGCCACACAATTTCTAATGAGCGATTAAGACACTTGCTTCTGTACTTTCTGGACCTCGTATCTGCTGTACGTGCTTCATGAAAAGTCGGGGAGGCAGCGGCACTCTGTCCCGCCCACCTCTCCTACTGAGCATGCTCAGAGCAGCTGTGGGCGGCGCTCAGTAGCGGCTCACAGGCAGAGAAACAGAAAGAACCGCTAAATACGACTTTTTGATCAAAAAAGAACCCCTGCCGGCTTCATCGGTTCGGGCCGTGAGCAAAGCAGCACAGTAATGCAAGAGAGGGGACCCATCTGCAGCCGGTACCAGGCTCCATCCTTACAGGAGTCTGGTGTCTGGTTTAGTCTTTTACCGAGATTATCTTATTTATTGCAACTATTTTCAAGAGATTAAAATTGAGCCGTTTCTTTGGTAATAAATAGAAACATATTGATAAACTCTATATTACTGTTCTTTTTCCAGTGGATGTGATGGGAAAGTATTTGTGCTCAGGGCAACCAAACGGCTAGCGCCACCACTGTTCACTGGATTTAGTGCTTTTACTGCTGATTTCACTGGATTTAGTGGTTTCACTATGGCTGCATTACATCTCCGAAGGTCAATTAGTTTGCAGAGAGCGGCAGCTGCAACTGTCTCACAATGAATTATACAGACAGCAACTTCACAAAGTTAAAAAGAGATCAATCTTGAACATACCTTTATAAAATCAAATAATAACAATAACAATAAGATGGTTTCCCTGGGATTTTCTGACTCTTTTCAGAACCAATTCTAACTGCATCGGACCAGACTGATGAAATGGATCCATGTCACAGTAAATTCTGGGTCAGTGATGGGGTGACTCTGACACAGTGATTACAGTAATCTGTCACAGATTTGCTTTGATCAAATGGGTTTTTAATATGCAGTCATAAGAAAATATCAGCGAAAAGATGAAGCAAGTTAAATGCAGAAACCATCTGAACAACGTAGACCTCTTTTCTCTCATGGAGCTAAACTCCAGGAGGCCACTGGAGCCTCCAGTGATCAGCAGCCGGATCATCTTTGCCGTGGTGTCTCCGCCCAAACAAAGAAAACAGCCGCAGCCTGTCCCACTTTTTACCGGGTCACTGGGTCTCTGCAACATCTGAAGCCCAGATATGTAAATATGACGAGGATTAGAACATGGCTGTGAACACAGAGCGAGATAAGGAACACATACATGCAGAGAAACAAGTGAACATGCAGCACAGCCTCCCTCCCCCACCACACACACAGCACCAGACTCCTCCTCTCTGAGCCCGTCCATCTGCCTCTCTCTGACTCACAAATGTGAGCAGAGACAAATTTAGCCCAAGCCTCTGCTGTGACCAGCCTTTTATTAAATGGAGGCAGTCGGTGCAAAATGGTACCGTCCAAACTGGGCTCGGCGGCCATCTTTGTTCCGCCGTCACCGCCCCAGTTGGGGAGGCGAGCGTCTCCATAAACTGAGCGGACTCGGCCTCCGTGGAAATGGAGGACGAGCATCAGCGAGGCTGGCGCTCGGAGTCGAGCTGCGCTGTTGCCATGACAACGCTACAGGCAAAGTGGGTCATTGGGCTGCGGCCACGCCCCTGTTGGCATGGCAACAACATCGGTCAATTAAACTTGAGCAGTGCCATGAATCTCACACTCAGTGAAAAGCAATGTGTGTGTGTGTGTGTGTGTGTGTGTGTGTGTGTGTGTGTGTGTGTTTGTACTTGTAGCTGAGTGGGACATTTTTTTGCATTGTTCCAGTAAAGTGAGGACTTTGGAAATTTTTTTGGCCTTCGATTTTTTTCTGGCCTACGGGTTAGGTTCAGGGCTTCGTTGTTGATTAGGGTTAGGATTAGACTGTAGAAAGTCTTAAATGGCTTGTAAATGTCAGGTCTGACAAACTGAAGGCGCTTCACACTACATTCACACCCTGACGGTTGTGAGCTATGCTAGCAGCCACAGCTGCTCTGGGGCAGACTGACAGAGGCTGCCATGCATCGGCGCCACCAGACCCTCTGACCACCGCCAGCAGACTTGAAGATGAATGGAAGTCTATCAAACTCACGACATGGTCCTCACTTTTTATCTTAAACAAGGATTTGTGTGTATGTGTGTGTGCGTGTACTTGTACTTGTAGCTAAGTGAGACATTTTTTGTGCTTTTTTCCGATAAAGTGAGGACTTTGCACCTCTTTTTGGTCCCAGATTTTTTTCTGAGTTAGGGGATAGGTTTAGGGCTAAGGTGTCGAGTAGACCATACAAAAGCTTCAATGACTTGTAAATGTCTTGTGTAGCGCTTTAACTAGTCTGACAACCTGAAAGTGCTTCACAGTACAATCACCCTGATTGTGGTGAGCTATGCTAGCAGCCACAGCTGCTCTGGGGCAGACTGACAGAGGCTGCCATACATCGGCGCCACCGGACCCTCTGACCACCGCCAGCAGGCTTGATGAGTGGAAGTCCATCAAATTCAAGACATGGTCCTCACTTTTTATTTTAAACAAGGATTTGTGTATGTGTGTGTGTGTGTGTGTGTGTGTGTGTACTTGTACTTGCCACTAAGTGAGACATTTTTGTAAATTTTTCTACTGAAGTGAGGACTTTGTACCTTTTTTTGGTCCTCAATTTTTTTTCTGGGCTAGGGGTTACGTTTAGGGCTAAGGTGTCAGGTAGGGTCAAACAATAGAAAGGCTCCAATGGTTTGTAAATGTCTTGTGTAGCGCTTTAACTAGTCTGACGACCTGAAAGTGTGTGGAATCCTGGGCATGGATGCCAACTGACAGCACATCTGCGATGTGATTGGCTGAAGTCAGGGCCTGTTTTGGTGCTGTCAGTTATGCAGGACGGCACCAAAACAATCCCCAGCCTGAACTTAAAGGAGACCTGTTACTGAGCTGCTCTCCCCTAAAGCGAGACGAGCTCCTGAGGACCGGATCAAAGGATGATTTAAATGGGCGCAGTGGGATTCTTTGCTCCCCTCTTCACCACTGCGTCTGGGTTTTAGTAGATAAATAATTTGGTCATTAGCAGGACACAGTACAACTACATCCTGTGGAGGTAATTCAGGCATTTGATCCTGGTGTGACACCCATCCATCCAGCCACTGTCTCTACTACAGTCTACTGACTCAGTATGTCAGATGGGGATCAGAACCTGTTGGTTCTGCAGCTCCTGTAACCTCTCACATTACCGCATATCTGCCTTGTCTTCCAGAAATGGGTGAAAGCAGCTTTAACTACACATTGCACCGATCATTCAGCAGCATTTTACACAGCTGATACTATTACATCACATCATTTCCAGCTAAACCAGGCCGGCGCAGATTCCTTGGATCTAAAATCCTAGTGACGCATAATCTGCACACATGCTCCACTGACCCAAAATTAGGATGAATGTGAATTTCATAGAAAAGTCCTATTGATAGCATGAGCAGCTTTATGTGGATGTTCTGTCTGCACCAAGGATCGCTCACCTGGGTTTTCAATGGAGACATGGCTGAGGAGTTGGCCTCATCTTCTGACTAATTCTGCTGATATTTATTTGACCACCAGGGAGCGCTGACATACTCTTTACAGAACATTGTATATCCATCCTTATGGTCAGTAGATATTAAGGAACAATACACTGAGATACTGACATCACAGCGAATTCCGGTGGACTTCAAACAGGACCGCCAATGTCTACAATTAATCAAGTGACAATAAAGTCTCTTGATCAATTGTAGTAATATTGGTAGTAGCAGTAGTAATAGTGGTAGTAGTAGCAGTACAAGTAGCAGTATTACTAGTAGTAGTAGTTATAGTTGTAGTAGTAGCAGCAGCAGCAGTAGTAGTAGTAGCAGTAGTAGTAGTAGTAGTAGTAGTAGTAGCAGTAGTAGTAGCAGCAGCAGTAGTAGTAGTAGTAGTAGTAGTAGTAATAGTAGTAATAGTAGCAGCAGCAGCAGCAGTAGTAGTAGTAGTAGCAGTAGTAGTAGTAGTAGTAGTAGTAGTAGTAGCAGCAGCAGCAGCAGTAGTAGTAGTAGTAGTAGCAGCAGTAGTAGTAGTAGTAGTAGTAGTAGCAGTAGTAGTAGTAGTAGTAATAGTAGTAGTAGCAGCGGCAGTAGCAGCAGCAGCAGCAGCAGTAGTAGTAGTAGTAGTAGTAGCACTACTAGTAGTAGTGATAGTAGTAATAGTAGCAGCAGCAGTAGTAGCAGTAATAGTAGTAGTAGTAGTAGTAGCAGTAGTAGTAGTAGTAATAGTAGTAGTAGCAGCAGCAGTAGCAGCAGCAGCAGTAGTAGTAGTAGTAGTAGTAGTAGTAGCAGCAGCAGCAACAGTAGTAGTAGTAGTAGTAGTAGTAGCAGCAGCAGCAACAGTAGTAGTAGTAGTAGTAGTAGTAGTAGTAGCAGCGGCAGTAGCAGCAGCAGCAACAGTAGTAGTAGTAGTAGTAGTAGTAGTAGTAGTAGTAGTAGCAGTAGTAGTAGTAGTTCACAATTTGATATTAATTATAATCCAAATTGATCTCGTTATAATAAAACTCCAATTATTTCATCCCACAAACTAAGAGTCACAGTCCAGTTGCCCCAGTTGGAGATGAAACGTTCTACAGCTGCAGCATTGAATCACTGCTCAGTTTCTCAGTGGCTGTGGTCGTGCCATGAAGACCCGGGTGGAGGGGCGTAACCTAGTGTGTGTCGAGCTAATAACAGCTAGCATGTTAGCTATTTCAACTGGAAGGTTTTTAAACCTGGCGGCCGCTGGTGGAAACCCTACAGTTGACATCTGTCCTCATTTTCAGCCAAACACATGAACTCTGGATCGGGAACATCAACTCTGATCCTGTTCTTGATTCCTCAGGCCTGCTGCAGCAGAAATTCAGTCACAATTTAGTTCATGACAAAAAGAAAACAGCTGAAAGGCTCAGGAAACCGTAGCTCACATCTCTGCAGACCCCACACATCCTGCACACTAACTTCCAGACTTCCAGAGCGCTGTTTGCTAAAACCTGACGCCACAGAGAGAGTCTCTCCCCCCAGGATGAACCCCTCATGGTCAGCCACACTGCTAAGAAACCAAATCAGTAAATTCCACTACCACAACTCACCACCTCCTTTTTATTTACATATAAAAGCAAACACACTGTTAACTTGTGCAGATTCCTGTAAACTGTGAGCTCTGTCAAATTCCTTGACTGCACACAATCATGGCTGAATAAAGCTGAACCTGATTCTGTGAGGAGGTCCCATGGCTCGCTCAGGTTTAACGCTGAGAAGGAGTCTGTCCTCCTCTCCTCACTTCTGATCCAAACTGCAGCAGCGGATCAGAACCAGCCTGTCCACTGGCAGCAGGGTTATTTCCTGTTGGAGCTGCCAGCTGGCCAGCCCTTTATTCTATGTCCTCTAATAAACTGTGATTAGCCTGGATGCATCTTTAGTTCTGACAGAACAGCAGTAAAACTGCAACAGGAACAAAATATTTCCTGAGATCAGTAAGTCGATCACCAACATGTTCTGTTTTATAGGTGCTGAAGGAGGGTGTTCCGTGTTAAAGTAATTTATTCCTCATGGGAAGCAAGGCGCTGCTAACCAGCCTGAGGCCTGAGAGGAAAATATGACCCATAATTAAAAATAACGACCTTTAAACTGGAAACTGCTCTGTGGCTCTTGGCTTCTTGCTGCCTCTGAAATGCTGCCGGACTCCAGGCACAGGAGGAACCTCTGAGTCGGTGTCATCAGTGTCCAATCAGCTGTGTTTTAGTTTCCAACTTTTTCTTTGCTTGTTTTTGTCTTTAAAGAACAACTGCTGGACAGACATCTGGTCTTTTTGCATCATATAAGATTTTCTCTGTGTGTTCTTTTAAATATCTATCTCGAACAACTCACCTGGTACCACTTTAGAACCATCAGCTTTCTAACATACGGTCCGTGTCACGATCATTGGGTGTTAGGTTCTCATAAGAGTATGCCTGGAAATGACCACAGGAAAACAGCTCCAGGCCTAAATCTGCTGATATCTACAGTTCACAAGAGGGAGGTGGATGGTGAGGGAGATAAACATTTCTCCAAAACTCACGATTAAGGAACTGCAGCAAAGAAATAGCTTCTCAGGGTCACCATTTCTCCATGACAACCATCAGATGCTTCAAAAATTGTTTTCTGAAAGCAAAATGTTCATTAATGTTTGGAAGACTAATATCAAGTGTTCTTTGGAAATATTCTCAAGTTGAAGTAATTTCTATTTTAAACATACATCAAACACCCAGTTTCAGTTTCAGTTGTATGTTATCATTCAGAGGACTGCTGGTTCTGATCCGGTCAGGAACTTTGATTGTTTGTTTGTCACGATCACGTTACCGCCTGCAGTTCTCAGAAATACCAAGTCCACCACAGGAATGGCTGATATGCTGATGATGAAGGAACATGTTGTGTGTCTTCAGGCTGTAAGGAGTGCTGTGAGCGATGCGTCGGCAGTCTGCCCTGGGCCTCCCTCATCGCCACCATCCTCCTCTACATGGGCGTGGCCTTGTTCTGTGGGTGTGGCCACGAGGCTCTGAGCGGCACCATCACTATCCTCCAGAACTACTTTGAGGTGGTCCGAGCTCCTGGAGATGTCCTGGACGTGTTCACCATGTGAGTAACACACATTTCAGATGAGCTTCAGGTTGGCGTTAATATCAGCTCAACAATAAACTGCTCCAGTTTTCTCTTAGCAAAGGAGAACATGAGGGTTCTAAGTTCACAGTGGTGTAAAACTGAATAAGACACAATGAATGTAGAACACCAGTAAAATGTTGTTGATCTTTTACTCAGTTTATGCGTTTGGTTTCTTTTAGGCCCTTTAAAGCTGTTAAATAAAGTTCTATCCAGGATAATTTCAACAGTTTCTGTTCAGCTTTGCTCCACCAGCTGCATTAAACTAACAGTCAGATGTACTGTTGCCTTGCAAGAAGGACATTTTAAATTCTTGGATGAACTTTGGTTCCTCAATGAACTTTAAGATTCCGTGAATAATTTTAATGGTGATGGTTTTTAAAAAAAAATGTATTTGTGCTTTTGTGTGTACATAGTTCTTCAGTTTCTTTAATATTGATTTAGTTTAGTTTTAGTTAAGTTTCACTAGCCTGGTAGAAAAGAGTTGTTGATTGAAATATCTTTGATTTGAAGCTAAATTATTTATGTCATAAATTCTTATATTTGAAGACAAGTTCTCACACATTTATTCCACATGTGTGCAGAGTCTGCTGTTAGAAACGTTAGAGCTCAAATCCTTCTTTCACCTATTCTCCTGACGTCAAATCCAAATATGTTTGATATTCACAGGACAATACCCGACAGACCGAGAGTCATTCGATAACTTAAAAGGATTTAATAACACAATCCCCCTGACTGGAGTCACGCTGAGCATGAGCCCCACAGAAGGCAGGTTCTGTTTTCCCTGAGCACAACGCAGACCAGGATGTTTCTGACTCCTTCAGAGAAACGTGTTGTTGTGCTGAACGCGAACCGTAGAAACACAACAAAATGTCGTGGTGTGCTCAGCTCCTGAAAATGAATCCTGGTGAAAGGATTTATGGGCGTGGCAGCCCTGTGTCTTACCATCACTGATGGAATAAAAGCATCATCACAGTAAATAACGGCGGCTGTTACGGAACAGCTCATCATCTGATCAGGGGCGGGTTTCTGCCAACCCACCCCCCCCCCCCCCCCCCCCCAAAACATCTCAGCATGATTCCTGTCAGCAGTCCCACATCATTACTGCATGCAAACATCAACATGTAAACAGATGAATACTCGTGTTTGTGCCCTCTCCACAGCATCGCCATCCTGAAGTACATCATCTATGGCCTCGCAGCTGGTTTCTTTGTGTTTGGAGTGCTGCTGCTGGTGGAGGGCTTTTTCACCACGGGAGCCATCAGGGATCTCTACGGCGAGTTCAAGATCACCGCCTGTGGACGCTGCCTGACTGCATTTGTAAGAGAAACCCTGGGTTTTATTAAAAATACTTGAAACAGTTTGGTTGTATTGGTCTAAACAATAAAATAAAACTAATATATATCTTAAATGTTGACAGTTGAACCAGAAACATTATTTTCAGTCTATTTTTTCCTTTTTCCTTTTCTTTGCTTTAAATCTGAGATTAATTTACTGAAATCTGCTTGTCGAAGCTTCGTCTCCTGCATTTAGCTTTGTGTCGGTGCATTGTTTTTACATGACCAGGAACTACAAATGTGTGTGTCATCATAGTTTTACTGCATATTTACAAGTTGCGTTTGATGAAAATGTTGGCAGGATGTGTCTACATGTTCAGAAGGCTACAGAAAAAAATAATACAAACATTTCACTTCCAGATATCATTCTGCTTAAAGAAATCTAGAATTCACTGGAGTTCAATGAAATGCATATAAAACAGGAGATATCCGCATATGCATGTTTGAACATGCATATGCATATATCTGGTGCAGTCCAGTAAACATGGCAGAACTGTCTAAACGCAAATTACAAATTATCGCCGCGTTTAAAAGGGTTTTAAAGGTGATTTAGAACAAGGTAGTTTTGATCCAGGCTGGAGAGACAGAGTTAAGCAGATGAGCCAGATGGATAATGTGGTGAAGAAGAAACATCTTCAGTGTAGAAAGGTCACATTTATCTCCCCCAAAATATAAAAATGCCTGTAAATGCATATCCAAATTAAATTGGATGCAAGTCTTTGCCCCTTTGGAGCACCCAGCATAAGCTTGATCTCTTTGTAATGGTAACAATCTGAATATTCAACCTGAGCAGTAAAACTTGTTATACTGCACTGTATTATTTTGTACTTATTTACATTGGATTACACAGAAATCTCACTTTTTCTCTTGTTGGATTTGTTTTTTGGTCTGTTTTATTTACCTGGGCTAAAGATATAGGCTCAGATATCAAATGAGGCTTGGAGGGGTCAGTGTGTCTCCTTTAAGTGATGGCACCAAAACAAGACGCGTCTCAAATCAGGGGCAAAAGAGGAGCTGTGGGGCAACAATGACAAATTCAGACCAAAAGGAAGAACTTAAAAGCATAATATGTCACCTTTACGGGGTTAAAGACTGAATAATAATCTCAAACTGAACACAGGCCTCCAATCCAGACCTAGCAGCAGCTTAAAGGTTCATTGGCTTCAAAACCTTTCATTACACGTTGAATCTGGATTTATTTCTAACGTCCTCAAATCAATGATGAATTGATCAAACACAAAATTATCTCTTCACCTTAGCAAATTAATGTGAAGTTATGAATAATACTGAGAACAAACAACAGATCTGCAGTTTGAATAAATCAGAATTGTGAGTTTATGTGAGGCAGGGACCCAGCGACAGATGAGCTTCGTCCACCTCTGGCCAGCAGGATTCATCGGCCCACATCTGCAGTCTCCTGAGCAGCGAAGAGGAAAGGCTTTCTAGAGCCTCTGGAGACAAAATGCAGAACCAGGAAGCGAAAGAGAGCAAAACACTGACACGTCATGTGTCTCAGTGGCAACTGAGGCATAGATCTTGTCCTGGATGATTACTGGCAGAGTATTACATCTCAGCCCTGTCCTGTTCAGCCAATGACAGGTTCTGTCCAAATCTTCTGGGTGTGGGTTAAAGTTATGGGCCTGTCGGGCTTCACAGTTCAGGTTTCCACTTATTAATGAGAAAAAGGAGCCAGGGAGCACCAGAGGGAGAAGGACAGAGACATTGTTACTGAGGGGGAAGGAGAACTGGTGCTCCACTTGGTGCTCCTGCTAGGAGGAGCTAATATCGGCTCTGCAGCTCCCACCTACTGGTCTCACTGGGAATTCATTCAGAAAAGAGTTTTTCTTATCAACATTAAAGTCCTGAAAAAGTAAAATTTCACATTTCAGAACTGAGAGTCCAACGGTGTTAACTTTCTTAAGTTAAAAGTGTAGAGAGGAGCAATACCAGGGAGCCATCTGACATTTTTACCTGATGTGCCTCAGGTAAAAATGCTTGGTTTCTGCTTACCTATAAGTCTGTATTTCTGAGTCGTCTCTTCTTGGTCTGGCTGTTTGCAGCTGATGGTTCTGGCCTACCTTTTCTTCCTGGTTTGGCTTGGAGTGACGGCATTCACCAGCCTCCCGGTCTTCATGTACTACAACGTCTGGGCCATGTGTCAGAACGCCAGCTCAGTGGAGGGAGCCAACCTCTGCCTGGACCTGCGTCAGTTTGGTGAGTCCCATCAGAACAGCCAACCCCAGCCCTACAGACTCTATTACCTCTACCTGTAACTCTACCTCTACCTGTACCTTCACCTGTAACTCTACCTGTACCTGTACCTGTACCTTCACCTGTAACTCTACAAGTCGCTCAACCTGTGCCTTCACCTGTAACTCTACCTGTACCTATACATGTATCTGTACCTCTACCGTACCTATACCTGTACCATTTTACCTCTATCTCTACCTGTACCTGTACAAGTAGCTCTACATGTACCTTCACCTGTACCTCCACCTCTACCTGTACCTCTACCTTTGTACGTTTTGCTCTACCTGTACCTGTGCTTATCAGGTGCTTTATTTGTTATTATACATACAAGGTACATACGACGAAATGCAATCCTTCATACTTCTACCCGTATCTATCTCTGTACCTCCACCTGGTGCTTCTCCCAGCTGTCATTGGGCGAGAGGAAGGGGACACCCTGGACAGGTCACCAGTCCATCACAGGCTGGAGATGATCCATTGATATAATGTTCAGAGTTCCTGACCAAAATTATATTTAATCACCAACAATCACTGAGTGTTGAGTTGTTGAAGGTAGAGTGGACAATGTTTCTGGATATGTAGATAAGAAAAGGCCAAATCACGTTTTCAATAACTGTGCAAGACCATCTTACCAGCTCTTCCACTCCTCTGGGGGACAGAATCTCAAAATGCACTCTGTCTTATTTCTTTCTACTTAGGCCTTTAAGTGCAGCATAATTAACTAATAAATAGTATAAATAACTAATTATCTTATTTTAGGGGTCAAAATACTAATTTCATTGTCAGATCATCTTATTTACCTGCTCAAATCAAGTACAAATACATTAATTTCAACAAAAGTTTATTTACTTTTAGTTCCCTTTTTGCAGTGTAGAACTGAATTTGCAGACTTCTCTCCTGGACCTGAAGTCCTGCTAACTCTGTTTAGTTTTGGTTTCGGTTCAGTTTATTTATATGGCACCGATTCACAACATGTCATCTCAAGGCTCTCCCCAAAGTCAGCTTCCATCAGATCCTCCAGGTTGGTGAGAAAGTTTCCTCTCTAAGGAAACCCAGCAGGTTGCATCAAGTCTCTCCAAGCAGCATTCACTCCTCCTGAAAGAGCGTAGAGCCACAGTGGACAGTCGTCTGCATTGTTGATGGCTTTGCAGCAATCCCTCATACTGAGCATGCATGAAGCGACAGTGGAGAGGAAAACTCCCCTTTAACAGGGAGGAGAACCTCCAGCAGAACCAGAACCAGGCTCAGTGTGAACGCTCCAATCACACATGACCAGAGGTGGGCAGGAACTAGTTACGTTTTGTACGTATTGGTAATGATAGTTACTGTTTGTTACACTCATTTTTTTTTTATTATTCTAAATAGGAGAATTTGCTAATAATTACATGTTTTGTGGCTGATTACATAATTGTTTAACATGTGGCAGCTGAATCAAACAGAAGCTCAGACCCACATCTGGGCATGATGGCACTGCAAGGAGTCTCCCCATGCCTTCATGGAGGCAACTGTAACGCCATATTTCACATCCGAGAACGCAGCTCAAATAAAAACATTTAATAAGCGCATAAAAGTAGCAGAAGAGCTGTGTGAGATGCCACATTTTCATGAGAAAATCCTTCCAGGGCCAGATCGTGGAACACAACCAGCTCTGCCGGGCCTGGGACAAGTCATAGGAAACGTCTCCATGTTTTAAAGTCGATGTAAAGCAACATGAATCACTATGAGGTGCCTGTATATGTAGGAGCTTGTCAGGGAGCCAGTCTGTTTCTGCTGCTCCTCTCCGTTGCTTTACTCCACTCTCCTCTAAGGCAGGTGATTGGCTAACCAGCAGGATGAAGCACTGATGCATGGTTCTGGTTCTGGTATCAACTGTGGCTAGACATTGTTTTATATGATGTAATCACTGCTCTGTCCTCCATGTTGTTCTGCTGCTCGCTCACATTAAACAAGCTACGTCAGACTCACATAGTGCTGCCACCTTCTGCTCAACGCCTGGAACTGCAGTTAGACCCACTGTTTCCATGGTGAGAGCAGTAAGAGCAGGTTCTGGGAAGTGGAGGTCCAGTGAGGTGTTGACTACCTGTGCTCCAGGTTCTGTGTGGGAAGAAGATTAAAAGCAATCGTTAACTTTGATTTTTGTTTTCAGGAGCGGTGACCATCTCGGAGGAGAAGAAGGTGTGCATGGGGTCTGAGAAGTTCTTCAAGATGTGTGAATCCAACGAGGTGAGCAGAGGCGGTGCAGGTGTGAGGATCTGGGTCGAGAAGCTGAGTCCAACCTGACTCTGGTTCTGTGTTGCAGCTGGACTTGACCTTCCATCTGTTCGTGTGTGCGCTGGCGGGAGCAGGAGCCGCTGTCATCGCCATGGTGAGAACCTTTGTCCTCATATCTGCTTGGCTGTGAACCTCAGAAGGTTCTGAAGACCCATAGTTCATGTCGGCCATTTGTTTGAAACTCACCTTGTCTTTTTCTGAGGAAGTTCCCCAGCGTGTGGATCCAAACCGGTTCCTGCATGTAGAGCAACATTAAATTGTTGATTTATAAGGTTCTTTGCACTATGGACATTGTGGACATTCTGGACATTATGGATATTGTGGACATAGCGGTGGCATGGTTGGTAGCAAAGAAGGTTCTGGGTTTGCATTCCTCCCACAGTCCAGAAAACTGTCTGCTGGATTCATTGTCCTCTCTAAATCCCGCCTAGTTATGAATGCATGGTAGTGTCTCTGTGGTGCCATGGCTACTTGTTCAATTGTGTTCACGAGTGATGGTCGTATCACGGAGGAGACGAAGACAAAGATCAGGGCCTCGTCTGCAGGGATGTGGATGTTTCACTGCTCTCTTGCAGAAAAAGTAAAGAGGGTTGCAGTATGGATGCTGTGACCCTTCCCTAACGCCGTAGGATGTGAATCTTGACTGAAAACTGAAGGTCTGCTGAACAAAGCTTGCTCCATAGAGAGGCTCGACTCAGCCCTGCTGACGGGACTGAGTCTGCAGGCCCAGAGCTGCAGACTCAGTCTTTGAAGGGCGGACCCAGAGCTGTATGGAGGGACCATGAAGCCCTCCTGGCAGGAGAAAACCCGTGTCTCTCTGAATGAGCGTAGAATGCGTCAGTGGGGAGGGGGATGGAAATAAATGCAGATAATTGATCTTTCACCAATGATGTCTCTGCTTCCTTGTTTTCTCCTCTTGATGATGTGGATCTTTGTGTCTCCTTCCCTCGCGCCCTCAGGTCCACTTCCTGATGGCCCTGGCCGCTAACTGGGGCTACCTGAAAGACGCCAGCCGGATGCAGAAGTACGAAGACATAAAGTCAAAGGAGGAGCAGGAGCTGCACGACATCCACTCCACGCGCTCCAAAGAACGCCTCAATGCCTACACATAAACCCAGAGCTGCCGGAAACAACACACACTTACCTGTCAGACACACACACACACACACAGACATACACACAGCGGCTGATACAAGCCTGAGGACAGCATAAATCCACCAGACAGGAGAAACACACACACACAGAGACGAGAAGGCAGAAACAAGATGACAACTCAGACACCATCATCATCCTCGTGTCTGCAGCAGATCATTGGCTCTGGTGCTTTTTTTAACCTGACCTTAAACTAAACACATCAGCTCCGGTTCTTAAGAACCTACTTGTGATATTTCTTGACTCAAAGGTCCCCAAAAATGTGTGAGACGTTACTGAGAAAAAAATGATTACAGCACAAGATTTACAGAAACCAGCATAACCAACAGAGACCAAAAACAATGAGCCAGAAGAACCCAAAGAAAGTGCAGCAGGGCTGAATTTGGTGAAAGTTTCTGCATCCCTGCTGAAGCCAGCAATCCCCGGCAGACACGGGATGAGTTTGGTGTCTAGGAGCTCATCAACCAATAAGCTTCCCCTTTATTTGACCTGCAGCAACCCCCCCCCCCACACACACACACACACACACACGGAGACATGTAGATGTGACTGAATGGTCGGTGTTGTGCAGGCAGTGTTGTTCGGTGGTGTCATGCTGTGTTGTGTCCTTTCACCGCACTACGATGGCCGGTGCTGCAGAGAAATAAGGTCCCCAGAGGAGATTTGTGCCTCCTGGGTGCAGATGGGTAGCTTTGCCCCCGCCCCCCCAACCCCCAAAACCAGTCCCCCCAACCTGGAGACCAGTTTCACTGCTGGCTCCTAAAATTATTCAACTTCCTGATCTAGAACCAGCAAAACGAAGACATTAGATCGATAAAAGTCCAGAATCTAAAATTGCTTCATTCTTCCCGTGTGAAACTATCGAGCAAACAGCAATGAAAATTATTTAAAAAAACTCCAGGGAAGCTGGTCCCCCCCCCCCCCCCCCCCCATCCTGCCCCGTTTACCCCCGGATTGTACAAACTTGTCGTTTGTCCTCAGAGACAGCACATCCTAGCAGCACAAAGTCTTTTTGTCCTGTTATCCGTCCGTTTTCATCATGATTTTCCTCACTTTTTGCGGGATTTTTGATTATTTATGTGTAATTATAGCACTGAGGGTATTTGAGCGGGAGGTCAGGGGTCAGCTGGGAATTGGGTTTATGTCACATGTTCATGTAATGAGTCTGTATTTCAGTGGTTCTGCACAAACACTCACACATGCAAGCACACGAACACACACAGCTTCATTCTGTTGTCACGATTTCTTCTGTTCTCAACCAGCCCAAATGTGACCAAATGTTCTCTGTAAGTTAGAAAACCACCGATAGGAACGGCTAACGTGTCAGCGGGAGGCAGGCGGGTAAGAACGGGGTTTTCACTGCAGGATTTAAGTCCCAGAACATCCTGAAGGTGCTGCTGGGACCACTCTGACCGCCGTAGTGAAGGTGGGAGGCAGCAGCAGGAAAGGCCGGAACGAGAGACGTCCAGCGAATAAGCTACATGTTCAGGATTAGTTTTCTGGAGGGTTTGTGTGGTTTTAAAACTTATTCGGTGTCTTACACAGCGATCTCCTCAGGTGCTTCAGAGCTGGAAGCTGGAATCTGGATGATTTGGGACCAGCTCCAGATAGAATCAGATGCTTGAGATGTTGACTTCTAAATCAACTTGTCACCTTAAATTTTGCCAGATTTGACCAGAGAGCAGCTCAGTCTCTGTGAGATGCAGCGTCCTCAGCTCTTCAGACTAAAGAGACAGACTTAGTTTCCTGATTTCAGTTTGTTTGACGAGTCTCTATCGGCCAGTAGAGATGAGCCAGAGAGGTTTCTGTTAGTCTTCAGGAAAGAGCTCGATGAGTAAGGCGACGACTTCAGTTTGATTTAAAGACACACACACACACACACACACACACACCACCGTCACTCTGAGCCATAACTCTTTTCACTGATGACATCTCACTATTTTATTATCAACTTTGAAACTTTTTAAATGTGAAACTATTTAATTAGAAAGACATTGTGTTTCTTTTTTTTTTTTTGTTTCTGCGCGGGCAGTGAGAAGGACTGCCCCTGCAGCAACGCTGTATAAAGATATACATATATGTGAGACAGTGGAGGCGAGCAGCCGGGAGGACGGACTCCTGTCGGCTCCAGAGTCTGGAGGAGGCGGCTCAGTCCCAATGTCCTGGGCCCGCGCTCCCTGCAGGAAGCTGCATTCACACCCAGGCACGGCGTGATTGGACTTAAACGAGCTCAAATTAATCCGCAGCAGAGAAGAAGAAAACCGGGCCGGACGTAGAACCCCATGCAGACGGCACCTGTCTGCAGGGCCGTTGAATAGGGGGGAAAGTTAGGGCAATTCCAAGGGCCCCCGACTCACAGGGGCCCCCAAAAAGAAAATGTTATGTAGTAATATGAGCTTTTGAGATTATTCAGACCTTCTTGTCGCGGGGCCCATAATTCCTGGCGGCTCCCTCGCCTGTCTGGGTTTGAATCTGGTGAAAATGCAGCTGAATGTGAGGAAAGAAAGCCGGCGGCCATGATGTGGGAGACTCCTGCAGACTCGCGTCCTGTTCAGGTGAATCCCGGCTGCGAGCGGTCAGTATTTTTAAGGGTCTAGTTTTACAGTAACAGTATTCTATCATTTCATTGCCTGACAATGGATGTCTTGTCAGTGTTTTTAACCTCAGATAAAAGAAAAAATAGTTTTTTGTGCACTTATTGACCATTGTGAGCTCTCTCTCTCTCTCTCTCTCTCTCTCTCTCTCTCTCTCTCTCTCTCTCTCTCTCTCGATGTGTAAGTGCATTGAGCCCCCCCCCCTCCCTCCCCACGCCGGGGCCTGTGTATAGTCTTGCAGCATTGGTTATAACCTGAACAAATAATGATGAAAACGAATGAATTCATAACAATGAAGATAATCTTATTCTACATAAAAAAGACAGTGAATCTAGTTGTTGTCTGTGGCATGGTTATGCATTCAATGGTCATCATTTTAAAGATTTTAAAATGAGAATTTTAAAATGAAAAAAGAAAAAAAAAGGTCTTCTTTTCCACTGGCGCTGTTCTGCTGTTTCTTGTTTTATTCCCACTTCTCAGTGTGCAGTATTGCAGTTCCTGTTGCTTATGGTGTTGCTAAGCTCGCTTGCTTGCTCAGTTGTTTACCACCAGAGCAATATATGGTAGCAGTTTGACTCAATCGAGACGTGAACAAGAAATCCATCCCCTTAAATCTCCAACATCCAAGTGCATGAATCTTTGATTGCAAGTCTTAAGTGATATGATTATGGTGTTCTGTATTGTTTCTCCTAATAAAGCGGATTTGCAGATGTGGTGTAATGTATTGCTCTGGCCATCCGTCATCACGCCTCCACCCCTGCTCACATCCTCCTCCTCCTCCTCGGCCTTCAGGGCGCTCTCACGCTCCAGCTGAGACCCGTTTCAGATTATTTCAGTCTGAAAGTGGTTCCTGTTTGGTTTGCAGCGTTGCTTCGCTTCACACAAAACAACTGAGGTTCTCCATCACGACTACAGCCCGCTGTAGCTTAGCAACAAGCAGCGCACAGCTCAGACGGCCATCTGCACCAGCAGGTCCGTCATTCCTGAGGCCAGAATCAATCAAACGCAGATTGGATCAGTGGTTTCTGACCCAAAGTCTCGCTCCATCACCCGGGCTGTCTGATGGTGTTTTCAGGGTGAGGCAGTGAGCAGCTTGTCCTCCATTCATTTTCAGTCTCCATCCAAAGATCAGCTCTGATCCTCTGTGTACCTGCTGACTGCAGCTGAACATGGACCCATCATTCCAGGATCCTGATCTCACTCAGGATTCACAAACCCTCCGTGTCAGCAGAAAAAAAGCATGAATTATACTAAAATCTGACCTCCAGTCCTCTGTGAGAAGATCTGAGCTGGTTCTTACAGGGTGGATGATCAGCTTTCTCCATCCTGAGCAGGTCTGAAGGTCTGCGATCTTCAGCTGACCTTCAGCTTCATGCATCTTGTCAGGTTGGACATTCTGGACATCAGATGTCTTCTTCTCTGTTCTCCATCACCTCCCCGTCTCGCTTTACATCCCTCTGGTTGCTTAGTAGCAAGCTCCATCTGGTTCGCTCCATCTCTGTACATATCTGTGCCAACAGCTCAGGCAGACAGTGGCTTTTTGATTTGTAAAGACATAAACTTGCTTGCATATATAAATAAATTGAATTCAGACACTTGTGTACTTGTTAAAAAGGGAACATTCTGACTTTGTGTCTTCATTTCGCTTTCACAACAAGCTTACATGTAAAAGGTTTCAGCTGATGGGTCAAATTCCCAGCCTGGGTCTGATCCTGAAGAACCCGTCAGACCCGAACATGTGGAAGTTCAGTCTAACCTCTGAATACTCAGTACCGCCCCCTGCTGACCAGAGGGCAGTGTTGTTCAAAGTGTGGCCTGCGGGCCTTTATCGGCCCTTGGAATAGTTTTCTGTGGCTCCTGACTGCAGTTAAAGGATTGTAGAAATTCGACCCACCAGCAGATGGCGCTCATGCAGATCAACACTTTTGGTGTTTTTATGATGAGATTTTCAAAAACAAATCTTTTTAAATTGAACATTTGTAGTAAAACATCAAGTATTTTATTCTTTGATTGGCCATTTAATTTCTAATGCCTTTTCATTTTTGCTTTTATTTTAATATCATTAAATAGACTAAAACTCACAGTTAAACCTTAAACATGGAGAAATACAGCGAGGCTTTCAGAAAAATAACTTATCTGCTTTGTTGCTGAACGATTA
The DNA here is from genome assembly GCF_011125445.2 of Fundulus heteroclitus. Taxonomy (NCBI): domain Eukaryota; kingdom Metazoa; phylum Chordata; class Actinopteri; order Cyprinodontiformes; family Fundulidae; genus Fundulus; species Fundulus heteroclitus. Next base: position 43,062,498 of record NC_046365.1, on the reverse strand, counting down.
TTTTTCAGTAAAAAAAATGTTTCCTCATTTGAATATTGCAGGTTTCATTTTATTATTGAGCTGAAAAAAGTAAAAGGATTAACAATGAAATTAATTTGTGTTTATATATTGGAAGAAAAAAACAACATTTACTTTTAACTTTGCTTTTCCTGGCCGTGATTTTGGATCACGTTGCAGTTCAGAAACAGCTGCTTTAGGGTTTCTCTCCCGTATTTAACCGTTTCTGCTGCCATGTTTACTCAATGTTTTCCAATGAAGACAGTTTGGTTGCATTTGTTCCGCCCGTTTACGACGGCGGCCCGGTTTGAAAACAGGTCCCAGAGTTTGAAGGTTCAAACGCTCCTCGGTCTCCGTTGTCATGGAAGCAGGGAAAAACTGAAACTAACTTTTTTCAGCTTTTTACAAGCATTTAATCTGTTATTAACATGCAGAAGCGTGTCTTTAAACGCACCATGAGCAGGCAGTGGATCACGACCAGAGACCAGCTACAGAGCTGGAACCAGAAGCAAATCATTTTTCCCAAACTGTGTAAACCGGGTATTGTTATATGTTGATGTTAGTAACATGATGACTAGTATGACTAGTTAATAAATACTAATGTATCATGCTAAACTAGCTAACAAGAAAACTAATGTTGTTACCTCTGGCCTTGCTAGTTAGTTCATGCAAGGAATAAACCCAATCCTTTTTCATTTCTATGCAGAAGGTTTATTAAATCTGCTGTTCCACATATTTAATAAATCTTTATTGCCACAGCAGAGAGAGCAGAGTCACAGAGGAGACATTTTATGTCCAGTGTTTTCATTTTGCACTGAATGATCTAGAGACTTTCCCTGTGGATGTTTGAGGATCATTTTCTCAACTCAACCAGAGTCTGGCAGCTAAAACCTTAGATTTTGTAAGTATATAGTTTAAAGAACTAAACCCTGGTGCTGAACTTTGACTGTTAGTGATTACGCGGTTCTTTAGTCACTATGAAGCGATGTGAGAGGATCAATCACTCAACAGACCCCCTCATATATGGGATGATGCCCATGCCCCTGCTCATAACTATCGTTTGAAAATTTTATTCTCTGTCACCTCAAACGTTTATTGGTTGTGGTGGCTTTTAGGCAGAATTTTTTTGTATACATGCATATATTGAGTTTAAACATTCCATGAGAACGCAGAAACGCAGAATGACCAGACAACGGGGAAACAAACCAAGGGAGCTTAAATGCATGTGGGGATTAAGGCAACAACAGGTGAGTCCAATTAACTAAACAAGTCCACGACTCGGAGATCCTGACACATGTAAACAAAATATAATAAAAATTATTGCTATGGTTAAGCAATTCTCTCTATGATTTATTAAAACAAGGGGATGTTGCTCTTAAGAAATCAAAATCAAGGTTAACAGCTAGTAAATACATCTATAAAAGTTTGAGAAATTAAGTGACCATGCAGCTTAGAACGGCTAAAGCGTTTTTTCTTCTTAAAAAAACATAAGACGTGGAGGTGGGGTGTGGGGGGGGGGGGGGGTGTTCCTCGATCTGCGCAAGGTGCAAGACAATTTTCTTGTAATATAACCAAACAACATTGGATATAATCATACCTTGGTGACAGGCAGCAATGTGTAATGGTTATAAATTTGACATATCCTTTAAAAGTGTATAATTTGGGGTGCCACAGGGTTCAAATCTAGGTCCACTGCTCTTTTAATCAGTGACCTCCAACCTGTTTAATACAAATATACTTATATACGCTGATGACATTGTATTATATTATCATAGTAAACTGTAAAATAAGTTGTTCAAAAGTTAACAGAAGAATTGTCGAAGGTTTGGTTGACAAACTATTGTCTAACCTTAAATATTCATAAGACTGTTTCAATATTTTTTCACAAATTGACACAGACCTCTAAATTGTCCTGATACCTCAATAGAAGGTCAGAAACTAAAGAATGTGGTGAACTCAAATGTTTAGGTGTTATGTTGGGCCAAAGAGTTTATAAAACATATACACTGGTTATAAAATACGTTGAGATTAAATTCATTTTAGGTACATGATAAACTGACTGACCAGCAGGGCATCAAATATGTATTTAAATATTTATTATCTCACATTCTCTGTATTAAATGACAACATGGTATTAAGGATTTAAAACTGAAGGCCTCTGGAGTCATCATACAAACGTTCCTTTAGAATCATGACAAGAAAACACGTCATTTTCTTACAAAGTATAAAATTCAAAGTTTAGAAAACATTATCATGTACACAAACATACTTCTGCTTATTAATTTAAAAAAAAAAACACTCGAAATGGAAAAGCGTTTCAACTCGCTTGTTCAGCATGTTTGAGGTGAGTGTAGATAAATGCAGAAGTTCTTTTGATAAATTGTCGTTCTGAAGTGTTTCAATACAACAGTGGAGCAATCTGACAACAGAACTACTAACATGAACAGATTTTCACAAGTTTTCACGCCCGGCCAAACAAACCTGTTTTCATACTGTGAGCTGATGTGTGCCAGTGGCGCCTACACTGGAGTTTAGGGTGTAGAGAGGTTATTATTACTTGCATATGAATTGTGTATATATAGTATTGAATGTATATGTGATAATATTTTTATGAAGCACTGTTTTTGTTGTATTATTTCCCCTGAAATAAGAGTTCAGCCTCTTCCTTCCTTCCAGGCTGAAGCCTGACTGGTGGTCCCTGCAGGCTCCTCTGGCTGATCTGTTTCAGCATCGCTGACGACTTCTCAGGCTGAGATGTTCTGATAAACAAGCTCAGAGTCAAACTGAAGGAAACAGAAAACGATGGCTTTTATTAATTACACTGCTTCAGACATTTTGAGTCTGGGCTTTTACTTCACATCCATCACAGACGCAACTGTTCCAGTTCTCCCACAGTAGCCGGGCCTCTCACCTGCATCCCCTCTGCAGCTTCATTTGGTCCAGTTTGTGAGCCGAGAGTTTTCTTCCTGAATTATTCCCAACAGCAACAACAGATTCATTGAATAAAGTTAAAAATAGAAGGTCTGAAGAGGAGAATCAAAAATCACTGAAGGAACTGAATGAGTTTTATTGGTTTACCACGTCCACCGACTGAAGACCACCAGAGGAATCAGCATCAGGACCACCAGAGTCAACCTGATGATGTTCATTATCTTTACTGGTCGATCTGAAAACTGAGCTGCGGGGAGAAAAATAAATTAGAGAAAGATTAGGTTAATTATTTAATTTCCTAGCTTATGGTCTGATATTGCGTGAAGAAGTTTCTGAAGGAGATAAAATGAGCAGACTTTATTTTTTGTCTTCATGGGTTCCAACCAGTGAACCACTGCAGATGATCTGCCTCCATCGCATCCTATCCATCAGCTACACCAACCATCTCCATGTCCTCCTCCTCTGAGTCCAGCAGTCTTCTCATTCTATTTGACGCATTCATTTTCTCAGAACTTGTAAATACCATACCCGGTTCTGCTGGAGGTTTTTTCTTCCCGCTAATGGGTGTTTTTTCTTTCCACTGTCGCTTCATTCATGCTCAGTATGAGGTATTGCTGCAAAGCCATCAACAATGCAGACGACTGTCCCTGTGGCTCTACGCTCTTTCAGGAGGAGTGAATGCTGCTTGTCGGGACTTTGATGCAATCAACTGGTTTCCTTATATAGGACATTTTTTGACCAATCTGTATAATCTGATTGAATCTGACTTTGCAAAGTGCCTTGAGATGACATGTTTCATGAATTGGCGCTATATAAATAAAATTGAATTGAATTTAATGTCAGCCGTGTCTCTCACACATTATCTCCACATAAGCCAACCTCAGCTGACCTGCTCATTTCTGATCCTGGTCCAGTGAGAGTCTGTTTAACTCACGTTTCACACGGATACGTTCGTATTGACACATCTTCCTCCCCAGCCGATTGGAAGCCACACAGCGATACTGTCCAGAGTCAGAGGCCTGGATGGAGCTGAGGGTGAGCTGGGCTTCATCACTGATGCTTTGTTCCTCATCCTCCTTGTACCAGGAGTAGCTAGCTGCTGGGTTAGCATCACTGCTGCAGGTCAGATTCACTGAGCTGCCCTCCACTATCTCACCAGAGGGACTCACTGACACAGAGGGACGCTGAGGAGCATCTGCAGGAGAAAACATAAACACATGAGTTTTAATCATTTACCGTGAAATTTCACGGTGGAAGCCATTTTAATGCAATCACACAGACCTTTATTGACGCACACTTTATTAAACAAAGGTCTCCTTACTGACTTTTTTTCTTTGCTTAATTATATTTTGAAGCTTCATGTATGAGTTGAACTCTGGATGGAAGAATTATCTCACAGTGAACCTGTATTCATGCTGTCGCAGGTACTCACTGCCACAACGTCTGCTCCCCGTCCTGAGGAGCAGCCACAGCGGATGTCTGCAGAAACCCAATGAACTCAATGGCCGGCTGTGTGTTCACGCAGGACATGGTTCCAGGAAGGTTGCTCCAGGCATGACATCTCACAAGCCTGTGGTACCGTCATGTCTGAAAACTGCCACAGTCATCCTTGTACCAAAAAATCTTGGTCTCTCAGCGATGCCTGATAGCACCCACTGTGATGGAGTGCTTCAAACTGGACAATCATCATATAATCTCGACTTCCCCAACATTCAACCCATACCAACTTGCCTGCCCCTCCCACCGAGCTACAGAGGATGCTGGTCGAGGACACCTGGAAGAAAACAAGACTTGGTGTATGGATGTTGTTCCTGGACTTCAACTAAGCAGTTACTACCAGCAACCCACAGCACCTGGTGAGCAAACTGCCCCCCCCCCCCCTGTGAAACTGGATGCTTGACTTCTTCAGCCTGGTTCTGCTGGAGGTTCTCCTCCCTGTTAAAGGGGAGTTTTCCTCTCCACTGTCGCTTCATGCATGCTCAGTATGAGGGATTGCTGCAAAGCCATCAACAATGCAGACGACTGTCCACTGTGGCTCTACGCTCTTTCAGGAGGAGTGAATGCTGCTTGGAGAGACTTGATGCAACCTGCTGGGTTTCCTTAGAGAGGAAACTTTCTCACCAACCTGGAGGATCTGATGGAGTCTGACTTTGGAAAAAGCCTTGAGATAACATGTTGGGAATTGGAGCTATAGAAATAAAATTTAGTTGAATTGAATTGACCGATGTAAGTCTGTGTGGGCGGACTCTCACTGTCATGGTTCTTAACACAGAGTCGCCTCAAGGTTACTCCTGTTCGCCCTGACAACACGGCTGCCCTCTTCCTGAGCCATTGCAACCAAACCTCATCTGGATACGTATTTAGTGATGTAAGCCTGAATGACAATAAGGATAAGGCTAGGAACTCACAGACTGCTGGAGAGGGAAACTCCTGGAATCCTTTCAGAGCACAGGAATATCTGTCTGCAGGATAAACTGAGACTGAAAGAGAAGAAGATGTTTCTCTGAGAAGTTCCCGTCCATTCCTGATCCAGATGTAGGACTGATGACCAGCCTGACAGCTGCTTTCACATCTCAGCTCTGCTCTGCGGTAACTTTCTGTGTACTCTGAGGTGATAACCTGCACCTGGAGAGCTGAAAGCAAAAGTCTTTAATGCAGCAGCATGCATGAGAAAATCCCCATGAAAACACATGTTTCAGTAAAATGTTACCTGTAACAGACAGAGTGACTCCAGGTGAACCAGTATGACTTCCTCCATGGTTGGTACTGAAGCTGAACTTGTACTGAGTCGAGTCGCTCTCTCTCAGGTCTGTGATTCTCAGAGTGCAGACAGGCGGGTCACAGAGGTACTGAACACGACCTTTGTAGTCTGGGTCTGACTTCAGGTCCACAGGAGAACCTACACCACCTTCACTGGACCACAGGGTTTGTAGAACTTTAGTCTTTTTAAATAATGGCATGGTTGGATATGTGTAGCTGCAGCTGATGTCCACAGTGGATCCTTTCACAGCACAGATCTGGGTCTGATAATAAGTCACTCCCCAGTAGCCCTGACCGTGAACCCCTGGAACAGAGAACATCAGATGTTCAGTTATTATTCTGCCTCCTTTAGTAATAATGGTAATAAATGAAGTACTTTTGTAGCTTTTTAGATGTCAGAATTGGAGCTGGTTGAAAACTAGCTAGCAGAGAATCCTTAGCTAGCTCAGCGCCATCATGGCTAGCTCCACACACGGAGCTTCGTTCACAGAGTTTATTGAGGGTTGGATGAGATGTGGAGGGAGAGAACCAGAGTCCTTTACCGGGTTGAAGCAGGTGGATGGTGAGGGCAGGAGCAGGCAGATGGGAGGAAACTGGAGGACCACGGGTGAGCCTCGGGGCGGGACCCGAGGTTGCAGGTGAGCCTCGAGAATTATTTTTGTTCTTTGACAATGTATTTTGGGAAAAACTGGGAACCACATGTGTTATTTTGCTTTAACTTGTTTTAACTTGTGGTGGGAACCTATGACAATGTGTTGTGGGAAAGACTGATTCTGTATTCCTTATTTTGCTTATATTTGCTGTATTCTGAGTTTGCAATATTATTTTGCTTCACACACTGCTGAGATGCTGGAAACGTTTTTTGTTTAGGAAACGGGACGAACAGCTCAGATGGGAGGGAGAAGTGGCCACTGTCGCTCCCATCTGATACTTTGTTTATTAGTATAAAAAGGAGGGGACCGCCCTCAGTCGTTGAAGTCAGCCGTGGGTTGTGTGGACGCCCGGCCGCGTGGATTGTGCTCTAACCGGACTGACTGACTTCCCAGTCCTAACCATGGTAAGAGATGATGGAACAACACGCCTGTTTGAAAGATTGTCGGCTTTAAGTGCTTGCTACTTTGCCTGTGTGAAGAGCTTGCTGTTTGTGTTGCTGTATTCTGTGGGGGATAATAAATGTGGGCGCTATTATCCTAATAGAAACAGCGTTTGTGTTCTTATTTGTGTCTTGCCGTTCTCTTCCGGACCTGAATAAAAATTTCATAAAACACCAAGTCAGTGGAAAAGAGGCTTAACACTCACTGAGAAGCCCCCTCTGGTCTCTAGACCAGAGACACCAGGGACCAGTGAAACGTTTGCCAGGGGCCAGAACGGCACACGTCAAATCCCACCGAGACAGAAACACAGTGAGGTTGTGATTCACGCTGGCGCCAAAGACCAAAGGTGTGGACTTTGACTCGATGACTTGACTTGGATATGTTAGAAAAGACTTTGCATTGGCTATTTTCATATCATAACATATATTTTCTTAATCTCAAGGGGATTTTACCAGGTTAAACAAAATTAAATATAATAATATAGCTATGATTAAAAAAATTATAGAATTTAGGTATATTATTCTGATTTCCTGGACATTTTAGTATTAAATACATTTTATTTCGTCATGATTCAGGTGACCAAGTACTCCATTCACATCAATTAATAATATCTAAACGATATGGTGGGTCATTGGTTTCCATCTGACCTAGAATACACCTAGGAGGATGGACCTCCATGTCCTGTAAAGGAGTCATCACCTGGAATTCGGACTTTTTCATGATAAAACCTGTGTGTTGGTGTTGGGCCTCAGTTAAAACCTTCCAGAAACCCAGGAGTGTGAAAGTGACTTCTTTTTTTGGTGTGGACTCTTTGTACCAGAAAAACCCACAAAAGTGCGCTCTCCACAAAACGAGATGTGGGTGCTGCTCCTAGATTTCCGTCACTCGTGGACGGACGCTAACATAAGCCACGCCCGCCTCTCGTCCACCGACTGTCCCTCCGAAACTTTATAGCTCCGATTTAGCTCCGTAGCAGAGCGCTCCCTCGAGCTCCAGCATGCAACTCTTTCTGTATGGGCGTCACACTTTGCTCCGAGTGTTTCGTTAACTTGGGACAATACCAGGCGGAGATGGTATCAAGCCTGTGTTTGGAGAAAGGGGCGATTCCACTAGGGACTCCTCTGCAGTGCGCTCAGTAAGTCTTGTTGCTTGTGTAACTTTTTACCCGGGTTCTCTCTTCTCTGTTCGCTTTGCTCTGACTGCAGCTGTTGTTACGGCCAGCTGCAGCGCCGGCACTGAGAAACGATGGTAAACAAACCATGACACATGCACACGCAGGTCAAATCCTTGCACAAAGTAAAACATTGGAGTGAAAAAGGGTCAGAATGAGTTCTATTTTAAAAAGATTCTCCTAAAAATGACTGAACATGAATTTTAAGACATTTTTAGAAGGATAGCACATGTAAAATACCAGGTTATGACACCTTTAAAAACAGCAGTGCTCCAACTGCAGGTTGCTCAGAGCCTCCAGAACTGACAAGAACTCCTGGACAGGCGTGGAAACATCTTCAGAAAGAACTGAGAGAAAGTCCGGTTGCCTCAGATTTAAGTCTGTTTGCTATTGCAATGACCCGGATAACTGAGAATTTGCATTAAATACTTTTCCATTCGTCATATGTTGAAAACATTTTAACACCTTAAAACATTTGTTTTATTGAACCAGTCTCGACTCCTTTGGCTGCTCATTGTGAGACTAACCTACTTAGACTATAGTGCAGGATAGGCTGCACTGTTCACTGTTCGCCACTAATGCTTTTACCCTCCCCCTTTCTGCTCCCTCTTTCTTTTTTAACTTTCTCACTCTATTCTATATGGTCTACAAGGAGTCCAGTCAGGGTGTTATAAATTAGACTGGTTTATAACAGAAATTAAATTATTGAGGGCTTCATCAATCACGTGACCGGGTGCCGGCGCTTGGTCCGACGCACGACTTGCATCTTTCCGCATGCTTTTACATTTATACATTTGCTAACACAGGGGAGTGGATAGCTATCCTCTACTCTATTTGCTCCGATTGCAGGTAGGGTTTGCAGGATGAGGCAGCTGTAGCTGCCTGTGAGACTGACTGCAGCGTTTGGGGAAGTGGTGAGGGACTGACGGCTGGAGAACAATTGGAGCTTTGAAGTGAAGTCGTCAATAACACATAAAAAAAGATGGAAGTCACTTTTTTGAAAATAAATCACTAGAGCAGGGGTTTCAAAAGTGGTTAAGATGGCCAAGTCATGCTGTTACTGGGGGGGGGGGGGAGTCCATGCATTTGTTACTTCCAGGCTGGACTATTGTAATTCTTTACTATCAGGAAGTCCACAAAATGCAGTTCAAAGTCTTCAGCTGATCCAAAATGCTGCAGCAAGAGTTCTGATGAAAATCAACCAGAGGGATCATATTTCTCCTGTTTTAGCTTCCCTATATTGACTTCCTGTTAAATCAAGAATAGAATTTAAAGTTCTTCTTCTAACGTTTAAAGCCCTCTCTCTCTTGTGTGGATCAACAAAGTCTTGTGGCGTGTGGAGGCTGCTGTTTGTTGCCAATTATGCCAAGTAACAATAATTTCATGCAATAGAGTGGGTCACCAGTGGATCTCCTCCAGTCCCCAGTCTGTAGTGAAGAATCAGAGAACACTGGTCCAAGTTACCAACCTTTTTATTTCTGTTTGTAAGTTTTAAATAGACAAAAAAAAATCTTTTGCAGAAAGAGAAATTTTCTGCTATCATATATTGATATTTGTGGAAAATGGTGTAAAAAAAAATCTAACTTTTGTTATTATATCGCTGTTTAAAACGCTAGTCATTATTTTTAGCCACAGTTACTGTTCTAGAACCCAATGTGGCATTTGGAGCTCAGGAGCCGCAGGATCAGATAGTTTTACCACTAAAGAATAATAAGAAAATATTTACTGATGACTTAGTATCAATGTAATGCAACAATTAATTACACCTTAATGACTTTATATGTGTCTCCATCACAGTAAGTTTTACTGTTCAACACATCAACAGGTCATCTGCTGCAGATTCAGAGAAGAAACACACACACATCCATGTTTAAAAAAGTGAAGACCTTGCCTCAACTTCATTTTCAACCCTTTCCATGCCCTAACCCTGACCTAAACCTAAACCTGATTTACGCCTTAGTCCTAAACATAACCCCTGGCTCAGAAACAAACTGAGGACCAAAATAAAAGGTCCTCGCTTTACATCCAAGTCCTCACCTTAGTAGTAAAATGAGTGAAAAATGTTCTCACTGCTAAAGTACAAGAACACACACACCTGAAAGCCCAAAGTCATCCGCTCTGAAGCAGACGGTGTTCAACAGGAAGAGCTGCAGCAGAGCGAAACAATTTCAACATATCTGTTTTGAAAGGAGTTTTACTAGTTAGCCATAAATTAAGGATCACATCTAACATCACTAGTTTCTGATTTATAACACAATAAGGCTATTTATTTGTGGTTTTTACATTCCCAGTTTGATCCAGTGAATATAAATGTAGTCCTAAAGTACCTGAAACAGAGAGGAGGACGAGGACAAGTCCACTGAGAGCTGCAGGTAAACTCATGGCTGCTCCCCTCGTCTGTCTGACGTCCTTCAGAGACCAGAGAACATGTCTGCAGGTAGATAAGGTCTTCTGTCTGTCAGGGCGCTAACATCCGCACTCCTTTCAGGACCGGACGTCTGCAGAGAAACTTTCCTGCATGTCTTCATCAAACTGAATCTAACTTGTGACATTAGATTTCCTTCCTCTTTCCAATAACACAAGAAAAACTGAACTAATGGAAGAGCAGCCTCTCGCCACCAACTCCAGCTTTATTCATCAACACATCCTGGACAAATCCTTGGACATGACGTACCAAACTTTAACCCGCCGCTGGCCTGATGTAGAGGCCTGTCCAGGCGGCGACGTCTTGCTCCAGGAGCCCTGCGGCTCAGGTTGTTGCTGTGGTCTGTTTAAAAGTAAGCCTCCTATCTTTACCACATCTCTCCTCATTTATCGACCACCAGCACCAGATCAGGGGTCGACCGACCAGGCTATCAAAAGATACGTCCCTGGGTAGTTTCCAGCAGACACGCGCTCACAACTGGATGGGTGGATTCCGTGATTTTCTAAAATGGGATTTTAGGACAAGTTGTAAGTGTTTGTCTCTCCTTGGAATTCCAATTGTAATAAATATATTTATATTCTAAGTGTTTTGTCTCTGATAATTGTTTTCTTCCTTTGCTGCCAAATCTATAAACTGGGTGAGGCAGCCGTAGTGAATGAGACAGGAAGAACTAGAGGCCGCCTTATCAGAACAACAAAAATTCTTCAGTTATTTCAACTTCTGGCAGCTGCACAGCAATGATCCACTGGGGTCACAGGTTTCTTCTCTGTCCACCATAAAACTAGATCTGGTTCAGCTCATAGTAACTGAAACACTCCTCTCTCTTCTCCTTTTGTTCTCAGAGCATGTTGGGTTACTCCTGGTTAATCGAATGAGCCTGGTTTAGGTGACGAAAGGACCAATAAGGGATAAAATTCAATGGGTTGTGTTAAAATTTACCTTTTCTGACACTAGTAGGTTTTACTGAAAGAAAATAAACCAACAGCTAAAATCTGATCTGCAACGCTGCTGTAGCTCATTAGTTGTGGACCACCTTGGACTGAAATCTACAGGATATTTTTCTCTTCTCTCCTACCTGCCAGGTGTGAGGGGCAGGTGCAGGCTGCACCTGCAGAGCAGCTGACCAGTTGCTCCTTCAAAACTAAACATAAGCTTAGGCGGGGGGGGGTGCTTTTTCCTTCCATTGTGCATTAAAGAGGCTACTTCTCTCTCTGATTCTTAAGACTCATTTCTCAATGTCTTGGCTTTTGACACCATGTGAGATGCTGATTTTAGCCTGTGAAGTTATTTTTATTAGACTTTTGAAGTTCATATTTCATGATTTCATTGTATTATCTATTTTATGTCTTTCAGTCTGTATTTGTTCTTAATATTTTACCCTGTTTACTGTACAGCACTTTGGTCCTTGGGAAATTTTACAGTGCTCTACAAATAAAGTTGGAGTTGGTTCCCTGACAGCGGTGCCAGATGGTGTGGCATCTGTGAGGATCTCCTGGATCTCCATTCCTTTCCATAACATTAAGCTCTGATTCTCACTTCCTGACACAAAGATCTAACCACGTACCTTTGTTCCTGGTCCCATCCTGAAACCCGGTTCTGAAAGCCTCTGAAAATAAGTTCTGATGACTGCTGCCTCCAGCAGAACCAGACAAACACCACGACTGGGCCACGTCTCAGCTCTTTCTGTTTAATGCCGCTAAACAAGAGATACAGTAACTCCATTTAAAACGTTACGTTGTTGTGTGACACAGCGCTGTGCGTTCAGAAAACAGTCGGAAAGTAAAAACTATTTGCTAAAACAAAGGTAGCAGTGAAGGTGATGGTGGATTTAGCCCCCCCCATGTGTCTGCTGCAGACCACGGTGATGAACACCTGACTGTCAGCGTAGCTAGTTACTCTGCTGAGAGGAAAAGAACATACCATGTTTTTCAGACCATAAGATGCAGTTAAAATACTTAAACATTGATGCTTCGCCTTATAAAAGATTAAAGTTCTGCCACTGACAGATTTTATGTGGTACAATGTGCTCAAAAACTCTGTCAAAATGTGTAAGTACAACTTTGGTGAGCAACGAAGTCGCCCCGCTCAATGGATATTCTGAGCATTACGGTTCACTGTGTCACTACCTGAGGACCCCTGAGCTGTCTACCAGACTGCCTGACTGTAATGTCTAAACTAGAAGTGCATTTGTGTCAAGGCGCCCTCATACTCAGGTGTTGATCACGCCGCAGAGCTCTGCTCATACAGGTACGCGCAGAGCTCAATTTGCATGATTTCTCAGTGGCAAGAAGTCTTTACATTGAACAGTTTTATCCTCTCTGGTGAGACAGTTAGATAAAATGTTCTCATCACAGTTAATACAGTAGAATAAAACTGGTTTATTTAATCTTTGTGCAAAGAAGAGTTTTAAACCAAAGAAAAGAGTCCTGAGTTGCAGATTTGGGGTTTGGTGATTTAAATGATGCCCAGGTTGTCGTAGATGACATCACTGACCGGTTCCCCTCCGGATCCGGTTGGACTGGTGATGGTGGAGGAGGAAGCTGACGTGGTGGCAGACGCTGAGTTTTTACCTAAAGTTGCTGCTTTGCAGACTTGAGCGTAAAGGTGAGCAAACGGGTCGGGTTTGGGCTCAGTTTTAGAATCTGCTTTGGTGACGGGCTCAGAGTAAATGGGCTCATCGGCCGTGTGTGGAACGCGTTGCTTGCTCTGGTCTGAACTGATGCTATCCAGAACCTCTGAGTAAACTAAATCCGGAACATTTATATTGGGGTTGGGATGTGACTCTGCGATGGCGGGACAGGCGGCGGCGGATTCTTGTGCACATGGCGGCTTCAGAGGGAGGACTTTCACCGGGTCGATGTACTTAGCCGTGGTTGGTGCGGGTATTTCTACAACTGGGAAGCAGTCGGTTCGGATCAGCGTATATGGCGTCTGATTGGCTCTTGGGTTTGTCTCGGCAGGTGATGTCATGAGTAGGAACCGACGGCAGAGGCATCAAGGTGATGGGAGGAGGACCTTCTGACGGACTGCTCGACTCTTCCAGGCTTTTTGCCACGTTGTCAAACACAGGAGATCTCCTGTCCTGCATCCTCAGCTTGGTGTCCATGATGGCTGCCAGGCTGGGAGCGTCGGGGATTCTGGGTAGAGGGGAATGAGGCCGCAGGCTGGTCACAGTAACTTTCTCTGGCTCCGGGGTTTCAGCAGCCGTGGCTCTTTGTTGGATGTTGCTCCGAATCAGGGAGAAGATTTTCTCAGCCTGCTGGGTCTCAAAGGAGAAGGTTCCAGGTCCGGATCCACAGCGCCGGCCGGCTTCGATGTTAAAGGCCACCTGGTAGAAAACAGAGCGATGAGACGCCGCCCCCCCACTGTGTGGACCAGGGAGGTTAGGAGAGAGTCAGAACCTTATCAGCCCCGTATCGCCTCAGCAGTTCATACGGCCACTCGTAGACAGCCGTCTTCTTCTTCGTGTCTTTCAGCAGCAGCGACTGCGCCTCCACCTGCAGGCAGTACGCCCCCTTCAGGCCACACCGGGTCGCCGCGTCCGTCTTCTGAATCATCACCCAGAACTGGGGGGCTAGAGACGACAGGAGAGAGTTCACATCAACCAAACATGGGGGGGGGGCTATTGCCAGCAGTCAGTGGGCGAGAGGTGGAGCCTCTTCGATATACAAAAATATAGTTGAACTAAATACTAATATTAATGTCTACACATGTGTTTGTGGGTTCTGACAGCAAGTAGAAACATATTTAGCAGATTTAGATAGAAAATTGTTCTGACGATGCTTCTTGGCTCTACATTTTATAGGAAGCCTGTTTATTTCCCCTAAATGGCGTCACCCCCCCCCCCCCCCCCCCCCCCCCCCACATGATCACCCTGGACCCTTTGATGCATCTGTGCTGAAACAAATGAAACTCACAGAGTTAAAGATCTGCAAACAGGGAACAGAAGGTTTACCTTCGTCTGCTGAGGCATAAATATGGTTGTCCTCCATGTGGACCTGAGTGGATCCTGAACTTTCTTCTCTCTGAAGGACAGAAGCAGAAAAACATGACCACTCTCTATATACCGTAGAGGAACATGATCATCTGAGTGGAAATATAGTTGGAGAAAGGAACGCTGAGATGCCGAAGGGAACGTTTCATTGTTTCCAGTCAATGGATGATTAGATATGAAGACACAGCAAAGCTGGAAGGAATCAGGAGAAACCAGAGTCTCGACTCTAAAGCCTGTAACTCCTAAAGCCTCCAGGAATATTTTACTCAGACAGATTTGGTTGACAGGATCTGGTTTCTAAGGAACTTCACAAGAACCAAACAGAATATTGTGAAAGGATTGGGAAACGGTGGGAATCTCCTTGTTTCATCTGCTGGATGGTCTCTGGGCTGCAGGACAAACAGGGAGACAGTCTCCAGCTTGTCTCAGTGATCTGTGTGTCCACAGGGACTCAGGAGGACCCTGGAGAACCGAGCATCCTAGATGCTCCCGGCTCTTCCTTCTGGTTCTGTTACACATCCAGGTGGGAAATGGACTCATCTGTCCACAGCAGACAGGTCCACCGTCTGAGTGTCCATGTGGGATGAGCTTGTCCCAGAGGTTCTCTGCAGATATGGCTTCTGAGCCAGGGGTGCAGTTTATGGCTGTGTTGATGGTTCTCTGACGTCCTCTTGGGTCCATGTGGAGGTTACTGAACAGTGACTTCCCACGAAGAACCAACAAAGAGCTCAAAGGTCCTCCTTCAACCAGGTCCAACTCACAGAAAGGGAAATAATGGAGAGTATGAATCTCCACTGGTCTAGTTGTTTATTTCTGGCCATAATCCGTCTCCTGCTCCTCTCTGGACAGTATCTCTGGAGGCTTGAAGGTGTCGGTTTGAACGCTGAGCCTTTACCTGCTTTATGCCGCCTCCAGTGATTAACTGAGGCCCAACCTGTGTCACGACCTCCAGCTGTGTGTTTGTGCATCAGGTCTTTATGTTCCTGGGATCGTGCTTCTTCCACTTTATTCATCCCTTGTTGAGTAGATTCTGTTGTACATCCTGTTCCTGTCCGGTTTCCTTTGCCTCTTCGTCTGCCATCATTCTTCTTCCTCTTCCTCAGCTCAGCCTTCATCACTTTCACCTGTATTCCCTCATCAGCTGATTACCTCCACCTGCTCCTTCTCCCCCCCCATCCTCCTGGTATTTAAACTGACTGGTTTCATCTTCGCTGGTTTCTCCTGGTTGACACCTCGCTTTGCTTCTTCAGGTCCTCCCTGTAATTTTCTTTATCCATTAAATATCCATTTTTTTCTGGACCACGGTCTCCTTCAACCAATCATGACACCCTGCTGCTCTTCTGAAACATCTGTCATCATGATGTCACGCCCTGTTACCTGGAAGCTGCTCTGACACAGTTTGTCCACCCAGTCCACACAGTCGCCCTTAAGAGCAGCGAACACCAGCGTCCTCTCCTGGGTCTCCACACAGAACGCCGACATGTTCTCCTGCACACACAGAGAGCAGCTGTTACAGGCTGCACAAACCAAACAGAACCAGGGGAACCTGACGGAGCCAGGCTGAGGAACCCACCATGGGATAGGCCTCAGCGTTGGGCGGCAGCTTCAGAACCGAGTTCAGCTCCGACAGTCGGATCACCTTCACTTTCCTGTCCGCGTGAAGCGGGCGGTGTCTCCAGGGCCCGGGGCTGTGATCGCCGCCTCCTGCAGGACCGAGACAGAACACACACAGGGTCAGCTCACCTGTCAGGTAACGGGTCATCCTCCAGCTGCTAGGGGAAGTTCAGACGGAGCCTAAAGAATCCAGAGCTGGACCTTTATTCACAGATCACTCTAAAACACCGCGATGGACAGAGTTAAACAGAACACGGCTCAGCCAGGACGGCTAAAGATCAGAGCGTTGGTTTGATTTAAACTGGAGTCGGTTCTGAATGAAGGGAAGTTCTGAACTGGTCTGGATCCTGAACCTCAGCTGAAGCAGCAGAACCAGCCGGAGGTTCTGACCCAGTCTGAGGTTCTGACCCAGCCGGAGGTTCTGACCCAGCTGTAGGTTCTGACCCAGTCTGAGGTTCTGACCCAGTCTGAGGTTCTGACCCAGGACCAGGACCTTGCTGCAGGGCTACAGCGCCATAAAGTGTCCCACTGTGCAGCCATTTACCATAAATACATTAAATGGTGTAATAGCATGAATTGACCACTAGAGGTCTACATATTCCTGCATTTTCTGCATTGGAGGATTTCAGGAAAATTGTTGCTTTATTATATAAACTCAGTTTCTAATTAATTATTTTCACTAAATCCACTGAAAATCCTCTTGCTATTAATTATTAAAAGTCTTTTCAATAAAATATTATTTGAAGCTTAGCTTCACTGAGAGGATTTTTTTCTTTGGTCTTTAAATAATTTTGTATTTATTCAGAATATTTGCTCATGAAGCAGAAGGCCCAGAGGTTCTCCAGCTCAGAGCCTCAGAGACGCGTTCAGCTCCATCATAACCTGAAATCTGGCCCTAAAGCTTCAAAGCTCCCATCTGATGGTTGTGTTCTCCTTATTTTGTCCTCCTCCTCTCAGGTTGTCTCCTCACATCATCATTCATCTCCTCTGTGTCCTACTTTCTGTTTCCTGGATGATCAGAACATGATAAACGTTCTGGGCTCACACAGATCACTCAGAGAAGATCTGCGTCATTCAGCCAGAGCTTATGTAACTCTGTCAGCGTCTGCAGACCCCCCCCCCCCCCCCCACACCCTGCATCCACCACTGGGCTCGCTCCATGATCCTTTGTGACACAACATGATTCTTCAATCTCCCGGCGCTCATGTCGTGTCAGACTTTCAGCTTCCAGAGGCTCCTCTTCCTCACTTTGTGGGCTCAGCTTTTCTGAGGAGAACTTCTTCCAGCCTGCTTCTCATCTGAACACGTTCACATGAAGTCCTCCTTAAATTAGTCATGGACTCCTCATTTAGCGCCTAATCACTTCAGCCTGACACCATTTCTGAGTTCCTCCGTGGTTAAAAGGAAGCAGAGCTGCTTTCATTTCTGAGGCTGCAGATAAAACTTCAGTCACTTCTTCTCTCCATGTCTAAAGTTATCTTCAGACCAGGAGTCCATTCAGGGTTAGAAGACGAGTCCGCCTCATGATCCAACAGCCTGTAGAACCTCCAGCAGCCTGTAGAACTTCCTCAGCAGCCTGTAGAACCTCCAGCAGCCTGTAGAACCTCCAGCAGCCTGTAGAACCTCCAGCAGAGTTGATGATGTTCCACTCAGGTGTCACACCCACATCATCATCATTTCACCACCATGGCAGCTGGTACCACATGTTTTCATTGATCTGCGGTTCCTCCACCATGGTTCCTCCACCATGGTTCCTCCACCATGGTCCATCATCTCTGGTCCTTCCTCCAGGAGCAGCTCTGCTGACCTCAGTCCTGCTGCCATCTTGGTTCTTTCTCCATCAAACCTTCCAGCAGCCAGACTGGTTCAGGATCATGACCTGTAGAGTCTGAGGTGGAGCTCCTGATGGTTCTGGTTCTAGGTGGAGCTCCTGATGGTTCTGGTTCTAGGTGGAGCTCCTGATGGTTCTGGGTTCTGGTTCTAGGTGGAGCTCCTGATGGTTCTGGGTTCTGGTTCTAGGTGGAGCTCCTGGGGTTCTGCTCATTTCTCTGAGCTTCCAGCTCTGACATTGGGCTGAAGCTGCTGGACGGCTGGCAGCTGCTGAGATGTTCTCCTCCTGGCCTTATATGGCGTTAAACCAGTGACAACATGCAATGACATCACAAATGAGATTTGGCAATTAAACAATTAAACATTGAAAATTTAAACACTGAAAAATCAAACACTGAAAAATCAAACACTGAAAAATCAAACATTGAAAAATCAAACACTGAAAAATCAAACATTGTTAGAAAGTAGAAACTTACATATTCTCATTTTATGCTGCAGCTTTTTTCAATAAGAGATGTTTGAATGTTTTCAAAATTTATTGAATTATCCAGTTCATGTGTTGCTGCTCGACCACAAGACAGGGAATAATTTTCATTATTATCTTCATTAGCTTATGCAGCCAATGACTGTAGAGACATCATAGCTGAAGGAACTCTGCAGAGACACTGAGAAAAGCTGCAGCACAGAATGAGAAAATCATCAAGTTTCTACTTTCTAACAATGTTTGGCCTTTCAGTGTTTAATTTTTCAATGTTTAATTTTACAATGTTTGATTTTTCAGTGTTTAATTTTACAATGTTTGATTTTTCAGTGTTTAATTTTAAAATGCCAAATCTCTTTTTTAATATCATTGCAGGCTGTCACTGGTTTAGCTCCATAGAATCGTCTTCCTAAATGATGAACGCTCAGTTACATCAACGCAAAATGAAAATATCCATCCATGTCTTCATTTTTAAGATGCACCATAGTTTTGAAATTCACAAGGAATGAGACTATAGTGAACAGGTGATCTATTATTATTATTATTATTATTATTATTATTATTATTATTATTATTATTATTATTACTATTCCTTTTTTTAATTAGAAGAAAGTTGTTTTTGATTCAAATGCTTGTTAGATATAAAACGGTCAACTCATAATGTTTTTTTGTGAGTTAATATCAATGTAAATAATAGTGTTAGATGGACCGATGATATCGCATCACAATAATCAGAAATCATAACAGACTTTGTGGCAAATATCGTATCGTCGTCCAAACAAATTGATACAACATCGTATCGTGATAAAGCTGCTGGTTTACAGCCTGGTCTGGAGATGACGTTTGAACCCCCCCCCCCCCCCCCCCCAGGTTGATGGCAGCAGTAGTCGTTAACCGATGTTTTCCTGGCTAACCTGTTTGCTCCAGAGCAGAGAAAAACTCATTAGGTGTTCTGAAGTTTTTACACATGCTGCTTCTGCTTTTGGGTTTTCTGTTGAACATCCCATCCATCCCTTTCACAGCTTCCTGAATCTGAACAGGGTCGGGCCGCTCATGCAGACCTCACCATGCGAGGCTTTTATATTGATCCTAACAGAACTGCAGCTCTCAAGGAACTAACTTTCATCCATTTTCCTCTCTGGCACTTTTTCAGAACCGTCTCACCTGCTGAGGAGGAAACACTTGAATCATTTCTGCTTAATTACACGAGCACCTCTCATGCAATCAAAGCTTCACAGGACTCCGCTGCAGTAAAGCCCAATTATCTGGCATGAAAACAGCTTCCTTAAACTCTGCTGCTTGCTCCTGATTGGATAATGACACCTTGTGTGAACCTTACCTCCTGCTTCCCGGATCTCCAGCCGACCCACTCCGCTGCTGCTGGAGGCGACCAGAGACAGCAGCACTGGTTTCCATTTCTGAAAGAAAAGGCCAGGTGAAAGGTGGCCAGGTGACACGATTCAGCTTGATGCTCGAGTGGAGGAGAGAACACGTCATGGAGGTGACACATTTCCTTTTAGTCCGCCACACCTGGAGAGGCCTACAGGTGTGATGCACAGGTAAACATGAGTCAGGTCTGCTGTGTGTCAGATCTGGAGCAAACACTCTGAGAGAACCAGAGATCCTGCAGCCGGGGTTCCTCAGTGACGCTGCAGGAATGTGCTGGGAGGAAACCAGCTCTGTTTCAACTTGTTTGTTTGGATTCCTGAAATCTCCTTAAACTTCACACAGCAACGCCAAAGAAAAGCAGCGAGCTCCAGAAACTCTGCATCTGGGGCTCTGGGCTCAAACCAAGCAGGAACCTCTTTGAATATCGTCCTTCTATCCGTCAGCCGGCTTATTTATTTCCCTCTAACCAAACCAACGGCGTTCAGCTCTAGTCTGGATCTAAACCTGCTTCCTAGTCAACGCTCACGGCCGCAGAGACGCAGAGATCTACTCACTTTGTTGGGTTTGTGGCGCTGAAGGAAAACTTTCCCTTGTTTGATGTGAGACTCCATGGAGGAAGAAGCAGACCTGCTGCTGCAGGACGGCGCAGAAACACGTCTGGAAAGTTTCCTGCTCTGCTCGAGATTAAGGTTGGGCTGCAGGGAGACATTCCTGAAATATGATCCTCACCTGCAGCCACACACAAAAACACACAAAAACACACAGACACACACACACACACACACACAGACTCACAGAAACACAAAAACACACAAAAACACACACACACACACACACACAGACACAGACACACAGAAACACACAAAAACACACACACACACACACACACACACAGAAACACACAGAAACACAAAAACACACACACACACACACACACAAAAACACACAAAAACACACACAGAAACAGACACACACACTCACATACAGCCTTGGCTGCAGAAACAATGCGGCCAAAGTCCAGCATTCATGCTTACATAAACTCCTGGTGACGTTATTAATAACAGACGATCATCAGGTGTTATTCTGACTTCTCTGTATATTTCTATGACCTAGAGGTCATTATAAAGCTACAAAACATTGTTCACTTTTTTAATTCACTTCAAATAAATGATGTGAGTTAACTGACTTCTTTAGTTTTGTTTTTAGTTCCTCTAACAGATCATTTACTATAATTTAGTTTTTGGTTCTGATCAACATGCCGGCTCTCTGCTGCCGTGACAAACGTAAACATTTAACCTGGTTTACTGCCAAATTAATTCAGTCTGTCAGGTTAGATAAAAATCTAAAATGTTAATAAAACTGTGAAAGACAACAGAAGATCTTTTGTTTTATCTAAAGCTTCCATCATGGAGGAACCAGACCTTCCTCTGGCCAGCGGCATCCTGCAGCTCACTCTGGGGGAACCATGTGGTTCCAGGACCAGACGACACACACAGTCCCTGCAGAGAGTCCTGGGTCTGCCTCTGGGTCTCCTTCCAGACGGACGTTCCCCGATAAACTCCTGAGGGAGGCACCCAGACGCCGTCCTGATCAGAGGTTCCAAAAGCAAACACCCAGAAGGGATGCCAAGAGACCAGAACCCAAGTCTGCTGTCATCTTCCAGAAGGTCAAAGGTTAACTGCCTTTTATTTGTGACTTGGTCCCAGATGTAGATAGAGAGATGGGGACGTTTTAAAGCCTGGTGATATCAAGCAGTAAATGTGGCATTAAATGCTTCCACTGTTTAGATTTACACTTGAATTAAAGTCCTGAGGGAGTTTCACATTAGAGCTCAGCGCCTTCATCTTCCCTCCTGACCTCCTCATCAGGCTGACTTTTCCCATCATGCATTTAAAGCTTTCATGCTCTGGCTAGAAGACGCTTCTAGCTGGGTTGGGTTTCTACATCAGAACGAGTCTGACTGGAGGACCAAACTGCAGCAGGAAAAGACAGAAATATAAAAACAGGGAGAGCGTCACAAAGACAGGAAATCCTGAATCTCTTCTAATAAACGTTGGGTTCAGAGAAAAACAGCAAACACGACCTGACAGACGAGAACCGGTGAGATGGTCAGACGTCGTTTATAGAACAGAGACCATTTATAGGAGCAAAAATCTCAAAGAAAAATAAACTTTGTACCATATTTCCCCAAAAAACTTTCCTTTGTGACAAAGCTTCTAGTCAGAGTGGCTCATGTTACCCTGAGCTACCTCTATAGTTATGCTGCTATAGGCTTAGGCTGCTGGAGGACATCAGGGTCTATTTCTCTCTCTCTGCTGAGTTCTCCTACTGCTCTCCAATCTGCATAGTTTGTTGTTATTTCAGCTTTTAACTTTTTGTTCTCCGTCATTTTTCTCTTCATAGAAGGTACACCTGGTCTGGTGTTCTGTTAGCTGTGACATCATCAGGGAGGCAGATCATCCTCTATTACCATCTAACATAGAAAGTACTCCTGGGTCAATGTGAGCTTCTGAGCTTTCTGTGTCTCTGCTCTGTCTTCTCTAAGCCCCAGTGGGTGGAGGCAGATGAGCGTTCACACTGAGCCTGGTTCTGGTTCTGCTGGAGGTTCTCCTCCCTGTTAAAGGGGAGTTTTCCTCTCCACTGTCGCGTCATGCATGCTCAGTATGAGGGATTGCTGCAAAGCCATCAACAATGCAGACGACTGTCCACTGTGGCTCTACGCTCTTTCAGGAGGAGTGAATGCTGCTTGGAGAGACTTGATGCAACCTGCTGGGTTTCCTTAGAGAGGAAACTTTCTCACCAACCTGGAGGATCTCATGGAAGCTGACTTTGAGAGCCTTGATGATGATGTGATGTTAATTGAAAGTATATAAATAAACTCAAAAAGAATTGAATCTTCAAAAGAGAGACCTGTTTGCAGGAGGGATGCAGACATTTTGACTGAGATGCAGGAAGTGGTTTGCTGGCGTCTTTCTAGCTTCTGAATGATGTAGTTTTAGTTTCCAGGATCTGCCTGCAGGTCAGATTGCCTTGTTGCTGTTGGCTAAATTAAATTATCGGCTCTTAGAGGGGTTTCCTTCGTGGGATCTCAGCCGCTGTAGCCGCTCTGGAAGATGCGATTTGACAGGTTTGGACTGAAAAGGCCACGAAGGATCTGGAGCCACGATGAGCTCCACCTACAAACACACAGAGAGCCCTTCTGATGCTCTGAGGCGGCCGAGCTCACGGACCCAATGAGATCTGCTCTGACAGCAGAGACCGCAGGCGGGCCGGTGGAGGTTTGCTCAGACGCCACAGACCCGATGAACACCGCTGAGAACCAATCCGTCGCCTCATCGGTGAAAGCAGCTCAGCTCTGCTGGTCGGCGTTGATCTAACGATGACGATGAGTATCTGCAGGCTGAGGAAGAGCTGATCAGAGGCTGTTGGTGGAAAACATTCCACAGCAGCAGCAGAACGGCCTGAAGGAGGGTCACCGCTCCCTCTGGGGAAGGTCAGCCGCCGACAACACGCCGTTCGTCTGGTCCCCAGTCTGGCCGGCACATCCAGACCGGTCCGCTCCTTCTGGAGGGCGGCTCATCAGCACAGACGGTCCAGTCTGTAAATAAAGCAGCAAAACGCTGCAGAGCTGCTGGAGCAGCGTTTTCACTCAGGAACCGAAGCTGCAGAGAAAGAACGTGCTGCAGGTGTGCCGGCATCTGGAGCAGACCTGCTCCTCTGTGGGGGAAGCATCAGCTCCGGTTCCATCGCTGCGTCTTCTTCCAGCGTGATCATCAGCAGTCATGTGACCCGCCACACAGAGGAACGCCATGGAAAACAAACGGAGATGTTGTTACCTGCCTGCAGAGCCGGTTCTGCTCCAGACTTCATTAAATCAGACACGACCGAGCTGCAGGTGAAACAGTCAGATTAACTTTTCCTGTTCCAGAAATAAAAACTTTTTTTTCCTCAGAGCATCAGGAAGACGTCGCAGCGCTGATGTGTCTGCTGCTGCTGCTGGGACCGGAGGCTGCGTGTTTTCATCCTCTGAGTGTGACCTCTGACCCCGAGGAAGCAGGGGCTGTTCAGCGAGGCAGGATGGGATGTTTACTGCAACACTGAGGAGGTCTGAGGAGGTCTGAGGAGGTCTGAGGAGGTCTGAGGAGGCCGGGGGCGGCGCTTCAGAAACATGGCACTGATGTGAAGTATCTGTGGAACAGTCAGGCATGCAGACTCTGTGGAAAGCAGAGGAAGGTGTGATCGGTACAGGTAGAGACACGATCGCTGCTGGAGGGGGGGGATGACGGCACGGGTTCCACGTACCATCATCAGGAGCCAGAGACATGAACTCACAGCTTTAAGGAAAAGGCTGCTGCTGCTGCTGCAGCGACTGCTGCATCAACGTCTCCCTCATTCACAATCAGAAAGTTTAATCTCACTAAAATCAACGAGAAAAAGACAAATAAAAAGCCGAAAAATGAAAGAAATCAGAGCAATGAAGATCAAGGCGAGGAAAACGATGGCCTTCCTCACCTGAGCAGGTAGACCTGATAAAGAGGAGGGAGGCCAGACGGCTGCAGGCGATCAGATTATTAATAATGTGAAGCTGCAGGGTTCACATTATTATTATTATTCTAAAAGTATAAAACATCAATAAAACACATTTTACACTATCTGCTAATAAATAATGGAGATAATGAAATGGTCAGATGAAGCAGCAGACCAGGAAAGTCCCAGGAATCTGAACCCTGAGGACCATCAGCTCTTCCTCCATGGACCTTTTGTCAGTGGGGGGGGGGGGGGGGGGGCAGGAAGACATGGTGGGGAACTGTCATCCATCTGAGTTTGTTAGAAATGTGATGCACGCTGCAGGGATCTCCTCCTGGAGGAGAGAGTCTGGAGCTCATCAGATGGATCAGATGTTTCCCTACTAGGAGACACCTGATTTACAGCACTGAGCTCTCTACTGGCCCCAGTTGGCCTTAGTGGGAGATCAGGAGATCAGGAGATCAGGAGATCAGGAGATCTGGAGATCAGGAGCTCAGGAGATCAGGAGATCTGGAGATCAGGAGCTCAGGAGCTCAGGAGATCAGGAGATCAGGAGATCAGGAGATCAGGAGATCTGGAGATCTGGAGATCAGGAGATCTGGAGATCAGGAGATCAGGAGATCAGGAGATCAGGAGATCTGGAGATCAGGAGATCAGAAGATCAGGAGATCAGGAGATCTGGAGGTCAGGACATCAGGTCACTCAGTCTGCTGTGTGTCAGGTTAGCTGGATGGAGAAGAGGGACTCGGCCTCCCTTCCTGGTTCCTGACACTTTCTCTCCTGCACTCTCAGCTCTGCACTCTCTGCATCTCCTGGTCCCTCACAGATGGAGCGAAGCGGCTCGCTGTCTGCAGACCGGCACGGAGTGCCTCGCCGGGTTATAAATGGGGCGGACCCACATGTCTGCTGTTATTTACAGCACGGAGCTCAGCGCGACGAGAACCAGACTTTCATTAGAAAGTTGCTGATCCGATTCCAGCCTCTTCTCCCACCAAGCCTCTCTGGGCAAGGCAGTGGGGCTGAGCTCTGATTGGCTGAGGCCGGCGGGGCAGGGGGCGGGGCGCTCGCAGCGGACCCGGAGCGCAGCGCATCTGTGCGCTCCTCAGCTCCGCTCCGTCTGTGCAGCGCGCAGCTTCGCTCCTCTCCGCGGCCATGCCGAGCCAGAGCGCAGCCTGACTTCCGGGAGCCACGGCGGGATGTCCGCGAGCTGCGCCGTCTGAGCACACCTGGAGCGCGAGCGCTGTTGGCGGTGCGGAGCGCGCGGAGAGGAGGAGACATGAGAAGGAAGGAGGCGTCAGCGATGGGCTGGAAGCTGCTGCTGCTGGTCAGGTGAGCGCCGCTGGGTTTACCTGGAGCTGTACCTGGGGAGGAGCCGCTGGCTGAGGGCTTTATCCGACCAGCGGTGGGAGGCAGCGGGTAACCAGGGACAGCAGGTCGGTGCTGCAGATGATGGAGATTCATGGAGATTCATGGAGATGAGTCTGATTCAGCGGCGGCTTGTGGCGTCACGGTGGATGAGAACATCTCTGGTGTTTTCTCCTAAAAGGAACTGGTGGTTCCTGGTGATCAACTTCTTTCCTGTTCCAGCTGGGAAGGTTCGGTTCTGGATCGCTGATCCCGGCTGGATCACCATGGAACCTGGAGAACCAGTTCCAGTTTAAGTTTTTTTTAATGAGATGATCGATCATCTCTGATTCTTCTGGAGAAATCTGAGTGAAATCAAATGAATCTGTCAGTAGGTCCAAACCCAGCAGCTCCTCAGAGGAGCTTCAGGTTTCATCAGTGAATTCATCTGAAATCATTAAATCATCTCCTGAGACTCTGAGGCTTCTGACCTTCAGCAGATGATCAAATCTCTGCATGCTGAGGTAAAACAGGAGCACTGAGCGCCAAGCAGGATCTAAGGTTAGCTTCTTTAAGATGCTGAAAGATGAGATCTTTGTGTCCTGAGGAGAACGCTTGGTGTCCTCAGGATGTTCTCCCAAGCTCTCCTCCCTGCAGCTCTGACAAAAGCAGTCTGATGGATCTAAGCACATCGTATTGATTCAACATTATTGCTTCATGTACTTAGAGAACAGAATAATATGGTGCAGATACTACATCATATGAATAATATATTAGCATGTTCAGTTTAACTTGATTGAAACTGAATTAATATATTTAGGTATCCTAAAATTGAAACATCGTTTTGTACCGAGACAGATGTGTTCAGGGAGATGTTTAAGAACTAATCAAAATGAATTCCTTTTCCTGAATTAATCTAATATAAATTCATTTTGCTGAGTTAATGCACTGCTGGTTCTGGTGGGTTGTGTTCTTGCTGCACACCCGTATTCTCATCACAATATATAAACCTGAAGAAGTCAAAGGAACAGAAAACTTTAGGAGAAATACATTAGACACAGCGGATCAGATGGCTGACAGTAAGGAGACACCTTCAGTAATTAACAGAATCAAACCCGCCTCTTTTAATTCATTCAGTTGTGTTGAAGTGACCAGTTTGTCTCCAATTAACACAACATTGCAGAGTTTTTATGCAACCAATGTCCTCTGTGGAATTAAGTAGATCCCATGCTGTTTTTTATTTTTTATTTTTTATTTTTTTTTTGGTTTGCTTGGTGTGTGCGTTAGTTAAATATTTGTAGAAGTGAGGATAAACTTTTCTCTCCTCAGTGTGGAGCCCACATGGAGGCCGGAGTCACAAAAAGTCTCCAGACTGGTGGTCTGAGGCTGGAACCAGTTTAATGTGCAGAGATGAAGGAAGAAGCTGCAGGTTTTACTGTGAAAGGAGCTGAATATTAATTAGGCGGAGATGTTCATGATTATTCTGGGATGCTAAAGGCTCATAGCAACCTGCTCAGGCTAGCTGTAGCTTCATGGTGACAACAGGAACCCAACAGAGCCCGGATTAAACCACTTTGGATCATTTCAGGACAAAATGAATTTAACTGTCCTCCAACCTTCTCTTGCCACTAAGCTAGCTGCTACAAGGCCACTTCCTGCTGGGAGTATCAAAATAAAATTACTTCCTGTTCCATTCAATTAGAAGTTCATCTCTCCTTTATTTCCTTCCTCCACTTTGTCTCAGTCTTTATGTTTTAAGGTGTTTTAAATCTGAACATATTTAGAACTGAGAATAAAGGTTTTAATGTGGATTTAGAAAGATATTATTAAACTTCTCCAGGTCATAGTGACGAGAAGAAAACCATTAGAACCAGATTTAGAGCGATTTATAATGAAGGAGCGGACGATATGACGACAAACAGCTGTTAACTCATTACAGAGACAAAAAACAGAAACTCAACAGGTTTTAATCTCTTACATTTATTATAAATATTTATAACTAAATATTACATTTGATGAATTCTCAAATCGGCCTTTCATGCATATTTGGATGGTGAATGAAATGGTAAATGATTGAAATATTACTGTTAATAACTAATAAAATATAATTTAAAAATGTTCAATAAAGAATTTAAACCTGGAGACCAACAGTAGAGGTTCATACATCAGCAAAGCAGAGTTAGATGTGAATGTTCTGGATTAGATGAGAAATGTTTATTTCAGTCATTAGAGACATAAAAATGTCTGGTGCAGAGACACGTGGCCGACTTCTCTTTATTCTACTTCCTGTTCAGATTCTTCACATTTCCAACCTTAAGCTTCCATCGCCTCTCATTCTTTATTTAAAACTGAACTTTCTGAGCGAATCCCGGCTGCATTTACCGTCAACCCGCTTAACGAGTTTATTTTTGGACTCCGGCAGTAAAAGTCCTTTCTTCCAAAAGTTTGAGCGAGTTGTGACAGAAAGATCAGCCGAAAGCTGCAGTTAATCTGCTTATGGGGTCATGGATGGATCCAGAGATAAAATCTCTAACAGGATTAAATTCTGGCATACAACAGGAACTGGACTGGATCCAAATCCACATCAATTTTCTCTGGAACAATAGAAATCTTCCTGTTTTTTTCCCCAACAGAAGCTGCAAAGGAAGAAATTATTCATATCAGATTTGAATTTTCCCACTTCTGACAGTTTTCATCTCCAGACTGAGACGCTTTGAGGCGATTTACGCCTTCCTGCTTTCAGGGAACTGGAGCGGCTGTTTCTGGTTCCTCAGCGTCTTCCTCCTCGCTCCATCAGCGTGTCGCTGGAAGCCTCCAGGCTCAGTCCTCTCCAGGCTCAGTCCTCCTGGCATCCATCTCCACTGTTGCTCAGGCTAAAAGTTGTTTTGGAGGCGTTCCTGCTCAGAAGAACGCCGGGGACAGGGACAAAGCCGAAAACAGCCGTACCTCCAGGGCAGGAGGGGAAACAACGCTGTGAGGAAGAGGAAGCGTTCCCCACAGCAGGCAGCAGCAGATCTCACGGCTCTGCTAGGATGGAAGAACAGGAATGATGCTGATAGCCTCAGAGACAGAAGCCTTCAGATACTGATTCCTCAGCAGCATCTCTGCGATACAAAGTGATTTTTTACCCCAGTGTAGACGGGGTCAGACTTTTGTATTTCAGCACCAAGAGAGCTTAAGCTGGACCTCAGACCCTGTGAGAGGTTCCTTCAACGATCCGAATCCACAAACTGAATCAGTTGATGGGTAAAAAGTGTCGCTGTGTTCCTGTTTCACTCCTTTGGTTGTTCCTCTGCGATGTTGTTGCTATGAAGACAAAGAGGAAGTCCTCTCTGTAGCAGGAAATGACATCCATGGTAGTCCAGAACCATGACTGGAGCCTCAGTAAGAGCTCTCTGGGCTTTTAGCTTCTGTTGAAAGCGTACAGCGCTTTACTGTGGAGGTGACGTGACATCGGGGGCCCGGCTGGGACCTGGAGGACATTAGGTCCACACTGTGAGGGTTTCCAACACCAGAGTGGAATAGTTGTTAAAAAATGATCTAAGCTGCTGCAGGAATGTTCTCCAGAAAAGACAGCGTACTCATTTCACATAGAAACTGAGATGAACCGAGTTCCCAGTTTAAGCACACACACCTCCAAATTGCACCCAGGCTCAGATGTGCCGGTTGCTATGAGACCAATTCTTCAGGCTATTTAAATGTTTCTGTATATAAAATATCAGATTTTAGTGTTGCTCCACCCTGAAGTGTCTGATGGAGATGCTGAGATCAAAATGTCTGAAAATAATGAACAAAGTTGGTGAATCTGCTGAACATTAACCAGCTGTCATGATTCCTGGAAGTGACAGAGACGGAGGCACGTCAGGGTTTTAAGATGTTTGTTGGAGTAAGATTAGGGAGGAGTGGGACAGCAGCCGGTGGTGGAGGCTCTGATAAAGAGAGAATGAGCGCCGCCAACAGGCAGACTGGATTCTGAGAGGTCAGGCTGACCTGCAGCGGATCAGCGGTGGTCAGTGGCTGGATGGGTGATTCCTCAGAGGACGCCAGCAGGGAGAGGAACCTCGGGTGGACTGGAGCTCCAGGAGGGATTCAGATCTTTCTGCTGGCTGGAGTACGGATGGTCATGGAGAGACCAGACAGGATGAGCAGACTGGACTGGATCTGAGGAGGAAGACAGCAGACATTAGGTGACGGGACCCAGGAACCGCTCAGGAGAGCTAATGCTCTGACGCCTTCCCTCCGTCTGATGATGAGAAACACCTGCTGACAGGTGAGATCACCACAGAGCCCTGATCCACTAAAGGTGACCCCTCGTCCCAGCAGCCATAAAGAGGAAGCTCCTGTCTTAAGGCTCATCTATTTAAGGAACCAGCACGGTAAACGGTGGTTGTTCTTCAGTTAGCACCTGAAGATCTTTGCTCAGGATCTAAATATCTGGACCTGAAGCCGCTGCAGCTCATCTGCTTCTCTCCCTGCCGTGATGCAGCAGAGACACCAGAGAAGATCCGCTAAGCTCCCTTCTACCGCATCTTTAATCAAACACTGGAGTTGTAGGAAAATAATAGGTGCTGTCAGGCGTGTGCGTTGAGTTTTTACAATATTTATGTGTTGAATGGAGACGTTCTGCTGACGTCGGGAAACATTTGTTCTGCAGAGACGTGATGATGGCAGATGAGGAGGACAGAAATCCCGCTGCCTTCCTCCTAAGCTGCTGATCTCCCACCGACGGTGAAGCATCAGGATCACTTTGCTAAAAGGCCTTTCCTTCTTGTCCTCCTCTGCTAAATCTAAAAAGGCATTTAACGAGCGACGCTGCGCTGCAGGTGTTGAAACGGTAACCTGTCAGAACTGGTCACATCAGCCCAGAGCAGGATTTAAATGATCCACATTAAAAACCGGTCCAGGGACGGCGCATTATCTCACTTATCAGCAGAGAGGAGTTAAAGTCTGATCTGCTTCTTCCTGCCGTCCGCCTTTATCCTGCATGGCTGCTGGCGCTGTCAGCACAACCCAGCTCACACCATGCAAGGTGTAAGCAGACAGAGAGAGGTCCAATTAGTGTGGATTAGCATCGATGAGACATGTTTAATGTGCAGGAATGGTGCCTGATAAAAAAGCCTGAAGAAGCCTGATGTAATTCACAAAACTAAAAGTGAGGCACAAGACAAATCCGTTTATCTGGTTATTATGATGAAAACGTCCAGAAATGAACCTGCTGACTTCTACTAGCCGTCACTTAACTCACAGGGTGAATTCAGACGATCCAGAGAGAAGAACAGGAACGCACATCTAAAATGTTGATGCACTTCACTATGAGCAAGTTTGACACAAAAACCTATTTTTGTCCAGCTGCAGAGCGAAAAGGCTCGCCGTACCAGATAAGCTGCTAGCCTAGTGATTAAAAATCAATTAAAGTAAATATGAAGACATCAGAAAATGATTTAGTCTCTGAATAACCAGCAAAACTTCCTCTCACCCATGAGCAACAGTGAAACAAATGACAGCACAGCAACATTGGTGCGGGCTGCTCGGTCAGCTCCTTGGTCAGCTCAGTCTTCCAGGTTTTACATAGAAAACCAGCATTAACCTGCCAGTGGCTCCTGCTCTGTCTCCAGTGAAACGTCTTGCAGTATTCTGGCTGGGGTTCTCCTCATTGGTCAGTTTTCAGCAGAAGCCATCAGGCTGCTGGGTTCACAGCGGAGCTCTCCTTCTCCTGCTAACCTGCGCTACACTTCTCTTAAAATCAGAGCACCGACTGATTAGCTGGAGTCAAAACCAGATTCTTTGGACTCAAATGCACAGAAGTTAAAGGAGGTTTGCAGTGGTGAGAGACTTCATGCACAAACAGGAAACGTCTGCATGGGGTCTGAGGTTAAAGCGCTGAGCTGTGTCTGGTGGTGAAACTGTTCTGTGGAGCAATCAGGTCTCTGATATATGAGGAAAGGAAGCTAAAACAGGAGAAATATGATCCCTCTGGTTGATTTTCATCAGAACTCTTGCTGCAGCAATTTGTATCAGCTGAAGGCTTTGAACTGCATTTTGTGGACTTCCTGATAGTAAAGAATTACAATAGTCCAGCCTTGAAGTAACAAATGCATGGACTAGTTTTTCAGCATCACTCCTGGACAGAATGTTTCTAATTTTGGCGATATTCCTGAGGTGAAAAAAGGAAACTCTGGAAACCTGTTTAATATGGGATTTAAATGACATGTCTTGGTCGAAAACAACACCAAGATTTTTTACTTTATTACCAGAGGCCAAGTTAATGCCATCCAGATTAAGGGATTGATTAAGAACTTTATTTTTTGAGGACTCTGGTCCAAAGATTACAACTTCTGTCTTGTCAGAATTTAAATGCAGGAAATTTAAAGTCATCCAGCTTTTGATGTCATCAAGACATGACTGCAGTCGAAGTAACTGATTGGATTCATCAGGATTTATGGATAAATATAGCTGAGTGTCATCAGCATAAGAGTGGAAATTAATCCCATGCTGTCTGATAATTTTGCCAATCAGAAGACAAAATATTTTCTAACTTTGAAAATATTCCTGAGGTGAAAAAAGGAAACCCTGGAAACCTGTTTAATATGCAACTTGTCTTCTCTTTAAAGTGATGATTTTCAGTTTGTTTTCAAAGAAAAAGTTTTCCAGACCTGAGAAACTGAGTCCACAGATCTGCCGTTAGAGCAGCTGGTTCAGACCTCAGAGATGCTGGAGGACAGCAGAGACTCCAGAAATGATGCAGACCCCGCCTGCAGCTCCTGTTTTAGTGCTAAACCTCAGCTCCACCCTGGATGTGAGTCTGTTGCACGACAGCAGGACCTAAAGAGCAGTTTCTGCCACAGGAAGCATTTGCTGCAGAACACAGAAAAGTAGTGCAGCGCCCGGCTGTACGTGAGGATGAGGAGGAGGAAGGGAGGAAGGGAGGGTGGTCTCCACAGTAAGTGAACATTTGGCTGACGGCGGTAGTCGACCCTGTCACAGCTCTGCTCCACGCTGTTATACCTAAAATCCTCCGGGCTTCACAGGGAAATCTTTTAGGATGTTTTTTTTTAATCCTGCAGCTAATTAACATGAACCAGAACCACAGCAAACGAGCCAGAAAAGGACCCTGCCAGACTGAAGAGGGGCAGAAGGTTCTCCTACGAGCTGGAACATCCCAAAGGCTCAACGCAAAGTAAAGACAGAAAAGTAAAGAGAAAAAGTACCGAGCTCGTTTAAAAGCGAGCAGGCACATTGTGAAGCTGGTCCCGTTACCGTGACCTAACCGCTCCCTGATCCCCTGAAAGCATCGCTCGTCAACCAATCAGAGCTCTGAGCAAAGTTTCAGAGGGAGGTGCGTGAACAGACTCCTCCCCCGCACCGTTCATTAGAAACCCTCAGAGATCAGAACTGAGACTCACGGACCTCAAACACTGATTACATCCTGTTGGGGACTCAGATTAATGTTGAGTTCCTTAACAGATCTCCATGCTGACAGTCAACCCTCAAACTCACATCCAGTGGCGCCTTTAAATAGATCAGAACAAAGTGTAAACAGTGAACATAAATTACAAAAACAAGAAGTAGTTATCATCTGTTCTCATAAATCATTTCTCAGAGTTCCCGTTATATGTCGGGTTTATTTGAGGTTATTTTTGGGTTTTGGCCTCATTTTAATCATTGAACACCGGAGGGGCACCAATCAGCACCGTGCAGCGAAAGAAAATCTAGCAGTTTTTTTAACTAAACTTAAAAATCCAGCAGCAGGCAAGTGACTGTGGACAGATTTATGTTCAGGTTCATAGTTGTGTTGTGATCTCCAACATCTAGATAAAGACGTTAGCTGCTGCTGCTCACATCACATGTAGTTTTTTTATACTCTGGTTTTCTTCTGTGGAGAACTAGAGTTTTTCTCTTCTCTGAGATAAAAACCCAGATATATTGACCCTGATTGGGTGGACAGGCTCCTGGTTGCACAGCCTTCCTCAGATGAACCTCTGAGCTCTGCAGACTTCATCAGGAGGTGCAACCACACCATCTGACGGAGCTTTGCTCCACTTTCTGTGAAAGTTGCTTTTCTGCAGAGAGCAGAAATAATTTTGCTTCGTGCTGCAGGTGACATCAATCTCTACCTGCTGCCTCCAACCAATCACTGACAGCAGAGTCACCTCTTTATGCTTTTATTGTTTCTAATATTTCTGCTAACTTTTCCTCATGTCACCTTCATGTCACAGGACGACCCAGTCCACCGCCGCCCGAGTCAGTGTGTCCATCAACAACGAGCGGACGGGTCAGAAGATCCAGTTTAATGCAGATTAGATATAAATTACTGGTTTGGCCCCTAAAATGCGAGGAATTGAGATCAGAACTCGACTGAATGAGGCTAAAGACCACAGATGGGCCCACCTCCACCTTCAGTGGAGAGAACCTACGTATGCATGGGATTTGAACCCAGGACCTTCATGTTTAAAGAGACGGCACCAAAACGAGTTGCTCTCAGATGCAGTTCAGAACAGGGGCAATTAGGGGGAACGTTAAATTAACGAGGTATTCAGACCAGAGGGTTGCTGTTCAAATAGACCAAACTGGATGATTTTCATGTGAAAAAGAAGAACTGAAAAGCACGATGCGTCCCCTTAAAAGTTCTGCTGTTGGTCTATGAAGCATTAAATGGTCTTGGAGTTACTTGTCAAACATCAACCAGAGACCCGCCTACTCAGCATTCTTTGGACCAGAACCAAACAAGGCGAGGCAGCATTTAGTTTCTACGATCCTCAGATCTGGAAAATCAAACCTGAGATGTGCAGAAACTTGTTTCCTGTAAATCACGACTGAAAGCATCTGTTGTGGACTGATTGAAGATTAGATCTGGATTTAAGTTGAAAATGAGGCGTTCGCCGTATGAAGCTCTCTGTTTAAGCAGAAACACCGAGGCTCTTTGGTTGCCTTGTCTGGACGGCGCGGTGCAGAGAAACCTGCAGTGTTGGTGGCAGCACAGTGTGAAGGTCTCTGTTTTCACCCTTAAGTTTTCAGTTTTCATGTTCTTCAACAAAACCCTGACAGCAGATCGCTGGTTCTGTTTTATGAATAAAGGTTCTGAAGCAGCTTTCAACCAGAGCATAGCAACATAACACCATTCACTCTGGATGCTGCGACCTGAACCAGAAGATCTCTGAAGGGTTCCGGTGAGGTCCTCAGGGATGAAGGCCGCTGGGATGACCTCCACCTTGGAGGAAGTTTTCTGCGACCCAGTCGCGCTCTAACAGACAGAACCTTTAGTACCTTTTTAGCAGAAGGTGATGGAACAAGGTTCTGAGACAACATGTTGACTGGTCGGGGGATGGGTCGGCTGTTTCTGCTTCTGGAGGATAAATACGGATCATTAATCAACACAGAAATGTTTCTGCTCTTTCCTCCTGACAGCCAACAGCGCCACCTGGGGGACAGGCTGATTAATTCACTACAAACCAAGTTTTTACAACGAGTTTCAAGACACTGTATGAAACTTTACAGCAATCCCTCCTCCTGACCAAGCATATGGCAACAGTGGAGAGGAACCACTATCTTTTAGCAGGCTCAGTGTGTGCCGCCATCTTCCCTAAATGACTGGGAGGACCGAGCAGACACAGGAGGACGCAGAAGAACTAGTCCAGCAGTGCTTGCTAAAGAAAAATAAAATAAAGCTCCAGAAGATGAGCAGTTGCTCTATCTATAGAGGCGTTACCGTGGTTAGAGGCAGCAATAGCTCCTTCAGTGGCTTTGTCGGGTAAAAAGACGGCATCAGCAGACCCAGTGGACCTTCTATGGAGATAAATACCAGAGAGTAAATGCGACATTTAGTAGCAGCAGTGGCTCAATCAATGGTCCCTTTTAGAATAGAGACACAGCAACAGAAATATGAATAGTTTGCTAAATTAACTTTAAATCTGGTCAAAGGAAGCAGCTCCCGTCTGGATCGTCGTTTAACGGCTAGGAGAGCGTTCTGATGCATCCGTGCTTGGAAGTAGATCCTCCAAAGTCTGCTTCCTGTTTGCATGTCTGAGATCTCCCCCGCTGCGCCACATTATGCAGTCATGCATTATGCATGTCTGAATCCAAGCAGGCAGATTGGCCTGTGTTTGAGGTAACAGCTAAAGGCCCTGAGGCGAATGACCTCATATTCTGGAGCGGCAGAGCAGAGCTTGGAGATCGTGGCTGTGCCAATGAGCCAGCTGATGACTGCCTCCCTCTGTGAGCACAGGAGCTAAAACGATGAGCCACTGGCGCCCTGCTATAATTAACATATGCTTTGTTGAAGCAGAAGACAGACGAGCATGAATATTTAAAGTTTAACACGAGGGCGAGGCTCATCTTGTTTGTTCTCCTTGGCCTGAGATTAAAGATGGAGAGAAATCCTCAGAGCAGAACAGATGTTGCTCTGTCTTTTCAGGAGTACAGAGGAACACTTTCACATCAGGAAGGAGCAAAATTGGTTTTTGGTGTTTGGAGAAGCGCTCTGACAGCGACAGCAGCCGAACACCAGCTGAATAATTTGTAAACGTGCCGTCTGTGTCGGCTGTGATAACGCTGAGAATGACACCGAGCGCCTGGAGCATGACCTCCTTCCTGCCTCCTGCTTAAAGTATCAGAAATATATCATAAATCTTTATTTGCACAAAAATATGAACATAAAGGAGAAAAATTGATCCAAATTAATTCAAACTGCACTGTCCCCAACAGTAACACAATTCAGCATAGGTGTGACGATGGATTTCCAGAGAACCCGCCCCACATTGTTCCCTCTCATCATCCACAACATGTCTGCTGTTGATCCCTGCCGGTTCCTGGGAGCCCAGATGGTTCCTCACATAGACTCTTTTTGAAAGACGTTGATTCGTACCACAGTAGAACAGAGCAGAACCTTATCTCGATGAGGAGTTCAGACCATCAGAACCCCGTTGTTGGGCCGTTCGGGTCTGTGAAATAAACAGCTAGCTTTAGCTTAAGGTTTACTATTTCATTGTTGCAGATCCAGGAGCTTTAATGATTTATTCACGTTGCCCTCAAACATCAGCGTCATAACGTTAGCTTGTTGCATTAGCTTGTAACGTTAGCTTGTAGCATTAGCTTGTAACGTTAGCTTGTAGCATTAGCTTGTAACGTTAGCTTGTAGCATTGGCTTGTAATGTTAGCTCGTAGTATTGGCTTGTAGCATCAACATAGCTTTAGCTTGTAGCATTAGCATAAACTTAACTTATAGTGTTAGCTTGTAGTGTTAGCTTGTAGCTTTAGCTTGTAGCATTAGCATAAACTTAGCTTGTAGTGTTAGCTTGTAGCGTTAGCTTGTAGCATTAGTGTAGCAGGGCTCACCAACCTTTTTGAAACTGAGAGCTGCTTCGTTGGTGTTGTATCGTACGACGGGCTACCTGTACTGACTTTTGAACTACAAGAGTCAAAGTTGACCTAAACTTTATCTAAAATAATACAAATTTTCACGCTTAGTTGTTGTAGATATTGTCATTTTTAAATCTATATAAATGCAAGTGTGAATAACGGAATAAAATAAAGTTTTAGTGGTGGATTGTGGTATTTTTAGAACAGGCTCATGGACAGCACATGTGATCCTCGGGGGCCCGTGGCCACCATGTTGGTGACCCCTGGGTAGCATGTAGCATCGTTCGGTATTTTATTTTTCCTGTCCGTCTGCCTCATAGAGAAGGTTTCTCTGAGATCACCTCCTGATTTTTTCTGTCTGAACTCAACAAAGTTTCCGCTTTCAGCAGCAGATCCTCGTTGTTGAGCTGAACGTCCGCAGAGATGCTGATTTAGACGCCAATGAGTATTTTTGAATAATTAACTTTTTGTGTTGATTATATTGGGATACTGATTATTTTAACAACACTTTGTTATTTTTAGAACACTGTAGAAAATCTGTATTTGTGTTTTTAGCTATAAACATGGAGACTAAAACCGACCACTTAGCTTTACTGCTGGCGGCTGCTATTCTGCCTTTGTGACCCAGTGTCTCTGTTGCTGCACCACTCAGACCTCCAGGCAACACGTCCTCCTGTTTTTAAAGGCTGCAGCTTGTCGCGGTGCTCCTGTTCCTCAGGTGAATAAAGTTAAACTGAGTGCAGCCAAAAATTTACTTCAGTTTAAAATAGTTGATTTAATAAAGGTTTCTTCAGCCAGTCTCTGTTTCAGACAGCAGAACCACTCCTGCAGTGAATCTGCCTGCTCTACGGAGGGAGGAGTTTTGTTAATAATTGGTCCTTTATGAATAAAAAACACATATTAACGCAGATGTCTGAGTCAGCCTCGACCGGTTTCACAGTCAGGTTCTGAGATAAAACGTAATCAGGTTCTCTGCATGATCCATTCAGATCATTTAAGATAAGATAAGATAACATAAGATAAGATAAGATAAGACGGGCTTTATTGATCTGACATAGGACAAATTTACTTGACACATTGGCTCAGTAGTCATTAATCAGAAGAAGGTGCCAAAAACAGGAAAAGGTGCATCAGCTGTGTACAGTGCGTCCTCATATTTACAGGAAATGCTGGACTCCCTCTCTGTCCTAAAGGTCTGAATGGAAACATGCAGGGATGGGAAGCCAGGATAATGGACTCTGCCAGTTTTGTTGTGCTGAGCGAGCACTGCATGGCGTGCAGATAAGGGGGTTACGTAACGGCGGCAGCAGCGGGGGGGATAAACAGAGGTCTCCAGATGCAGAAGGCCTCTTCTGTCTGTCTCTTCATGTCTGCTTCATCAGCTCGTTTTGTTGCATAATCACAGAGACAGATATAAATAATTGTGACAGCACTTCAAACGTCTCTGAGCCGTTTCAGGTCCTGGCTGCACAGAGCAGGTTTTACAGCATCAATGAGCTCCTAGATTCAGAAACACCATGAAATCTGATCATTTACAGGCCAGAGAGAGACTCATGGACAGTATTAGCTCTGGTGATGCTGCTTCAGTAGGATTGTCTGGTGAGGAACATCTAAATCTGGATCCTCTGGGTTTTTCTGAGTGTTGGAAGCGTTTCCAGTGTTCAGGGATAATCGCCCTCAGCTGATTGGGAGGATGTCAGAGATTGACAGCGTTATGTCCCGGTCCGGTTCTCCAGCCTGAGGACTTACCACTAAAACGCTGAGAGAATCAGATGTGCCTGCAGAGTTCCTCGCTGCTGCAGGACTTCGGCTCATTTAGGCGTCCGTCTTTGAGACGTTTCAGAGTCCAGGGCAGCTGGCAGCCATGTTTCTTTTACACCCTGCTGTGAGTCATAAAACATCATGGGGGAATATTTGAAATGTTCCTCGTCGCCTCAACCAGGTTTTGTCCACAGCTTAGAAAGTTGTAATTTAATATGAAAAACTGACCCTGATGATCCAGGCCTTCCTGAAGCTCTGCTGCGTTTGCTGCTTCCTGTTATCCGCATCTCCTCAGCGCGCTGCTGCACGTTTTACATGCATTGTTTTTTTTTGAAGGAAGAAACTGGACGTGTGTCTCTAGACTTCAAGTTCAGGTTTTGCATAAACCAACGATGAGATCTTAAAGCAGCACAGGGAATCAGTCGGGTTCAGCTCAATGAATGACAGCTGGTTGCTGGTTGCTGGTGTCTAATTAGAGCGTTTGTAGCAGGGGACTGAGAGCTGATGGCTTTAGTGATGAAAAATCAAAGAAACTTACAGGCAGAGCATGAGGAGAACAGGTCAAAGAACCAGAAGCTAGGTGTTTCATTACTGAGGAAAGGTGGAGAATGACATTAGGACCAGAGGAGCATAAATAGTAGAGGAGGCTGAGGGAAGGAGACTAATTAACGAACAGGGAACCGGATTTAGACAAAAAATGATCTATATGGCAAGACCTTAATGCCAATAATAAGCCCAGAAACATCACCTGCTGCAGTTTGAGTCGTCTGAACTGGGCATTAAAATCATTCTACACTAATGATAGACTTAAAATAAGGTTTTTGAAACTTCTTCAAGAAAATTAGCAAAAGACATTGAAATTCTTTTTAAATTTGATCAAACTGTCGTCTTTACGTTACCAACCTTAGTTTTAGGTTCCCCTCATCGGCCCACGGCCAACTTCCTGAGCGGTTCAGTAAAAACGGACCAGATGATCACATCTATCCAGCTGAAAGAAGAGAGAATAAATAATTCTTTGTCCTGGTTTAGTGTTTAAATCATCTTTTTAATTTGGCTCTAGATGCTGCCGTCGGTTTGCTGAGTTCTACTTTTAATATGTTGGTTTAGTTTTTCCTCACATCCACTCATCTGAAGTCGTTATTACCTCAAGAACTATGTAATTATCTGTTTCTACACCCCACGCCTCCTAATTTGATCATTTCATGTCTGAGAATGAACCTATTTGGGCTCATTGAGCAGAAAACGCAGCTTCTCCTACCGTTGGGTCCCTCTGTCATGTGTCCTGTGGCCTCGGCGGCTCCGTTCTGCTGCGTTAAGCTTTTATTGAGTCGGGATGTCATGCAGACGCGCGGCGTGTCAGCCGGGCCCAGGGACACGGCTGCATGTCCGCTCTGAATGTGTCATACATGTTACACGCTTCCCGCCTCCCTACCCTCCACAGGCAGTCCAGGGGAAAACGGCCAACTAGCTGAAACTAACCGGATGTAACCGTTCCTCAGTGGTTTCACGTATGAGAGAGCGCAGAGCAGCGGAACCACGGTGGCTTTGGAGCAGAACCCACAGCCGACCACAGCCTTCCTCCTCAGTGGAAATGAGTCCAGCTCTGGTGTTTCTGTGATTTCTACCTTAGCAGGGCGCGCTCTGCAGCACTGATTCCTTCTGAAGCAGACTAAATGTTCTCTGCAGCTCGGATGGCTGCAGGGCCGCACGGTTCCCCCCGCCTGGTGAGATTGTGAGGAACCAACAGAACATCAGAAGCTCATGTCTGAGCTGATAAAAGTTCATTAAATCCACATATTCTGGTCACTAACTCCTTCTTCCTGAGGACCTGAGCATGGAGGAACTGCTGGTTCTGCTGGAGGGTTTTCCTCTCCACTGTCGCTACGTGCATGCTCGGTATGAGGGATTGCTGTGACGACTCAATGTCAGCAACTGTCCACTGTGGGTCCATGTTCATCCAGGAGGAGTGAAAACTTTGAAGCAGCGTGTCTGGAGGATGTTGGAAAGGCCGTTTTAGATCGGCTTTATATAAATAAACTCTTGCAGGATGTACAAAATTTTTAACTTTTAACAGGAACAAAAAGGTCATTACCTCCATCATAAACTTTAGTTTTCCATCTTAAACTCCCTTCATTGGTTTGCTTTGGATGTCAGGCAGCTATAATTTCAGAGTTCAAGTCTGTTCCTAAAACACACCTGTTTGCTGAAGGCTTTTGCTCATCCTGACAGGTTCACTCCATTTTTAATATTTTATTTTCAATTATTTTAAAATTATTATTATTATTATTATTATTATTATTATTATTATTTAAAATATTTCTTTTACTATTTTTACTGTTTTCAACGATCTTGTTTGTCTATTTTAATTTTTCAGTTATTTTCAGTTGTATGTAGAGCACTTTGTTGACCTTGGTTCTTGTAAAGTGCTTTATAAATAAATATGGTTTGGTATAAATAACCTGAATTAAACAGGAAACATTTGGTTTCAAAGCTTTTACTGAATGACTGATGGCTGACGTAGCTGTCAACTATATAACTATATATATTTATTTTTTTATCAATATTTATTAGATTCTTTATTTCAAGAAATAAAAACAGTCCAGGACAAAAGATTTTAAAAACATTCACATTTTTATAGAAAACAAAGGAGTCATATAAAACTTTTACCGTTCAGAAAAATAAAGAAGCATATAAATGTATGTTTATTTAGATTTATTTTCCTCAATGTAGGCACTTCCTGACCCCCACAGAACCAGAGCTTCAACAATAATCTACAAAACTTTGTGGTTTTCTCATATATTTTCCATTTGCTGAAGTCCAATGCTGATTTGTACTCAGCATAAATTTAACATAAATTACGTCAAATATTCACGTTTTAAAGATGTTGCTGCGCTGCTGATGGTGGTGTTAGCAGCAGACAGCAGTGGGAGAGAGAAAAGGTGAATTAAATATATTCAGCTGGTCTCTTTAAGTGGCCTTTGTGTTTGAGAGATGCGTTTAGTAAGAGAAGCTCATCCATTAAAGATGAGGACGGAGGTTTTATCACGCAGCTTCCTGCTGTGCTGCTGTTTTAGAGAAGGAGCAGAAATAAAAGGTCAGACAGGGAGGAGGCCTAAGCAGCTTAGCGTTCAGCAGTAAGCTGACATCTCTGCAGGGATGTTGCTGTGAACCGTTCACAGAAGCAGGCTGAACTGTGTTGAAACGGACAA
The DNA here is from genome assembly GCF_011125445.2 of Fundulus heteroclitus. Classification (NCBI taxonomy): domain Eukaryota; kingdom Metazoa; phylum Chordata; class Actinopteri; order Cyprinodontiformes; family Fundulidae; genus Fundulus; species Fundulus heteroclitus. The sequence continues at coordinate 43,020,616 of NC_046365.1, read as the reverse complement.
ATTAAATAACGAGATTAGGCCGCACTTCCTTTACAGCAGCTTTCTGCTGAACCCAAAACCTCTGGAGATCATCAGAGTAGTTTCATTTATCTGAGTCTAATGGAGGTTTTCCATCTAAATCCTGATTTAAAAACAAAACCTTTCAGTTAACGCCGTAACGCATTTGATCTGTCCTAAAACTGCATTTATCACCCAGTTATACAATATCTAAACATTGTGGTCTTCATTATTTCATAAAACCGTGTCACATGTGAACCTTTAGGAACAGACTTTTTGGGGGAGTATTAAAGAGGTAAAATTAATAATATGTGAAAAAAAGTCCTAGGTAAAAAACAAACAAACACAAAAGTGATAATATTATGAGAAAAATGTCATATTATGAGAATTAAGAGGGAACATTTCCATAATAGTCACAGTTTGCAGAATTATTTCACTCCTGGAGTAATAGGGCCAGGTTAGATTATTTTTATTATTTTTATTCGACATCGACTAATTAGCTGGATCGGATATCGGATGGATATCGATGCAGCATTCCGATCCAGTCACGCTTTTTTTAACAATATCTTACACAGAAATACAGATATTTACTATAAGTTTGCTATGTGGAAACATTTAAAACTTGGTACGTCAACAAGTCTGACTGAAACATGCAATACAAGATGTGAGGGCTGGTGATAAAGTTGGTAAATTTAAATTAGCACCGTGGTAAAGAACAGTCACATGGCAAGGTAAACGGTTCATTCATTTAAAAATGAATCGGATCCGAATAATTTAAAAATGAATCGGATCGGTATTGAGTGACGGCCGATACGCTCAGCCAAGGGATCGGATTGGATGGAAAAACCTGGATGTGTGCATCTCTAAACAGGACTGCTCTGACCAATCCTGTGAGATGTGAGGCGTACAGATGTGAGGCGTACAGATGTGAGGCGTACAGATGTGAGGCGTACAGATGTGAGGCGTACAGATGTGAGGCGTACAGATGTGCCCCAGCTGCAGGCTCAGGGTTAATCCATGTTGTTAAAGTGGATCAACGTGACATTAGAGGATGAGTCCCTCCAACTCGCTCACGTGGTTCAGGTTCTCCGTGTTTCTGGGCCCCCAGAGAGCTCAGGGTGTGTTTAGTGCAGCCAGCAGCTCCCCCCCCCCCCCCCCCCTCTCTAACAGAACACCTCCTTTCTCTCTCTGCGTGTCGCTGAGGCTCCCTGGTCTCAGGACGCTGTGGCTTTAACGCCGCGGTGCTGTAGGCGGGTCAGCGCCCTTTAGACGGATGATGGTGGGGGGGTCCCTCCACTGCCGAGCTGAACAGGTGACAGATATGAAGTGGCTAAGCTCAAAGGTTGGGGGAAAAATTAACAATTAACATAGTGCTGCATCTTTTTTGGGGGGTTCAATTTTTTTATTTCAATTCAATTTTATTTATATAGCGCCAAATCATGAAACATGTCATCTCAAGGCAATTTACAAAGTCAAGTTCAATCATATTATACAGATTGGGTCAGATTATACAGATTGGTCAAAGATGTCCTATATAAGGAAACCAGTTGATTGCTTCAAAGTCCCGACAAGCAGCATTCACTCCTGGGGAACCGTAGAGCCACAGGGAGAGTCGTCTGCATTGTACATGGCTTTGCTGCAATCCCTCATACTGAGCAAGCATGAAGCGACAGTGGAGAGGAAAACCACCCATTAACGGGAAGGAAAACCTCCGGCAGAACCGGGCTCAGTATGAACGGTCATCTGCCTCGACCGACTGGGGTTACAGAAGACAGAGCAGAGACACAACAAGAGAGACAAAAAAGCACAGAAGCACACATTGATCTAGTAATCTGTTCTACATTAGATGGTAGTAGCGGGTGAGCCGTCTTCTCTGGATGATGTCACAGTTAACAGAACGCCAGACCAGGTGTACCTACTATGAAGAAAAAGAGAGAGAGCAAAAAGTTAAAAGCTGAAATGACAACACATAATGCATAATTGAAGAACAGTAGAACTCAATATAGTGAGAAAATTAGATCCTGATATACTCCAGTAGCCTAAGCCTATAGCAGTAAAACTATAAAGGTAGCTGAGAGTAACATGAGTCACTAGTTATAATTTTTGTCAAAAAGAAAAGTTTTAAGCCTAGTCTTAAAAGTAGGGTTGCTAAGATTTTTCTTCCACTTAATTTTCCATCAATATCACAGAATAAAGCTTTATATGAGCAGCAGCTCATGTCTTTATACATGTTATATTCTGAAGGCTACCTGCCTCTCCTCCTTCCTAACTCTTGATTGAAGGAAAATCTCTTAAAATCTAGAGTTTAGAATAATTTTGAGCTTAACTTTATTTAATTTTATTACATGTGGGATGTTCCTGATCCACTCCTGGGCTACATCTAGCAACAGAAATGTGTTTTCCGGGAATAAAGCAGCCATCCTACTCCATAGATGGACGCAGGAAGGTGGATTTCTGTTTTTTTCTTGGTGCTTTGGGTCAATCAAAGCACCTTGGAGACGGAACCGGCCTGCGGTCCGTTCTGGGACCGTGACGCTGACTCCAGCTGAGTTTGTTGGCCTCTGCAGAGACAGATCTGAATGCAGTGAAGCCGCCGGTGGTGCTGGAGCGGAATGAGACGAGCTCCGCATGGCGGAGACGATGAATCACGGCCTGACATGAAGGTCTGCACCAGGAACTCAGAGAAGACTGGAAGAGCGCCTCAGGTGTCGTCATTTCAGATCTCTGTCCCAGATGTCCTGATCCGGCTCTGGGTCTGGTCATGTGACCTCCGTCCATGATATAAACACAGACTCTGAGTCATCATCACATCAACACTGCCTAGCTGAAGGCTTTACAGGCATTTAAGCAGGAACACAGACAGTTCTGCAGAACCTGGATCCGTCCTCCTCTGGTACCGTCAGACAGAGAGACGCCAGCTGCATGATGACAAGCGTTACTCGACAGACTCATGCAGACACGGAACACGCGTGACGCAGCAGCGACCAGAACACGTTCCACAGTCGGGTCAGAGAGATCTTGTTCATGATGAGAACGTCTTCATCACAGCGCGGTGCTGATGATGGGTTCAGGAAATGAGGTGTTTGCTCATAGGTTGAGTTTTGGTTTCTCCACCGTCCAGAGGACATTCTTCTAGAGGTCTTCTGGAGGACATGCAGAAGTTCCCTTCATGTTTCTCTGCAGGGTGACGTTCTTCAGGTGGTTTTGGGTCAGGAGACACCTGTGTGCTCCAAACTGATCTTTAACTAACTAACTAAGGGCTTCTGTTGTCCCCTCAGGGCCACCGTAGCTCAGGTAACAGAAGCTCAGATGAAACGTTTTCTGGATCATGAGCTGAACAGATGTGTTCCTCCTGCAGCTTTGTTCTCTTCAGACCCGGTTCTTCCTGGTTCTGGACGGCGTGTCTCTGTATTTAGAGACGGTTCTCAGGGGTTCTCTGAAACATTCATCCCTGCTGGAGCGAAAAGTGTCTCCTGCAAATGCCAAAGTAAAGGTTGATGAAAGTACGCCTGGATGTTCTGGGATGAAGGGGGCATTGTTCTGAGCTCGGACGTTATTTCTGCTGCTCCTCCTCATCCCAGCAGACAAACACGGACATGAAGGAGAGCCGTTTCAGGATCATCAGGCTTCACGGTGGCATTTAGAGCTCTCCACCCGTTCAGCCCAGGAGACGCATGCAGGTACACAGGCTGCGTGATGTTAAATGTCAGCAGCGGGGGGGGTTATGTGATTAGCCTGATGGCCTCATGAGATCATGACCCAAACATGCCATTAATGGTTCTGATGGGCCGGGACAATGAACCACACACCTGACAGGTCAGCACACACCTAGATGATTTCTGAGGAAAACAACCAGGACAGGATGCTGGGAGATATTCATGGTGTTGATCGTTATCATCCATGACGGGTTTAGAGCCTCAGACATGGCTTCCTGTTTATTAAAAATCAGCGTAAATAAAAACATCCATTCATTTCCGTTTTACTCAGATGATCAAACCTGTTGTTGTTGAGTTAGTCGAGCAAACAGTGACCAGCCTCCAGTGGTTCAGTTCACTCTGACTAGAAGCTTTGTCACGAAGGAAAGTTTTAAGATTAGTCTTAAAAGTAGACAGGGTGTCTGCCTCACGGACCAAAACTGGGAGTTGGTTCCACAGGAGAGGAGCCTGATAGCTAAAGGATCTGCCTCCCATTCTACTTTTAGAGACTCTAGGAACCACCAGCAGACCTGCAGTCTGAGAGCGAAGTGCTCTGTTAGGAACATACGGGGTAATCAGAGCTCTGATATATGATGGAGCTTGATTATTAAGGGCTTTATACGTTAGAAGAAGAATTTTAAATTCTAATTAGTGACAAAGTGAGAAACTATGATGAGTAGTGAAAAAAGTTCATTTAATTTTCGCTTGTAGCCGTAGCTTGACTGACCGTCTACAGACCCAGACAGATCCAGAACTTCTCCACGACAGACTTAAAAAGCCGTAAACCAGGGACAGTGTAGCCAGCAGGGGGCGCTCTGCTGATGACAGCCATTAAAGTCACCTCTCAGGTGATTGACTCCTCCTGTTTCCTGACAGCGTGAGTCGGTGTAAGGAGATGGACGGCGCTGCGAGGACACGGCACGCTCCGATGTCTCCCTCCGACTTTCTGGACAAACTGATGGGACGGACGTCCGGGTACGACGCTCGCATCAGACCCAATTTTAAAGGTAGTTCATTCTTACTCCCAACATCTGATCATTGTTCTGTTAAACATTTAATCATGTTTTATATTCCCCACCTTCTGCCTTTTCTCATCCCTCCTGTCGTCACATTTCATCCCTCTCATTCATACTTTTAAAATATTTTCCAGATGTTTTGTTGATTTAACTCCAGCCAATCAGGGATGAGCTTGTTTTCCCCCTGCAGCCGTTCTCTCTCTAAAGCAGCTTTGAAAGAATAACTGCCTGGGTCAATGCTGTAAATGAGAACTAGTTTTCAGTAGTCTCGCCTGGTTAGATAAAGGCTAAATAAAATAAAACCCAGATCGATATAAACATTAACTCTAGTGCCGTAAGATAAACCCTTTTGTTAAAAATGTAAGCACCAACTTTCCACTGACCAAACCCCTGGATGAACATGCAAACATCCGTCTCTGCTGCACTGGGTGGTTCTCCTTCCTGGAAGACCACCATCCACCCTGTGTGTCTGTGTAGATCATCTTACCTCCGTGTAATGATGGTTTTCCCTCCTGCAGGTCCTCCAGTCAACGTCTCCTGCAACATTTTCATCAACAGCTTCGGCTCCATCGCAGAGACCACCATGGTGAGTGACAGAAACCTTAAAATCCCAGAAAATCCTGTTAAACATGCTTTCCTCAAGCTGTGCTTTCAGCACTTTAATAAGTTGATGCGTTCCTAATAACCCTGGGGGGCTCCGTGTCATTGCTGGGACATTAAACATGGAGATGTCGTGTGCATCTCCTCTGCAGCACTGAAAGGCTTTTTGCACTTTGCAGCTTGTTGACAGAATTATATGAATAAATCTGTAGTTTTGTAATGTGCAGACAGGCTGCTGCAGACGGATCAGACAGCGTTGTCTCTGAGGGCAGCGTTGGAGCGTTCTCCTAATTAACGTGTGCGGTTGCTTATTTATGACCTGCAACATTTAGAACAGGAAGAACCGCAGCTCTGAGGCCCAGAACTGTTCGACTGCAGCACATCAAAGAGTTTAACATTTTAGTTCTAAAAACTTTCTTCATGGAAACATAAAAACAGTCTCTGTTTGGTGCTGAGCATTTATTTATTCAGCTTTCTCTTCTCCAGCCAGATTGGATGTTAGGATTTTATTTGGACCTGGTGGCGCTGGTATGCTTCCTGCTGTCTGCGATGTTCTGGAAGTCTATCTACATCCATTCAGACGCTGCGTTAGGAAGTAGGAAGTAAGCTCTCTGTGCTTCCCCGGCTGCTGGGATCACTTTCTGGGCCGATAATCACAGAAACCAACCCGCCTAAATGTCAGCGGCTCAGCAGCAAAATGGTTCTAACCTCCATAAAACCCAACCTGTCCCTCCAGTCTCCCCTCAATTCAATTGAAGTCTATTTTATTTATATAGCACCAATTCATGATACACATCATGTCAAGTCTCTTTCCAAAGTCAGACTCCATCAGATCCTCCAGGTTGGTGAGAAAGTTTCCTCTCTAAGGAAACCCAGCAGGTTGCATCAAGTCTCTCCAAGCAGCATTCACTCCTCCTGAAAGAGCGTAGAGCCACAGTGGACAGTCGTCTGCATTGTTGATGGCTTTGCAGCAATCCCTCATACTGAGCATGCATGAAGCGACAGTGGAGAGGAAAACTCCCCTTTAACAGGGAGGAGAACCTCCAGCAGAACCAGAACCAGGCTCAGTGTGAACGCTCATCTGCCTCCACCCACTGGGGCTTAGAGAAGACAGAGCAGAGACACAGAAAGCACAGAAGCTCACATTGACCCAGGAGTACTTTCTATGTTAGATGGTAATAGAGGATGATCTATTCAATTCAATTCAATTTTATTTATATTTCAATTCAATTTTATTTATATAGCGCCAAATCATGAAACATGTCATCTCAAGGCACTTTACAAAGTCAAGTTCAATCATATTATACAGATTGGGTCAGATTATACAGATTGGTCAAAAATGTCCTATATAAGGAAACCAGTTGATTGCATCAAAGTCCTGACAAGCAGCAGTCACTCCTGGGGAACCGTAGAGCCACAGGGAGAGTCATCTGCATTGTACATGGCTTTGCTGCAATCCCTCATACTGAGCAAGCATGAAGCGACAGTGGGAAGAAAAACCACCCATTAACGGGAAAAAAAACCTCCGGCAGAACCGGGCTCAGTATGAACGGTCATCTGCCTCGACCGACTGGGGTTACAGAAGACAGAGCAGAGACACAACAAGAGAGACAAAAAAGCACAGAAGCACACATTGATCTAGTAATCTGTTCTACATTAGATGGTAGTAGCGGGTGAGCCGTCTTCTCTGGATGATGTCACAGTTAACAGAACGCCAGACCAGGTGTACCTACTATGAAGAGAAAAGAGAGAGAACAGAAAGTTAAAGCAGAAATGACAACACATAATGCATAATTGAAGAACAGTAGAACTCAATATAGTGAGAAAATTAGATCCTGATATACTCCAGTAGCCTAAGCCTATAGCAGTAAAACTATAAAGGTAGCTGAGAGTAACATGAGTCACCAGTTATAATTTTTGTCAAAAAGAAAAGTTTTCTGCCTCCACTGATGATGTCACAGCTAACAGAACGCCAGACCAGGAGTACCTTCTCCTCGTCTTCATAAGATGTCAGGGCTTTTCTCTTCTGGTTTGCAGCTCATGCTGCTTCTTGTTGCAGGAAGAGAAACTAAACAGAACCCATTCGTGTCGGATGTCACTGATTTCATCGTTTTCTGTCACAATGTAACCGGGGGGTGTTTTATTTCTGAAAAATGGCCGCAGTCTCTTCCTGTCCGCCCTCCTCTGTGGTGATCCAAAGAGGCTGAGCTGTGATTCATTCCCTGCATTCAGGAGGATTTCTGGCCTCAGTCCGGAACTTTAAAACAACCTCCAGCGATCTGCCACTGCGCCAATTAACCGCCTCAGGTACCGCCGTAACTGTGTTGGTTGTTCATGTGTTCAGGTTTAATTTTTAAAAGCAGAGTCTTGAATCTGGAGCCAGACGAGGTAATGATGGAGGCGGGCAGACGGAGATGGAGATCTGAGGAGACAGACGGGCAGACAGGAATAGCAGATGTGCTCCAAAGACGTTTAGCCACTCTGACAGCAAATACGTTAAAGTGGTCCAGGAGTCTGTCCAGGCTTCACACAAGCTGCTGCTTGCTTAGTATTCACATTTGCGTGTCTAGAACCAAAAATTTTAAAACCAGAAATCTGCTTCCTTTCCTGAGTGCAGTCTGAGGGTTTTATCGTCCAGGTGAACCTGTGAAACTAAATCCTCCTCCTGCAGGATCTCAGGGGATTCCTGGCCGCCATTAGACCCCCCACCCCCCGAAAATAATTTCCATCAAATTTGAATTACAGAAAAATGAATATGGAGTATGAGCGGCTCGTGGTTTAGAGGCATAAGCCTCCTTTTCACCTCAATACGGACTCCAGTACACGTTCTCTTATTTACTTTCTGCTGTGTTGGCATAAACAGCCACGTCTGAAGAGCTTGCCTGAGAAAAGCAAATTATCTTGGAGGCTGAGATGTTTCTACAGTCTCTGCTTTCAGGAGGATCTGAAAGCAGAGACTGAAATAAGCTGGGAGTTTGTTTAAATTGTCCGTGGTTCTGTCCTGTGAGGATGGAGTAGATCCTGTGAGTGGAATCAATTTTTGGTTTGTGGTGTCTTAGCTGGTTCGTTTGGTGAAAACTTTCCCTTTTGGTGCTTCGTAGGAGTTGTCTGAGGAACTACCGTTTGCTTACAGCTTTGAACGGGATTTTGGTGGCTTGGTCCCTGTTCGAGCAGATTCTTTGGTACCGTGTGAGATTTTAGGATACCTGTAGAGGTGTGCTTTGTGTTTTGGGTGGAAGCTGGTTGTGTCTGTTGGTCTGAAGTAGAGTTTGCTCTCCAGTTTCCCAGGGGTGTGAAATTGTTCACCTTTATCCAGGAAGTTTACCTGTTTTAGGTCCATTGTGGGTTGTGCTTTGATGGAAGGGTGGTGGCTATTCAGGGGGGGGGGGGTGAAGGAGTCCAGATGCCCCAGATGTCATCCAAGAAGTGGTGGTAGGCTTCTGATAGTTTCAAGCATTTCTGGAAGGCCTCCTGTTTCCAGAGAACTGGGAGGAATCTTTTTGCCATGGCAGTGTCCTTAATACCCACTGATCATCAAACAGGAAGTTGTTGCACTGCAGGTTCAATTTAAGGCGTTCCAGGATCTCCCTGTCTGGTCTGGAGGGTTTGGGGTTGTTAGTAAAGCATTCCTGGATTTCTTCCAGTCCCCCTGTCTCTTTCAGTGTTGGTGTAGAGCAGGGATCACCAACATGGCGCCCGTGGGCACTAAGTAGCCCTCGAGGACCTCATGTGGTGTCCACAAGCCTGTTCTAAAATAAAAAACACAGTCCACCACCAAAACTCTAATTTACTCCACTACTCTTCTTTAGTCACACTTGCATTTATATAGATTTAAAATTTACCATATACATAAATATATTTATTTATTTATTTATTTACATACAGTTAAGGTGAACGCTGACTCTTCTAGTTCAAATGTCAGTCCAGGTAGCCCTTCGTATGAAACAACATCAATGAAGCAGCTCTCAGTTTCACAAAGCTTGGTGTAGAGGCTCTCTGGTCCCGTGGTGAATAGAGTGCTGTTCTCTGTCAGAGGCGTCTTTAATGCAGCTGTTTGGTGGACAGTGGGTTCAGATAGTGGTCAGTCGGTACCACTGAGACTCGCTGCCACAGCCTGAGACGATCGCTCTGCCTTTGGGATGCGGTGAGCTTTGGCCCATTCTGAGGGGTTAATTCTGGGTAACGGATAAAAGTAGCAGGCTGTAGTTGGGTTTGTGTCTGTTAGTTTTTTGTTAATTATTGTTTGTTTCTATAACTGTTTGCAAAGGTTATTCACTAGGACCTGAGTTTCTGGATCAAGGAGTGCTTCCAGAGGTTGGTAATACTGTGTGTCATTGTCATTATTCATGATAACAATGACTGAGCCGTTATCTGCTGGTTAGACGACGGTAGATTTGAGGTTGGGGAGCTCTTCTGAGAGCCCCTTGCTCCCGTGATGTGAGGTTTGGTGTTTCTGGGTGTGATCTTAAGTGTTGTATGTCCCTGTGGTCCTGTTCTGTTAAGGGTTAGCATTAGGAAACAGGAAGTTCTCCCTCTGGAACCGGATGGATGGTGCTCAGTTCATCCAGCTAATGGACCGCTGTAACCCCGGTCCCTGGGGTGATGATGGGCACGCTGACGTCTCCCATAACGGACCTCAGACCACACATCCAGGAAAAATATTTATTTTTTTCAAAAAACATCTCTTAAAAGTCAAAAATGATTTTTTTTTTTAAATACAACTAAGAAAGTCTCTCAATTGAAGTAACAAATAAACAAAATACAACGTTTCAACCCCTCTCCCGGTTTTCTTCAGAAAGTAAAATTAAATAAAATACAATAAACAAATGTCTCGTCTCTAGGGTCAGGGCTAGTCCTCAGAAAGAGAAGTCACGGCAAGGTTCTCAGTGAGTGATTAAAAACAAGCGTGTGTGTGTGTGTGTGTGTGTGTGTGTGTGTGTGTGTGTGTGTGTGTGTGTGTGTGTGTGTGTGTGTGTGTGTGTGTGTGTGTGTGTGTGTGTTTGCCTTTGTGCGCTGCCGGCTCTGCCTGCCAAGAACAACCCGTCAGAAAAATTTCAGATGGAAAAGATTGCTTTCAGTTTACTTTCATTATTTATCGGACACGGATGAATTTTTCATGGCAGCTTGTGTCGACACGCCGCTGAGCCGGCCCCGCTAACGTGTCTCTCTGGCTTTCTGTGTGTTTTTTGGCTGTTGGCCTCAGATGATGACTGCAGGCAAATTAATCTTTGAACTCTTTTGCTGTTTTCAAGGTAAATGAGCCAAAAACCACCATTCCTCCATTTCTGATGTTTGCTGTCATTTCTGTCTGTAAAAGATCCAAAAGTACCTTGTGTTAGTTCAGATGAATAAAGTTCTGTAAACCGTCATCTGCTCTCTAGTTAATTTATTTGTTTACCTGCAAAGTATAAAAACCTTTAGGTCAGATTAGCAGATGCAGTGACGTTTTTATAATAAATAATATTATTATGCATGTTCAACAAAGGACAGCGTTCTTTGATTTTTTTTTTTTTATTTAATTTATCTTCTATATAAAGAAAAATTATAATTTCTATTCTGGAAACATTGAGAAATCTGGGAATAAATTCTCAGAAGTATCCATCAGTCAACTCATCTGAAATTTGTCCTGTTGATAGAAAATATGCAAGATTTTTCCACCAAACTGGATCCACTGTCAATTAAAGCGAGAACCAATTAAACTCCAGAACCATGAAGCTCTGGATCCTGTCCTTCAGAACCTGGGAGATCTGGGAACCTTTAGCCACTTTGGTATTCAGAACGCTACGATGCGATTATAAACCCATTATTGACGTTACATTGCACCCCCGCCCAGGCCACTCACACACAAACAACCATTCTGTAAATAAATACAGAAAACATTAAATGTCCGAGTCATTTTCCCTCAGGGTGCTGAGGTCGCAGAATGCACACAACCTTTTCAGCACAAACAGGCCGAATGCTGCGCTCACGTGGTTAAGAGTCCTGCCTTTAGCTTTCCTCAAAATAAGGTTCTAAATGAACGTTAAAATCATCGTGTTTTGGTTTTTGGTCATAGACTCAGAATGTTTGAAGAAACCTACAGAGTTTGACTTTAAACTCCCTGAAATACGAGGAAAACAACAAAACATCTGAGTTTCAATATGAACAGTCAGATTTTCTCTGGATTAGCATTAAACTCGCTGTCCACCAGCTTCCTGCTGTCTGTGGAGAGCCTCAGGGCTTTATTCTCAGGTCCATATTATTCTACATGCTTCCCTCGGCTTTGTTTTACCAGAACATCAGCATCCTGCCTGATACTGCTGCCTTCTAGGAGAAGATGTGAGGATCTGAGCCTCCTTCCTTCAGCACATGGAGCCCACAGACTCATTGAAGAAGTTCTGTTGGATCTTCCAGCTGAAATGTTTCCACTAAATAAGAACTAAGCTTTGAAAACCAATCATCACCCAGGGAATATAATGTCTAGGTGGTAATAGTCCAGATTTTATGGAGCCAATTTAAAAATATGGTTTTGAGGTGTTTTCACAAGAAGAAAAACAAAAAAACATCCGTTTAATTGAAGGTGATATATAATGAATCCGGTCCAGTTGATCCTAGCTATCAAACATTGTGGCTAAGTCCAGCTAACGGTTCCTGAAGATGTTCTGTGGTTTGGTGTTTCTGCTTCAGTTAATCCGTCTCAATCTGAGCTTCTAGCAACAGCAGAACCTCCTGAGCTGAAATGAACTGAGTGGGTCTCCGGTTTCTACCCTGAGAATGAGCAACAGGTCCTGATGATAATCTGCGGCGACATCACGTCAGCCTGCTGCCCCTCTTAGAGCCGCTGGAGGTGGCGGACCAGCACCGGTGTCTCCCTGAATCAACCTGAGGTCAGCGAGAAGATCCTGCAGCTGCCTGAACTCATTCCTCAGTTCGCTCAGAGGAAACTCTGCCTGGAGACAGCACACATCCGCGTCTGATTGGCTAATCCCCCCAATGCAAAGCTGCCCACAGCACCTTCACCTTACACCTCCATCTTATAGAGAAGCCTCCATCTGAATCCTTTGGTTAATAAAAATCAATGATCTAAAGTCCTGCTTTGCTTCAGGTGGAGTTCTCTGGACACCTTTAAGGCTCTGATTGGTTCCTGCTGGTTTCTGAGAGACGCTGACGCCACAGGTTTGCTGCAGCCTGTTATAAATGTGTGAGAACGATCAGAGGTCCCAGCTTGTCAGTACATGGGTTAAAGCCAGTCGGACCCGCTGAGCGCAGAGCGCGATCAAAACGTGGACCTGCAGACGTCAGAGAGATGAAGTCTGAGCAGAGCAGAGGTCCAGAGCCATATGTCGCAGAAGGATTAAGAAGTTCCTCCCCGGCCTCCATCTGCGTCTTCATCTGCTCTGATGTCCTCTACCAAACGAATCAGAGCGGTGATGTAACCCTGCAACGTTCTCAGCATGCTTCTCCAACAGGAGCAGGTCAGCGGGAACATCAGCTGATGTGGGAGTTATTCACTCTCAGGATGCTGGAGGCTGAAGAATGGGACAAAACGCCGTGAGGCTGCTGGTTTCTGCTGCACGGTGCTAAATCACCTGACCAGAGATGTTCTCCATAAACCAGAGTCCTCGTGTTTTCCCTGGGAACGCCGCTGGTTTCTGTCCCATCCCTGGAAGACGGAGGAGGAAACCAGGAGACTCAGAGTTCCCAGCCGGCTCACAGAGGGCTTAGAGCCGGGCGCTCTGCAGCAGCGACACATTTACACGCTCCTCTTTCCATCTGCATGCTCAGTCGCTCCAACCCGCCTAATCCTCTGTGGGTTTGTGTGTGAGACGCTCTTTATCGCTTCCAGTTAACCGCCGTGTTCAGCTGATGCTCTCAGAGCTGCTGTCTGCAGACTGCTTCCTGCTTCTCACCCAGATCATCCTGACGAGGCCTGCAGTTTCCTTTCTACCCAGTGAGAAACTTTCTGCCTCCTCCATCAGCTGTTGATGCTCATCGGCTCGTTTCTGTGTGCCGCTGCTCAGCTGGAGCACAGAGGGTCTATCGGCCACAGCTGCAAACGGCCGGGACCTCCACGCCTGCAGAACTAAAGCAACGAGCTCACAGAGGAAGCAGAGCTCAGTCAGAGATATTAGTATTTTGCTCAGCTCTGAATGCTTGAGATTGGAGGACCCTCTGAAAGCGTGAGAGGAATGAAAACATCGAGCTGGAGATCTGTGAGGCTGCAGCTTAGAGACGATGTGTAGATAGAAGTCGAGGCTGATCGCTGGAACATCTGCCTTTCTTCCTGCAAACAAGGATCTGCTGCACTGATGTGTTGATGAGGAGCGTTTAATTATTGTGGGAGATTTTAACTTTCACGTTGAAGACAGAGGAGCAAAAGAAACACTTAGAAACATTTTAACTCAACATGTTAAACACTGATGTTGACCTATCTGATCACTTTTCTGCTAACTTTGAAAGAATAATTTAATTTAGCCAAAGGGACATCGTAAGAAAACGCACCTTTAAGGACAATGCCACGGAAACTTTTATTCAAGCTTACTCTGCTACTTCAACCTTGGGCTGCAACTCAGTAGATGAGCTAGTAGATAACTTTCAGTCTAAAGTCTCAGACATCATTAACTGCATTGCTCCAGTTAAAGTGAAAGTTCTTTCTGGGAAGAATAAATCTCCTTGGAGAAATGCTCCAGCAGTTAGAGGTGAAAAAAGGGAATGTCGGAAAGCTGAACGCAGGTGGAGAAAGAACAGACTCCAGGTTCACTACGACATCTATAAAGAGAGACTTTACAGATATAACTTACAACTGAAAAATGCAAGAGAATCTTTCTTCTTTGAGATCATTAAAGGAGGAGTCCGGTCAAAATCAGAATTCAAACTGCTGAAAGTACTTTAAATATAAAACTACTACATACTGTGCAAAAAATTATACGTTTTTTAAATTATGAATAATTTTCATTTAATCATGTTTATGTGGAAGAATCCATCTTGGTCAAGAATAGTACTGTCACCTCCCATTTTTTGACGTCACTTGGCGGACCCTCAGTTGAGCAAGTTTCAACGCTCTGTTTGTCACGGCGCACTTTTGTCCAACATGGTGACGACTGGTGCTCTGTACGAAGCAGAGAGTGATGAAGTACTTAGTGACAGTGATGAGAGCTCCGTGGAGCTATCATCATCTGATAGCGATATGGATTTTTTTAGAAGAGTTTCTTGACAGAAACCGGACTTTTGACGGAATCCAGCGTACCTATTTCCAGTGCAAACTCAGTCGGGTCCTACAGTATATATGTATACACGCGCGTGTGTGTGTGTGTGTGTGTGTGTGTGTGTGTGTGTGTGTGTGTGTGTGTGTGTGTGTGTGTGTGTGTGCACGCGCTCCGCCGCAGCACGGCTTTGCCGGCGCTGCAGGGGAGCGCGCACACACACACACACACACACAGCGGAGGAGAGATCGCGCTGAAGTGACTTAAGTAAATAGGGCAGGTGGTCATTATTGTATAAATATTAAAATATAAGAGCGTTCCAGCACATGCTGGGGCGGAGGGATACCACATCGCATGTGGTATCCCTCCGCCCCTCTGCTCGGTGACCATCCCCGCAAATTCATACTAAAAAATTCTAAAATAAAAAATAACTTACTGTAAATCCTCGCTCTCATGTCATGTTCAAAACATTCTTCTTCAAAATGGTTGCTGCATATGACGTGTTTTCTCTCTGGCCAGAAGTTAGATGGCAAATCCGTTCTGTTCAAGTTGGCAATCCAGCAACGAGCCCGGTGGCTCATGAATCAGGAAGTTGAAATAAGCAATGTTTTTTCTACTTTTACCAGTTGTGTTGGAACATCCGATGGCCATGCACGTGGGCATCGTTGCTTCAGCAAAAGCTCTTGGGAATGTCAGCGGTGAAGTCCTCTGGAAATCCGAAATAATTATTGATGATGGCAGCTGTGTAGAACGGCTCCTATTGACTTTGCATGGAAAGCGGAGAGAAATGCTGTCGCCGCTTCCGCTTTTCCACGCCCCAGGATGTGATGTCAAACGCCCCTTACTGCCCAAATATGGGCAGTAATGTCAGCCCCCATACACAGTGATTCAGACGACAATTTATGTTTTTATTTTCTTATTGATTAAAGATAAGTTCATTAAATAACTACAAACGTATTAGTTTTAGTTATAGCTAATGATACCCTGATTTTTCCTTGTTGACCGGACTTCCCCTTTAAGAAAAACATTAATAACGCTCGTGTCTTATTTTCCACAGTCGACAGGTTAACAAATCCTCCTGTGTCCGTGGCTTCTGAACTCCACTCCACCAGGGCCTGCAATGAATTTGCTAACTTCTTCACTGAAAAAATCCTAAAAATTAGAGGATCACTTTGTACATCCACACCAGCTCCAGAACCAATGCTTTATTCAGCTGGAACTACTTCTGACAAAATGTCCCATTTCAGCCAAATAAACCACAAAAGCTTAGAGCAGATCACTCAGCAGTTCCTCCTCATGCTGTCTTGATGTTCTACCCACAGCGTTCTTTAAGAACGTTCTGCCTGTCATAGCGTCTGATCTGACTCAGATAATAAACACGTCCCTTCTGTTAGGTGTTTTCCCCCAGTCCCTAAAAACAGCAATTATCAAACCACTGCTGAAAAAGAACAATTTAGACAAACTTCTACTCCAGAACTTGAGGCCCATCTCAAACCTCCTTTATCAGTAGATTATTGAAAAAGCTGAGTTTCAACAATTAAACACCTTCTTAACTACGACCAGCCGCTTTGATGTTCTCCAGTCAGGTTTCCTCACCACAGTACAGAGACCGCCCTGATCAAGGTGCTGGTTCTGTTGGACCTCAGAACCTCAGTACTGGTTCTGGTGGACCGCAGAACCTCAGTACTGGTTCTGTTGGACCTCAGAACCTCAGTGCTGGTTCTGTTGGACCTCAGAACCTCAGTGCTGGTTCTGATGGACCTCAGTGCTGGTTCTGTTGGACCTCAATGCAGCATTGATACTGTGGATCACTCCATTCTGGTAGAACATCTGGAGAACTGGGTCGGCCTCTCTGCTACAGCTCTCCACTGGTTTAAATCCTACTTAAAGGACTTTTAGTGTCAGCAGGTAACTTTACATCAGAGACGACATAAATCACATGTGGGGTTCTCCAAGGTTCCATCCTGGGTTCCTCCTGTTCTAGATCTACATGCTCCTCTAGCTCAGATCACTTCAAGCTTAAATAGAAATAGAAGAAATCAATTCATGGATGTGACAAAATGTTTTTTAACTGAATAAAAACAAACTGAAGGAATAATTTCTGGACCATAAACATGTAAAGAGGAGATGCTCATCAAGACAAACACTTGGCATATATTGTTGTATTTGAAGATGAATACATATTTTTGTTGTGATATCTTTTTATGGTCAAAATACGTGTTTAGTTCCTTTAATGTGCAACATGACTGTGACGTCATAATGATATTTGTTTAGGCAACACTAAACAAGCTGAAATATTTCAGTTAAATTGTCTGAGGCTGTGAAAACGAAGCTTCCTAAACTCTTTAAAGTTTTTCTGTCCACACTGAATAAACCAGAGTTAACCGTAGCAGATCGCTGAAGAACAGAATAATCCTGTTTTTCTCCCTCTGTGCATCAAACTCAGACATCCGCTTTAATAAAACCTCCTTATTCTGCAGCCTTTATTAAATTAAATATTATATTAAACTAATTTATATAAACAGGTTGACTCCAGGCTCAGCTGTGGTGCAGTGAGGTGGAAGACTAGTGATGTCACTTCCTGCTAGAGGAAATGGTGAATGTGAGGTTCACTACAGTCTGCAGTGCCTGCTGGGAGTCTTCAGTCATATCAAACCTAATTTTTGTTTTAATCTGGAATTAAAGTGAATCCAGATCCGTTCCTTAGACACACACATGTTTAAAACACAAAAGGAAGACGGTGCCTTGACTTCCATTCACCTTAGTCCTAACACTGAGCCCGGAAAAAAGTGACGACCAAATAAAAGGTCCATCAAAGTCCTCACTTTACTAGTAAATAATGTTCTCACTCAGCTGCAAACACACACAGAGCTGGTTAGATGACTAATGAACCTCATGTTCCCTTTCATCAGCAGCGTTCTCATCACTGCTGTCTGATAAGCAAACCTGAACCTGTCTGACAACAGGAAGTGGGCGACGCCTGCAACCACAGACAGTCTGAGAACGATGCACCAAAGCTGCTGCAGCCGCTTCATATTCAGGAAAAATAACGTCATGTTTGTGGAGCACAGGGCGGTTAAATGAGCTCGTTCTCGTCTTTTCCTGTCTGGCATTTATTTCCTGGGACTTCCTGTGTCAGAAGGTCAGACTGAGTTTGTGAGGAAAGAATCAACCTGATGACATCTGCTGAGCGTGATGGACGGCGTGGTGCCGGCCTGTAATTAGCGCCGTCTGCTTTGTGAATCCTGTGAGGAGGAGGATTCACAGAGGACTGAGCTGAACACCGTCTACAGAGACGATGTTCAGCTCAGTCCTCTGATAGGTCCCAGAGGAGACCCTGGAGATGAGAACCGGCCTGAGCAGCTTTAAGGCGCCGTGCTGATGCGCCTCTCTCTGCAGGACTACCGCGTGAACATCTTCCTGCGGCAGCAGTGGAACGACCCCAGACTGGCCTACGCCGAGTACCCCGACGACTCGCTGGACCTGGACCCGTCCATGCTGGACTCCATCTGGAAGCCGGACCTGTTCTTTGCCAACGAGAAGGGTGCCCACTTCCATGAAGTCACCACAGACAACAAGCTCCTCAGGATATTTAAGAACGGAAACGTTCTGTACTCCATAAGGTGAGTTCTGCTGCAGGCCCGGTCCGGCTGGCATTAAATAAACTTTAACGTTCTCTGGTTTGAGCAGCGAAGCTTGGCTCGGTGTTCTCTGAGGAGGCCGGAGCCTCAGGATGAGCAGAACCTCTGCTGCTGCTTCGTTGATCCGCTGCGTTACGACCAGCAGGAATAATATTTCATGTTGTTCCACTCTGAGGGTCTTCATCTTCTCAGCATGCATGATTACCCGAAGCCGGAGCACAGCGACCCGTGCAGAGCAGAATAACATGCAACACATTAACCAGGCTGGTCTGGGAACACAGCACATAAATTACATTCAATTAAAGTTTTAAATATGCCTAAAAAATGGAATGACTGACTCCAGATTCCCATTTAGGGATGTTTTGATGATTTACGCTGTCGTCACTTCTCTGAAAGATTAAACAGCGAAGGCTTTTTACCAAATGTTGGTTTATGTTCTGTGAGGATTTTACCTGCAGAGTTTATTTGTTATTTCCACTCTGGTTCTCTGTGTCTGTCCTCAGACTGACCCTCACCCTGTCCTGTCCCATGGACCTGAAGAACTTCCCCATGGACGTCCAGACGTGCATCATGCAGCTGGAGAGCTGTGAGTCCTGCAGGAGCGCCGGGCTGTGAGCGTAGAGACGCCGCCGCTCTGCCACAGACCGGCAGCAGAAACAGGCGGGGGAGGGGGTGGGGGGGGTCACTTTGGTTCCTCTGGCCGTTGGGTGTCCATCAGAGTCAGCCTGGAGGTAGAAACTGTCTCTGTGGCGCCACCTGGAGGTGACGGTCTAAACAGTTTGTGTCCAGGATGTGTGGGTCCTGATTGGAGGTCAGACCCGATGATGCAACGCATCAGTTCGTCATGGTAACCAGGAGTTATCCGCTCGCTGCTGCATGTTCACATGTTCCAAACCTGATCCACGGAGGGTGGAGCGAGCAGCCAGGGTTAAAACACGGAGGATGAACGCGTGCTCATCAACACGTGAAGGAGAAACCAGGCGGCTGCAGCGCCGCAGGGAACATGGCGGCTAACCTCCCTCTCCTCCAAATAATGACGTTCTGCCCCTTTAAGAACCCCGCTGGGCTGAAACACGTCGCCGTGACTCACTCAGCCTTCATCCAATCAGATTGTGTCTGTCCTGCTGGCCGTCTGTAACCCCCCCCCCCCCTCAGACCTGCTCTCAGTCCCACATGAGGCTCAGGTTATTTTTATCACTGAGAGTTTGTTCCGCGTCACGATGACGAATTAATCAGAGAAAAAGCTTCCAGTGATGAAAAGATTCATCGTGTGGAGAAAGTGAAGAGTTTAGAAAAATGTCTGAAGTTCTAAGGAGCAGATCCTCCTTCCTGCATCCTGTCTCTGCTGGATAATGTGAGACGTTCCTCTCTTTCAGTTCTTAGAGGCTGGTTCTGGACAGATCTAGTCCCCAAACTGGACCAGGGGGCAAGAAGCGATGGAGGAACAGTTCAGGAACGTTTCAGCTCAACAGAGAGAAGTGGTTTCAGAAAGAGACGCTTGGTGAGGCGGCCTGACTGTGGAAGATCCCTGGTTCTCCGGTTCTCTGTTTCCCTGGTTCTCTGGTTTCCTGGTTCTCTGGTTCTCCGGTTCCCTGGTTCCCCGGTTCCCCGGGTCTCTGGTTCCCATCCATCCATTTATTATTGGTCTGAAAATGTCTGAAAACTCATTTTTATTCCCAGAAATGTTTTGTTGTTCTGGGAGGGAAGCTGCAGCAGAGCTGCTGACACAACGCGTTATTCTAATTACAATCAGGTTTATTTTTAAAGTATTAACATGGATGCAGTTGGTGGAACCGGCAGAACATGTTCCGAGTCGACAGACGGAGGTTTTATGTGTTTAATAACATCTGAAGTGAAGGACGAGATTTTTTAAAGCAGCTGCAGGCGTCTCTCTGTTGTCTTGAGACGGGTTCCTTAATGCGTGGCCCCGGGCCTCTACGGAACCATCAGCTGGTTCCTGCCTTCACCAGGAGGCCCTGCAGGTTCTAAGAGCTGCAGAGATGTTACAGAAGGCAGGATTCAGTCAGTGGGAATCAAACCGCAGCAGGTCCAGGCTGACAGGCAGTCCTGCAGCTCGCCGCTGGAGGCGCTTTAGTTCCCGCTGATTTATACTCATGACAAAAATAAACTGGTAAAATAAACAAAAGCCCAGCAGAACCTGGATGGTTCCAAAGCAGAAAACGAAGCACCAAGTAGATTTGGACCGGCTGGAGGTTGGAGGTGGAAAGAAAAATGGTTCCAGATGGAAACACCACTGCAGAGGATTTGCTGCTGCGTCACGAGGCCGCATGCTGCGTGACGCCATAACGGACCCGACCAACACCAGGAGACGAGAACAGAGATCCAGAGATACAGAGATCCAGAGACCCAGAGATCCAGAGATAGAGAGATACAGAGACCCAGAGACCCAGAGATACAGAGATACATAGATACAGAGATCCAGAGACCCAGAGACCCAGAGATCCAGAGACCCAGAGACCCAGAGATCCAGAGACCCAGAGATCCAGAGACCCAGAGACCCAGAGACCCAGAGATCCAGAGACCCAGAGATCCAGAGACCCAGAGATCCAGAGACCCAGAGATACAGAGATCCAGAGATCCAGAGACCCAGAGATACAGAGATCCAGAGACCCAGAGATCCAGAGATCCAGAGATCCAGAGATCCAGAGACCCAGAGACCCAGAGATCCAGAGACCCAGAGACCCAGAGATCCAGAGACCCAGAGACCCAGAGATACAGAGATCCAGAGATCCAGAGACCCAGAGATCCAGAGATCCAGAGACCCAGAGACCCAGAGATCCAGAGACCCAGAGATCCAGAGATCCAGAGACCCAGAGACCCAGAGATCCAGAGACCCAGAGATCCAGAGATCCAGAGATCCAGAGACCCAGAGATCCAGAGACCCAGAGACCCAGAGACCCAGAGATCCAGAGACCCAGAGATCCAGAGACCCAGAGATCCAGAGACACAGAGACACAGAGACCCAGAGATCCAGAGATCCAGAGACCCAGAGACCCAGAGATCCAGAGATCCAGAGACCCAGAGATCCAGAGATCCAGAGACCCAGAGATCCAGAGACACAGAGACCCAGAGATCCAGAGACCCAGAGATCCAGAGATCCAGAGATCCAGAGACCCAGGGATCCAGAGATCCAGAGATCCAGGCGGACTGCTGCAGGACGGTTAATCCTGCATACAGATGGTCACATCCAGGCAGGCGTGGCTAACCCTGCAGGGCGTAGATGCACTCAGCCTCTAAATCAGCCGTATGAGCAGAAACTCATGTGGAACCTTCAGGTTCATAAACACCACAGAAGCCCAAACATAAAGGACAATTAAAGCCGTTAAAGGTTCTGTAGAGGAACCTGCTGGCAGAATAAATCAGCGGAGGCTCTTCACTGGAGCGGTTCTTCCCCCTCTCCAGGGTCCGGTGTCGGGCTTTTTGGGGCGATCTGGGGGTGTGGTGGCCTGGTGGGTAGAGCATTGTGCTTGTGTCCCGGGGGTTCTGGGTCCAACTGGGTTCTGGGTCCCTGACCGAGACCCTTAAACCCAGATTGCTCCCCGGGGGCCGTGGCAGTCCTCTGCTCCCCAATGATGGTTAAATACGGAGAAGACATTATATTGGAATGTCTGTTGCAATGATAATAAAGGTGATTATTATTAATCTGGAGGCAGCTGCTGTTCCCAGGTTGACCACTAGATGTCAGCAGATTTAAAACGCTGCACCTTTAAGTTCTGCCTGAAGTTCTGAGCAGCAGGTTGGGTCATGATGCTGAGAGCGTTTTCCTTTTTTGTTCCTGACATAAGTAGAATCTGGGTCAGGTTTTAAAGAGAAACTCAACCAGATTCTTTAGATTTGTACGGTTTTTAGCAGCGGGGGGTTTTATTTGGTGTTGTTTAGTGCGTCTAAACTGTGAAAAATGAAAAACTGCTGTGATAAAATGTGAAAATATGTGCAGACTGAACCATTTGAGCCATGAAAAGACTCTTTAATTGACTCGGTTATTCTGGTCCTGGTTAGAACCACGACCCAGCAGCCTGGACCATGGAGAAACATGCTGGAACCAGAACATCTATGTGAAGTTGTTTTAAGTCCAGTTTGATCGTCTGTTTGTCAGAAGTAGAGAAATAAAACAGTATTTTCCCTCTCAGACGTCTAAGAACTGCTTGTTGGTCCGCTGCTGCCATCAAGTGGTTCTGATACCCGGTCCGGACTCTTTAACGTCGCTGAGGACAAACTCTGAGGCTTAGGTTCAGACTTTGACTAGGCCACTCCAAGCGGTCCAGAGGTGAACTATCTGGTGTTTCTCAGTCAATATTTGAAGAATAAACGTTTTATTTCCTCAGGATATCTTTGATATCAACAGTCGTGTGTTTAAAACGCAAAAAGAGAAGAAATGTAAGGGGGTGAATACTTTTCTGGCGTCTCTATGTTCCTGAGTTAAAGTCTGACTATAAAACTGTTTCCTGTCTGACTGACCAGCCCTCCGGTTCTGGTTCTGACCCGGTTCTTCTGCCTTTTCCAGTCGGCTACACCATGAACGACCTGATCTTTGAGTGGCAGGAGAACGGGCCGGTCCAGGTGGCCGAGGGCCTCACGCTGCCGCAGTTCATCCTGAAGGACGAGTCGGACCTGAGATACTGCACCAAGCACTACAACACCGGTAAACACGCTCAGAACCAAGCTCAGAGCAGGAGGAACCTCCTGGACGACTTAACTGGACCTGACCGGGCCGCCCTGGAGGAGGTGGCCCTTCATGCTCGGTCACATGGAAATGGTTCTGCTGCCGCTGGGCAGAAGTCCAGCAGGTCCATCAGGTCCAGCAGGTCCAGCAGGTCCAGCAGCAGGAGGTTCTGGATCAGTCGTTGTCCTGATCATTACAAATTCAGTTAAATTCAATTCAGTTTAATTTCTCTAGCTCTAATTAACATCACATCATCATCAAGGTTCTTTCCAAAGTCAGCTTCCATCAGATCCTCCAGGTTGGTGAGAAAGTTTCCTCTCTAAGGAAACCCAGCAGGTTGCATCAAGTCTCTCCAAGCAGCATTCACTCCTCCTGAAAGAGCGTAGAGCCACAGTGGACAGTCGTCTGCATTGTTGATGGCTTTGCAGCAATCCCTCATACTGAGCATGCATGAAGCGACAGTGGAGAGGAAAACTCCCCTTTAACAGGGAGGAGAACCTCCAGCAGAACCAGAACCAGGCTCAGTGTGAACGCTCATCTGCCTCCACCCACTGGGGCTTAGAGAAGACAGAGCAGAGACACAGAAAGCTCAGAAGCTCACATTGACCCAGGAGTACTTTCTATGTTAGAGAAGACAGAGCAGAGACACAGAAAGCTCAGAAGCTCACATTGACCCAGGAGTACTTTCTATGGTAGATGGTAAAAGTCAGGAAGTTTTTAGCAGCATCTCAGAAACTCCCAGATCGGACCAGGCAGCCTGAAAACAGAAACATCTGGACCTCTTCAGAACCATCTGCAGCAGAACCGGCAGCTACCTGTTGGGTCGGGAACATTTCATGCTGCCTTGCTCAGCGGCTCAGCACCGTTTGGGTCTGTAAACTCTGATTGGACGCAGCAGAAACGTTGATATTTAAATTCATCAAACTGGTAAAAAAAAAAGTTTCATTTGGTCCCAAAGAGCAGCAGACATGAAGTTTGGTTCCGACCCAGATTTATCTTGTTCCCCTCTTTGCCTCCAGAACCTGTTAGCGTGGCGTTTAACCCCCCGCTGTGTTGCAGGGAAGTTCACCTGCATCGAGGTGCGGTTCCACCTGGAGCGGCAGATGGGCTACTACCTGATCCAGATGTACATCCCCTCCCTGCTCATCGTCATCCTGTCCTGGGTCTCCTTCTGGATCAACATGGACGCGGCGCCGGCCCGCGTGGCGCTGGGCATCACCACCGTGCTCACCATGACCACGCAGAGCTCCGGGTCCAGGACCTCGCTGCCCAAGGTCTGTCAGGTTCTGGGTCGGTTCTCAGGTTCTGTTTGCAGGAACGGCTCAGGGCGGGTACAGTAGAACGGTTCTGGAACAAGCGTTCTGGACCCGACGCCTCTACGTCTAACCACAGATATTTCTGTTGAACACGGTCTGGACCCGAGGTTCTGCTGCGGTTCTGGAGTTTTTCTCTGGCCTGATCCTTCACTGATTCCTCAGACCGGCCCGGCCCAAAGCATAAGCAAACCTAGGTGCCAGCTGCTGCTCGGGTCCATCTGGACCGTACCGAGCCTGCTTCACACGCTCCGGGCCTGAAGTTCTGATCAGGGCCAAACAACCTGGGTCCGGTTCTGGTGAGCCGGCCAGAATGATGCCAGCAGCGGGTTCTCCGCTCTGTGGGATCTTTGACCCGGTGTTGGTGGGGGTGTATGTATATATCTGAGCCGGTATTTATAAATCCAAACTTGACCCGGTTCTGGTTTTGAAAACTTATTTCAGTTCTGTAAAATGATTTTACCCTGTAGATCATTAACGTCCTTTATTAACAGAACATGAACGGAGGGAAGGTTCTGACCCGGACAGCCGGACCAGCAGCCGTTACGTTGCTGCGGCTTTTTTTGTCTCCGGGTCGAACAGAACCGCCGCAGAACCTGAAACCTTCTTCTTTCACTTTGAGGCCGTCTCTGAGTGGCCACAGGGGGGCGACGTGGAGTCATTTATCCTGGTTCTGGTCCAGAGTCTCTGAACCTGAGCTGGAGATGTTCCTGTATGTGGAGCGGGCCGGGCCGGGCCGGGCCTTCAGAACCTGCAGGTTTGTAGGGCTGAAGGTAAAAGATGGGAAGGCCTCCATTATGGATGCCGTGCACGGTTGGTTCCACTCGTCAGGATGCGCTGGAGCGGGAAACGGCCCGTCGGCCCGGTTCTGGTATCGTGTATGCATGAGGAGAGACGGTTGCGTAACTGCCGAGGACGAGTCCTCAGAGCGAACACGCATGTTTAGGAGGTTTCTCATGTTTCTGCAGCTGAACAGCACTTTGCACTCTGTGGTGCGTCCAGCCGGCAGGTCGGTCGCAGCTGATTGGTTCAGGCAGCAGATCGGTCGCAGCTGATTGGTTCTGAGCAGACCTGAGGTCCTTCATCCTGCAGAGAGGAAGATGATTCAGCAGGATGGACGTCCAGCAGGTTCTGCCCAATGTCAGAGCGGGAAGCTCAGAGAAATGAAACCCAGGAGACCAGAGATGAAGGACCATGATGGACAGAACCATGGTGGAGGAAACCAGAGCCAGCAAAGCACGGTGGTGGAGGAATGATGATCTGGACCATGTGGTTCTACCATTAGATCTTAAGTGGACCATCATCTCCTCTGCAAAGAGTCAGTGTGAGGCCATCTGTGTGAAGCTTGGACCAAACCGGGTCATGAACAGAACAATGATGCCAAACACAGCAGCAGGTTCTGCAATGGCCTAGTCAAAGTCCAGACCTTAGCAAGCTTCAAATGTTGCTGGAGGAGGTTCTACAGGTTTTAGATGGTGGGGTTTCAGTTCTTCACGTTCAGTAACTGTGACGCTGTGTTTCTGGACTAAGACCATCAGAACCTTGGTTCTGGTGCAGGGAGGTTCTGCTGCTGCTCTCTCATGTGTCTGTGTGCCTCCAGGTCTCCTACGTGAAGGCCATCGACATCTGGATGGCCGTGTGTCTCCTCTTCGTCTTCTCGGCCCTGCTGGAGTACGCCGCCGTCAACTTCGTGTCGCGGCAGCACAAAGAGCTTCTGCGCTTCAGACGGCAGCACCGCCCCAAGACCAAGGTGGGCAAATCAAGCGCTCCCAGGCACACAGCGCCCCCGTGTGGACGCCTGCTGCTACTGCAGCGCTGTGGTGGGACGGCATGTTGGTGGGCATGAAGTGTTTAAGCGTCCTCAGCTGTTTCCCTGACAGGAGGTTCTCCAAACAAAGGAAGAACGTGTTTGGTTCTTTGTTTGGAGAGGATCAGGCCGGCTTTCAGAGGCAGAGCCGCTCTCTGCCGGGTTTCACTGGACGAATGGGAACCAGATGCTGGACTCGGTCTGGGTCGCCGGCCCACTTTAGGGTTTTTAGGAACGTTTGATGAAAGTGTGAAACTATCCAATAAAGACTTTCTTATCTTAAACTCCTGGAGACCTGAAAGCAGAACCTGAGAGGAAGCAGAGCAGAAGTTAACATTTCAGCTTTTCTCTAACAGGAAGCTGATCCTCAGCTGTAACCTGCTGAGGATCAGCTTCCTGACCACCAGGAAATGTAAATAAATCTTTTAAATGAAATATTTCCCTTTAGCAGAACGTTTTATGTTTATATTTCAGACTAAATCCCAAAATCATCTGGAACAAAAGCTTCTTATCCTCACAGATGAGTTTAAAGGTTTTAGAGAGAGATGATTGTGATCCTGACTCCTAAATCAGTTTTAGACGCTTCTGGACCCAGAACCAGAACCACCAACAGCTGACGGAACCTCAGGGTTCTGGAGAACCTTTGTCCAGCCTTTACTGAGCGGAGAAGAAGCCAGATGTTCTCCTCAGAGGAGGACTCTGGACCTTCATGGACCAGATGGACCGGTACTGTTCTCTCTGATGGCAGCGTTAGTGCAGAAAAGTTTTAGAGCAACATCTGGTGCCTTCAGAACCGCATCTTCTCCAGGATGTCCAGAATCTTTCTGGTGCTGAACTGGGCCTGACCGGACCTGCAGTCCTGACCCAAATGTTGGAGAACTAAGGAGCCAGAAATGGGACAAAGACCCGTTCTGTGAGACACGGTGTCCAATTATTTCACCTTTATGTGTTCAGGTACGCCTCTTTGAGACACCGGGTCTGACTGACCAGTAGAAACAGAACCGTCCAGCGCCTGGTACCGCCAGAGATCCGGTTTCTGCTGCGTCGCTCAGCTTCACGCTGATGTTCTGATGAACTAAACCACAGAGAGACGCCTCAGACGTCTGGTTAACCTCAGCACTCTGGGCCTAGAACCTGCTTCCTGTGACGTGGTGAAACAGAACCAGTCACACACTGCTGCCCCCTAGTGGCCAGACAGGAAAGCTGCAGTTTGCTTTGGGGGGTAGAGGGTTAGTTGTTGGTTTTATTTTTAAACCTTTATGGTTTAAATTTCTGCCAACCTTTTAAAATTCCCAGAAGCCAAATATTTACATACAGCCAATAAAACCGCAGCAGAATAAGATTTGTAGCTGTTCTGGGGTCAGTTAGGAGAAACTAAACGATTTAATTTCCCTGAAGTATGAGAGAGAAAATTAACTAATTATTCTTCAAATTCAGAAGTTTAAATCCTCATTTTCTGGAACCACCGGTTTGACGTGGGTCGAACATTCTGGGTTTCTCACCACAGTTTGCAGGAATCGTGTCCCGTTCCTCCCTGACTGGACTGTGGGAGGAAGCCGGAGTACCCAGAGAGAACTCCAGTAAGCACAGGGAGAACATGCAGCTCCCTGCAGAAAGACCCCAGGCTGGGATTCAAACCAGCAACCTTCTTGCTGCAAGGCATGGAGGTCTTGCATTCCCTGCAGAACTTGTGTGGGTCTATTTCCCACCTGCAGATTTGTGTTTTAGGGCTGATTTCTACATCTGACACCAGAAGAGGCTCCTGTCATGAAGCCCATGGAGTCCTAAATGTGCCAACAGCGCCCCCTGCTGTGTGGTCTGTGCCTGCAGTCACTTTTATGATCAATATTTTTAATAAACTCCTGAAAAAGTACAAAACTTGCTGTAACTGAAGCTTGTCTTTAATATTAATGGCTTTATATTATTTCTGCCACATGAGGTTCATAATTAGTTTAAGGCTGACTGCAGGTATGAGTCGGGCTAAAAACCTTTTATATCGTTAATATTATAAAGTTTTAAAAAGTGTGGCGATGTTGAACCTTTCTAGTTGTTAGAAAACGTAGTTATATGTTAGAAATGGACCCACATAATGTATATGTTAAACATGTTGAAAGGGATTCTGGGTAATCTTCAGAAACGACAGCTTCAGCGCTTTAAAACAGAAAACAATAAAAGTTACATTCTGACCCATTTTGTTGGGGGGGGGGGGGGGGGGGCAGCAGAAAACCACCCCTGGTTTAAAGTAACGGTGTTTCTGAGCTAAATGTGTCGCCCAGGTGGTTCTCTCAGGTCTCAGCGATGTTTGCAGAGAAACCTGATAGATTAACGAGATCTTCCTCAGCCTCCATTAAACAAGAATAATACTCTTAAATTAAATTATTATTAGAAATGTTTGTCTCTTTAACTCCTGCTCAGTTTCAGCAGCAGGTTCAGATTTAACCTCCTCCTCCTCCTCCTCTTCATCTCTCCTGCAGGAAGGGGAGGTCCCTGAGAGCCGGCCGACCTCCACCGCTGCTGTGACGTCCACTCCCAGCAGCACCAAGGACTCCAAAGTCAGCACCAACAACGCCGTGGCGGTGCTGAGCACGCCGGGCGGAGCCGCCAACGCTTCCCAGAATCCACCTGGAGGAGGAGGAGGAGGAGGAGGAGGAGGAGGAGGAGGAGGTAAAAGCTTGGAGGAGATGAGGAAGCTGTTCATCGACCGAGCCAAAAAGATCGATACTGTGTCGAGAGCCGGCTTCCCTCTGGCCTTCCTCTTCTTCAACATCTTCTACTGGGTCCTTTACAAGATCCTCAGACATGAAGATTTCAATAAGCAGTGAAGGAGGTTCCTCTGAAGCTCCTCTAAAGCTCCTCTGAAGCTCCTCAGCTTTAAGCTCCTCTGAAGCTCCTCTGAGGCTCCTCTGAGGTTCCTCTGAAGCTCCTCTAAGGCTCCTCTGAAGCTTCTTTGAAGCTCCTCTGAAGCTCCTCTGAAGCTCCTCAGCTTTAAGCTCCTCTGAAGCTCCTTTGAAGCTCCTCTAAGGCTCCTCTGAAGCTCCTTTGAAGCTCCTCTGAAGCTCCTCTAAAGCTCCTCTGAAGCTCCTCAGAGGCTCTTCTGAGGCTCTTCGGAAGCTCCTCTGAAGCTCCTCAGCTTTAAGCTCTTCTGTTTTTACGGACGCTGTCTGGGTTTCGGCGGTGAACTGTGGAGAAATCTGCCACCATAATCAGAAGCGATGTGTTTTTTTTCACCCTGACTCTAAAACCCAGAACTCAGGAAGTGATGCTGAAGAGCAGCAGGAAGCAGGAAGCTGTGCACCACCTTCTCCCCAGACCACCAAAGATGCTGCAGAAACAGGATCTCAGCTCCAGCAGCAGCTGACCCAGTGGAGCAGAACCGTCTCTCAGGTCCTGGACCGGCGCCTTCATGGACCTTCATCTGCTCCTCACGGGCCTTTGGTCCTGATTCTTTCTTCCTCACTGCTTTTGTTCTGCAGCTCCATCATCATCATCATCATCAACGTTCCTGCTTCGTGTGGTTTTTTAAACCCTTCTTGTGATTTCTGCTGTCAGCGTTCGTTAAGATTTAACCCAGGAAGTAAAACGTTCTCCTGGATCAACACGTTTACGGTTCCTGTGAAATGGGATGTTCCTTCATTCAGCTCCTAGAAGCTTTAATTTGATCACAAATTGTTTGATAATCTGTCATTTAGATGTTCTTATTATATTATATTATATTATATTATATTATATTATATTATATTATATTATATAGAAAGGTATCATATAAGTTGGTTTAAACAATGCAAGTATTGTATGTGTTTATTTACTTATTATAATTATTATTATTACTGTGAATCATTTTTTAATTATTTTTCATAATATTTATTTTGACTTGAAAAAGAGGGAGATATGCAATTAAAACTTAATTTAGAGATTCTGACTTTGTAAAATAAAGTAAAATGTTGATATTGTTAAAAGTAATATTTCTTAATTTGTGATCCCCCCACACAAAAAAAAACTTGTTCTAATTTAAAATTGGACTAATTTTATTTTGTTATTTATAGTGATGACGTTTTGCTGCATTCAAAGCTGAATTTCTTTTCAGGTTCATTTGAACTCGTCTTTCCCACTTGGAGATCTAAACCGTAGTTTTAATTTACGTCTGAGCGGCTAATCGTCGCCTCAGCAGCAGCAGAAGAAGAAGAAGAAGAAGTGAATTTTATTTCCTGACCCGTTTCTTTCTGTGGGAGGAGGCATTTCACTGTGACACAGGAAACAGAGGAACCTTTAAGGAACATCAGCCTCTGGCTCCATCTGAATCCCCCTAATAAAAAAAAAACATGGAGGATGGAGTCAGAAACACGGAGGATGGAGTCAGATCTTCTGAACATGAGCTACAGAGACGCTCTCGGCTCTACGGAGGTTTTAGTGGATTTCCGTGAAGGAGGCAGGAAAAGGAGCCTGGATGCTTCCTATCATAGCTCCTTTAGGAACCTTGTGACGTCCATTACCGTCGCTAAGGAGCTATAAGGAATCCCACAATCCTTTGCATGACATGACGTATCAGCCTCGTGTTCAGAAGGCTGCAGACTCGGATCTGACCAGAACCGTCCATGTTTCCGTCACGTAATGACATCAGAGCTAAAGGCGGTCTGGTATCGGCGCCGCGGTCCAAAGCTCCTTTCCTCCCCGATAAAGTTCTGCTGACTCCATGAAACATCAACGGTCAGGAGCTAGGAGCTGTTATTAGAACTCAGCTGCCAGCGTGGTTCTGTTCTTCTGTTGTCTGAGCCTCAGCATCACAGTTCTGGACCGTCCAGAACTCGGACCGGTTCTCCTGCTTGTCTTCAAACTGAGGAGAATCCGACGCTGAAGTTCCTCCAGCCTGAGGCGGCAGATGTTCTGATGCACATGAGCTCTCGCCTGGACCTGCTGGGGGGACCACCGGTCCTGGTTGCAGAACTCCCAGCTGCAGCAGAACCAGTGCAGCAAACAGAACCAGGCTGTTCTTAGCAAGTCATGTTGAGATGTTTGTCTCACCTACATGGTGGTTCTGATCTGGACAGAACCTGAGCTCACGTAAAGGAGCTTCATCACAGATGGCTTCATCTTCTCCACCCTCCTCGGACAAACATCTGGGGAAAACCCGACTCCTTGTTTAATTTCAGGACGGTTGGACCCATCCACAGACCGCTGGTTCTGATCCGTCCATCAGGAGTCCTGTGATGAAGTGGTCCACAGGCAGCGGTCCGTTTTCCCCGTTTCCTCCGTTAGAACCACAGAACTCAGGGTCGTTTATGGTTTTATGTCACAGATCAACACAAAGTCGCCCAGAACCGATCCGCCTGGATATGAACTAAATCTGAAAAGTGTGGCATGCTTTTGTATTTCGTCCCATTTAATGTGACACGCCCAAATAAATCCAGAGTAGAAGTCACCTAATCAATAACCAGAGTCCAGCTGTTCTGTTTCTGCTCTCAGAATCCCAGCAGACGGATCAGGAAGGAGGTTCTGGTCCAGTTTACAGCAGGGTCAGGTTCTACAACATCTCCCAGAGTTCTGATCAATCCATCATCTGGACCTGGGGAGAGGATGGACCTCCTGCAGACCTAGCAGGACATGGACGTCCACCTGGACTGTGTGGTAGTGCAAATCCTCCTGAACCCGCCGTCCACAACGTGAAGCACGGTGGAGGCAGCATCATGCCGGGGGAGATGGAGCTGAATCAGAACCATCCTGCAGGAGAACCTGAGACTGAGGTGGAGGTTCTCCTTCCAGCAGGAGAACCAGCCCTGAACCTGCAGCCTGAGGTATTATGGGATGGTTCAGATCAGAGCTGAATCATGTTAGAATGGCCTAGTCAAAGTCAGGACCTAAATCAAACTGAGAATCAAGGGAAAACCTAAAAACTGATGTTCCCAGATGTTCTCCACCCAACCTGGCTGAGCTGGAGATGTTTTACCAAGAACAAACTTCAGTCTGCAGATGTTCAGAGCTGGAGGAGAGCCGAAGCTAGAGGAGGTTCTACAGAGTTCTGACTCAGGGATTGAACACAAACACAAGTGTTTTCATGTTTTAATATCAGCTGGTAGTTTTTCTGCTCACAGCTAAGCCTGATTCTTCCCGAGGTTCAGCGAACGCATCCTGATGACAAGCTGGAGATGTGGAGATACAACGAAGCACCAGGAACCTGAAAGGAACCTGAAAGGAACCTGAAAGGAACCTGAACCACGCTGACCAGCAGAGCTGCTCCCGTAGTTTTGGCTTTTTACTTTCTGCCTAGCTGCAACTCAAGCATACCTGTCCTACCTGCTCACCTGTCCTACCTGGTTACCTGTCCTACCTGCTCACCTGTCCTACCTGGTTACCTGTCCTACCTAGTTACCTGCTCTACCTGCTCACCTGTCCTACCTGCTCACCTGTCCTACCTGCTCACCTGTCCTACCTGCTCTCCTGTCCTACCTGCTCACCTGTCCTACCTGGTTACCTGTCCTACCCGCTCACCTGTCCTACCTGCTCACCTGTCCTACCTGCTCACCTGTCCTACCTGCTCACCTGTCCTACCTGTCCTACCTGCTCTCCACGCTGGATGCTGGCCTTCCCTGAAGGCATCGAAGCTTCTCTGCTTCCTTTCTGCCAGATCGTGTTTGTTAGGAAACTCTCTGACAGTTTGAGTCTTTCTGTTTCTGCAGCAGCTTTTTTCTTCAGGTAATGAAGCACCTGGTGCTTCGCGGCCCGTCTCCTCCTCCTCCCCGTTAGAGCAGCATTCAGGTCTTCTGACATGGGGTTGTGACCCGACTTTGTCTTCTAATGTTTCCGACCGTGGAGAAGCTGGAAGTAAGCCGTCTATCTGTGCTCTGGCAGCTGTTTTCAGAGCAGAGGGGAAGCTGGGAGTGTTTATTTGGTGTAACGGTTGGTTTAACTTGGCTGTGATGTTGTGGATTTCTGTGGCGATGTGCGAAAAGACTCGGTTCTGTTTTAAAGGAAATGTCTTGGCCCAAACGGACTTCCTATCAGCTGAAGCTGCTTTTTCTGTCTGACATTGTTTCAAAAACACTGTGAATTTTTAAGTGATTCTCATTAAAATTGTGTTTAATTTGTCTCTGATCCTTGCCTCAAACTGTTCTTATGGTATCAGCTGATCGGGCTCAGACAGCTGAACTGCTGGGTCAGAATCTGTAAAAACATGTGATGACTGTGAGATCCTGCGGGTAGAAAACACAGACGCTGTCCGTCAGTTTCCTTTAGCACAGTTGGCTCTGACCCAGGACCAGAGCACCAAGTTCTGCAGCAGCTTCAGGAAGTTCTGCTCACCAGAGAACAGCAAGGTTTTATCCCAGTCTTGGTTTCATAAGATGCAAAGTTCTGGGACCATCTCTGCAGGGGCTGAAAAACAAGCCCGTCTGAAACAGCTCTACGGGTCCAGCATGGCGATAACACTCATAAACCCGAACCGTCCAGAAGGAACAGTCATCCAGAACACGGTCTGCAGCCGCTCCAAAGAGCCTCTTTTGCCTCGGTCCATTTGAGGGTCGCATCACGCTAGCCAATGTTAGCATTGCATCACGCTAGCCAATGTTAGCATTGCATCACGATAGCCAATGTTAGCATTGCATCACATATGTTAGCATTGCATCACGCTAGCCAATGTTAGCATTGCATCACATTATATGTTAGCATTGCATCACGCTAGCCAATGTTAGCATTGCATCATGCTATTTGTTAGCATTGCATCACAATATATGTTAGCATTGCATCACGCTAGCCAATGTTAGCATTGCATCATGCTATTTGTTAGCATTGCATCACAATATATGTTAGCATTGCATCACGCTAGCCAATGTTAGCATTGCATCACAATATATGTTAGCATTGCATCACGCTAGCCAATGTTAGCATTGCATCACGCTAGCCAATGTTAGCATGGCATCACATTATATGTTAGCATTGCATCACGCTAGCCAATGTTAGCATTGCATCATGCTATATGTTAGCATTGCATCACGCTAGCCAATGTTAGCATGGCATCACAATATATGTTAGCATTGCATCACGCTAGCCAATGTTAGCATTGCATCACGCTAGCCAATGTTAACATTGCATCACATTATATGTTAGCATTGCATCACGCTAGCCAATGTTAGCATTGCATCATGCTATATGTTAGCATTGCATCATGCTAATCAATGTTGGCGTTGCATCATGCTAGCAAGGTCAGCAACCATCCGGCAACGTTTAAAACATAACATTAGGAAATTTGCTGTCATTTTTAAAGAATTTAATTTTATTTTTATTATACGTTTTAAAGTAGAGGAAAAACAGGAGGGAAACATTTCTTTCTTTGAGATGTTGATAATAGTAGAGGATGACAAAAAGCTGATTGAACAAATGTTACGGTTACTTTTAGTTGAAATTCAAAGCAATTATTACATAAAAACAGAAAACCTGCTGAAACCGGTATTAGTTATCATATCTAGATTGTAAAACGTTAGTTCTTTATCATTTTTAGTCACTTATTATTAGCCATTTTGGAAGGTCCAAAGGATTGCAGACCCCTGGTCTGGGATCATTATTTTAATGTCCAACAACAAAAAGGTGAGGAAAAACCTGGACCGGTTCTGTTGTGTTTGAAGTTTTAGTTTTTTGTCTATTTTCCCAGGACATAATCCTGGTCCAATAAGCGCAGGAGATCCTCCCCCCTGGTTCCTCACCTACAGGAGCTCTCTGTGTTATAATAGAACCCTCTGCCTGTGATCTAGAACATTCCCAGGCCCCTTTCCTTCCTGGACCTGTTTCAGAGACGAACCTGATCAGTTCAGTTTATATCGCTCCGACACATGATCCACATCATCTCCGCGTTCTTTAGAAAGTCGATTCAGTCAACAGGTAGGTTCATAGTTTCCTCTCTAAGGAAACCCAGCAGGTTGCATCCAGTCGTTGCAGCATTCACTCCTCCTGAAAGCCACAATGGACAGTTGCTGGCATTGAGTCATTGACTTCGCAGCAATCCCTCATATCCAGCATGCATGGACACTTCAGAAAATGTGTCTCTAAAAACACATTTTGAAACCTGAACTTTAAATAAAACATTAATGAGAGTGTGTCCAGCACAGAAATAACCCAGATCAGTACACAGTCGAACCTTTAAAGAAATTTTAAGGTCTTAAATCCAGAGGATGAGACAGAATTTAGTGTCCCTAACCCTAACCCAGCAGAAAACTGAACCTTCTTCAGATTATAAACCTGAAGCTCAAATCTTCAAGCTGCGCAGAGCTACGGTTCTGAGAGACGTCCAGCTGGTCTCTTAGAAATCCAGGATCAGAGACAAAGCTCGGCTTGAGTTAGAGCCATCAGAGCATCTGGGCTTTATACATTTCATGAAGGTCTTACCAGGCTCAGGAGGCCCGACAATGTCAAGCCAGGTTTAAGTAATTCAGGTAAATGCCCGTCTGTAGCTTTATTCACCAGACAATGAGGTCGATGCTGCTACAATTGATGGGCTGCGTGCACCAAGCTTTAAGCCAAACGAGCATCTGTCGATGGAGGCTGACGTGGAACTGAAGCACATCCGACTCTAGAAAGAAACACGGAGGATGGAGTCAGAGACATAGACATTTTAATAGAGGCTCCATAGTAATGCAGCTTCTATTAAAAAGGAACAGACCTGCGTTTGGAGCTACTTATGTAGCAGACGTGTGTTTTTATGTGGTATCAGATTCCGTGACTCCAGGGGGCGCTGTTTCACCCACCCCTCCATAACTCTTGATAGAAAAGCTGTTGACCATGTTCACCTCATTTTAGATTTTAATAGTTGCATTAATGATTAATACAAATGTTGTGTTGCATTTAAAAACAATAAACATGGAATCTAAAACAAGCTGAAAGAAGTTAATGTAGGGTACTTGATATGAAACAAAATGATCTATTTATGATCAAATAGCATCTCCCTTTTTCCCTTAACTGTTGCTAAGTCACCGGGACTGATGGGCTGTGTAGTTTTTCCTGTTAGTTATATTAATTCTGTTAACTTGAGGGGCACAATGTGTGTTCTGGAAGCATCAGCAAAATATGTCATGGAAAATGGTGAAAAGCCTGATTTAATTGACACCTTTGCTTCTTTATCAGCCATTCATCTAATCCCCTAAAAATGCAATAGTAGTAATGGAGTAGTAATAGTAATAGTAGTAATGCCCGCATGGATGGTAATAAAGACTACCATCATAATTTTTTAATAATCTCAGTACTTGACTGAATACTAAGATGTATCAGTGGTATTTTAATGCAGGCTGATAAAAAAACTCACACAAATAAGGAAACAGAATCAGAATCAGAAGCAAAACTGTGGTTTCTGATCAGTGTTCAGCCATTAAGCCATGAGGGAAAATCAGACTGAGTTGTAAACAAAGACGTTTGGGACTGCCCCTCACAGCCGGGTGCTGTTACGCTATAAAGGCTTGTTACGTTGGAACGGCATTGGGGAGGAACTCTCGTCATCCTCTGTGGACCCGACTGGGTTTGGAGAACTGCCAGCTGGATCGAAGCTAAGTCTGCGTAACCAGACGCCGGAGTAAAGCATCCGTCTCTGCTGAAACCAGCCTTGTGTTGTTTTTTTTTCAGCTGTTGCAGGAAGCTGACTGCAGCCGGCACAGGACCCATTTTCCCAGAGAGACAGAGAGTCATTTATTAAACATTAAATCACTTTAAACAGTGTGTAATAGCACAACATCAGTGACCTCTGGCTGAAGAGAGACGGCTGCAGGATTAACTCTGGCTAGCTGTTAGCCTCGTCTGTAACAGGCTAGCTGCACAGAATAAATCAGCTTTTATAAAACGTAACTCAGCCAGGACATCAGGAAAATCCCAGCTTTATCCTCTATCTTGGTTTTGTGAAACTGACCTCTGGTCCACTGGATAAGCACCGGATTGATCCAGTGTTTATTTTCCCCAGAGGACCAGCAGCGGTCCGGTCCATAAGTCCGTGTTTATGTTGAGACGGACCTGGTTAAAGATTAAACCCGTGGTTGATGTTTCAGCCTCTGCTGCTCGTCGCTTCGTCCCTCAGCAAACATTCAACACCGAACATCACGCTGGAGACCAGAGACATGTCCAGACTGGATCCTGGGTTGGTTCTGGTCCATTTGCAGCGTCCAGGCGTCTGCAGGAGATTCCTGGTTCTGCTCAGAGGAGTTTAAGCTGGTGTTCTGGGACAAGCTCCAGAACGTTCTGTCTATGTTCTGTCTCTGTGTTCCTGATCAGAAACCAAAGCAGACCTGTTGATGTGAGTCCTGATTCTGGTTCTTTCAGTTCCTCTCAGTGAAATCAGTCCAACAGGAAGGGAAATCCTCTGATGCTTGGTGGTGGACGGGTCCAGGTGGGAAAAGTTCAGGCCCACCTCCTCCTCTGGTTCTGGAATTTCTGACACAGATGTAATGGGAACACTGGGCCGACCCGCTGGTCTTCTGCACAGACAAACAGAATCTGGATCCGTTTACTGACAGTGTTAAGATCAATTTAGTGCTGAAACCTTTTAACTTCAGGCCCATTAAAGCTTTTTTGATCTCATTTCTCCTGCGCACACCTTGAGTTTTTATCTGGAAGTTGGGTCCTGCTGAGTTTCTGGAGAAAGATTCTGCAGTTAATTCACAGTTCTCCAGGGAGAGGCTGACAGAGCCAGGTCCATTCTCCATCACTGCTTAGGGTTTTAAAACCTACTAATATGAGCAGCTGGTTCCACCTGTGAGCACACCTGGTTTCTGTGATAAAAGACGAGGTTCTGACTCTCTTTGGGTGGAAACAAAGGTAACTTCTCCCCACGGTGGTCTGTGTGTGTTTTTCTGCTTTGTTCCTGTTTGTTTTAAAGTGTTTGTCCATGAGGTCCGATTAAAGTAACGACTAAAAACATGCAGACAAATTTACTTTGCAGCAATCCCTCATACTGAGCATGCATGAAACGACAGTGGAGAGGAAAACTCCCCTTTAACAGGGAGGAGAACCTCCAGCAGAACCAGAACCAGGCTCAGCTCCATAGGTGGCCATGTATAGGATAGAAACAGTGGAGCAGATAAACTCTGATCCAGTATTCAGCTTAAACAATTTAAGCTGTTGACAGCAGCAGCTCAGCCGATCTGTTGTCATATTAAACAGGATGCCAGACCAGACTGACTGGGGCTTAGAGAAGACAGAGCAGAGACACAGAAAGTACAGAAGCTCACATTGACCCAGGAGTACTTTCTATGTTAGAGAAGACAGAGCAGAGACACAGAAAGTACAGAAGCTCACATTGACCCAGGAGTACTTTCTATGTTAGAGAAGACAGAGCAGAGACACAGAAAGTACAGAAGCTCACATTGACCCAGGAGTACAGTGTCACTTCCTAGTTGCATTTTGCATTAGACAATGTAGCTCCCTTGAAAAAGAAGGTGATTATTCACCGGAAGCTGGCTCCTTGGTTTAATTTAGAGCTGCGTTCTTTGAAGCACAATGTTGGGAAATTGGAGAGAAAATGGCAATCTACACATTATCTAGATCCTTGGGCCAATTCTCTTTACTATATATATGCTTCCGATTGGCAAAATTATCAGACAGCATGGGAATAATTTCCACTGTTATGCTGATGACACTCAGCTATATTTATCCATAAATCCTGATGAATCCAATCTATTACCATCTAATGTAGAACAGATTACTGGGTCAATGTGAGCTTCTGAGCTTTCTGTGTCTCTGCTCTGTCTTCTCTAACATAGAAAGTACTCCTGGGTCAATGTGAGCTTCTGAGCTTTCTGTGTCTCTGCTCTGTCTTCTCTATCATAGAAAGTACTCCTGGGTCAATGTGAGCTTCTGAGCTTTCTGTGTCTCTGCTCTGTCTTCTCTAACATAGAAAGTACTCCTGGGTCAATGTGGCTTCTGTGCTTTCTGTGTCTCTGCTCTGTCTTCTCTAAGCCCCAGTGGGTGGAGGCAGATGAGCGTTCACACTGAGCCTGGTTCTGGTTCTGCTGGAGGTTCTCCTCCCTGTTAAAGGGGAGTTTTCCTCTCCACTGTCGCTTCATGCATGCTCAGTATGAGGGATTGCTGCAAAGCCATCAACAATGCAGACGACTGTCCACTGTGGCTCTACGCTCTTTCAGGAGGAGTGAATGCTGCTTGGAGAGACTTGATGCAACCTGCTGGGTTTCCTTAGAGAGGAAACTTTCTCACCAACCTGGAGGATCTGATGGAAGCTGACTTTGGAAAGAGGCTTGAGATGATATGTATCATGAATTGGCGCTATATAAATAAAACTGAATTGAATTTAATTGAAATGGATGGATGGACGGACGGATGGATGGATGGATGGATGGATGGATGGATGGATGGATGGATGGATGGATGGATGCTGTATCTTCTCACTGTAATAACGTGGTAATGACGCATCCAGACAGCCTGTGATTGGCCGCCTGGAATCAGGGGAAACTCTCCCCGTCTCCGGCTGAGAAATGGCGCAGATCCAGGCCAGACTTTCAGGACTTCAGGTCTTCTTCAAAGAAGGCCGGTTGTTCTGTAGAACATGAGCAGCAGAAACATGCAGAGTAATGCAGCTTTCTCTAAAGAGAAAGAAGTGTAGCTGGAATTAACTTTAAAGTATAAATAATTGTATTATCTCACACTTTTTTCCACATAAATCCAGCGATAGGTTCTCCCAGGAGACCACCTGAGCTGACAGAAGAGTCTCTGTTTTCCCGGGTTAATGTTACCAGGTGTGCATGCAGAGACCTGACGCTGCGGCGCAGGGCTCCGCGCTGCTCCTTGTGTAACAGCAGGTAAACTGCGGTGAGGGAGGAATGCTGCTCAGGTGTGGAGCAGGAGGAGGAACATGGAGGATCAGCCTGTAATTATTATCCTGCAGTTTATTTAACCTGCCTCTGACTGACACACAGGCTGTTTGTGCTCACACCAATTAACGGAGGAGGAGGAGGAGGAGGAGGAAGGAGGAAGGAGGAGAAAAGCGCGCAGCGCGCAGTGCGCACAGACACACAGCCAGAGGAGCGCGACGCGACGGCGGCGTGGATCATGTCTCTGACCGGGAAGGTGGCGCTGGTGACCGGAGGAGCTCAGGGTATCGGCAGAGCTGTGGTCCAGTCTTTGCTGGAGAAATCGGTCAAGGTTCGGTTCCGCTCCAGCTGCTGTTCTGCTTTCTGCCGCACTTTGGCCGCTCTGCCGCTGCTTTCTGAGCAGATCTCATCTTTTCCTGCTTTTAACCCTTCAGCTTTGGACGAACTTTCTGCCGAACCGGACCGGTGAGCGCTGGTTCTGTTGGTTCCCTGGTACATGCTGGTGGCAGAACATGCAGTGCATGTTTTAGTGAGCCTTGCTTTTAGAAATGTTTCTGAGAACATCCAGAGGAGCAGTCTACCGTTCAGCATCACAGCAGAACCTGCGGAACCCGCGGTTTCACAGGTTCTGCTGTGATGCTTCAGCAGAACCTTTGCTTTCACAGGTTCTGCTGTGCTGAAGCAAACAGCAGCTCCAGGCTCTGCTCCTGCAGGGATGCTCTGTGGGTTCTGCCTATGTTCTGCCTGTGTGTTCTGCAGGTGGCCGTGGTGGACCTGAACAAGACGCTGGGGGAGCAGTGCCAGGCCCAGCTGGAGGCCGGCTTTGGAGAAGGAACCAGCATCTTCATCCAGTGTGACGTGACCGACGGAGATGCTCTGAGAGGTGATGACCTGCAGGAGGAGATGTGATGAACGGTTCCACTGCAGGGTTCAGGTTCCTTATTTATGAAGGAGGAAGTGCTTTTAAAAAGCTGTGAGTGACGCAGGAACTTCAGTGAGTCACCCGTCCAAACGAAGCTCAGCTTGTTAACCTTCATTTGACTAAATTTAGATTAAGTTGATGCAGATGTGCCGCTGTGGCGTTCCCCTGCGATCGCAGCGAGGTTCTGTCTGACTTGGGCAACGTTCCCCCTGCAGGCTGAGGACGCGCTGCGATCTGTGAGCTGATGTTCCTGCAGATCAGATGGCTCCTGATAAAGTGTGTCTGCAGCATGTGTGTGGGAGCTGGCTGCTAACCGCCAGCTGTCTTAGCGTGGAATGCTGCAGGTGACGACACATGCCGGTTCTTCCACCTCTGGTTCCCTGAAGCTGTTTACACAGCCACATCTGTCAGGAGGCCAGCAGCCCGCTCTGTGTGGAGCAGCAGCCTTATCTGTGTGTCTACAGGCCGCTGGGCCTGGACCTGCAGGAAAACCCCGGTCCTGACGCTGCAGACTCTGATTCCTCAAAAGCTGGAACGTTTGTCGCGTCTCCACTGAGTCCGGAAAGCTGGGTTCTGGTTCAGGTCCAGGCACACTGAGGCAGGGAAACCAGGTGAAAGTTGCTAACAATGCAGGAAGTAGGGCGCTCTGTCCAGCTGCTGCTGCAGATCCTCTCCGGCTCCATCAGTCTGAACTGGAGGGTCAGTAAGTCCTAGTCAGTCCTAATGAGTCCGCATGAGTCCGCATGAGTCCGCATGAGTCCGCATGAGTCCGAGGATCCAGGGTTCCTGCCGTTTGGCTGCTTTCATCCTGTCTGCAGTCAGACCTTCAGGAAACTAGGAGTTAAAAGTGTTTCTGTGCTTCGAGTCTCGGGTTTCATCCTGGAACGTTCTGGGACTGTGGAACTAGACTGAGTTCCTCCTCGTCTCACCAAGCAAAAATCAGAAGACCTGAACCTGGTCTTCAGTCTGGATGAAAGATGTCGACCGACGTTACATCGTTCTGTTTGAGAACACATTTAGATGAAAACCGCCCACTTCATGATCCAGCAGCCTCTAGAACCTCCTTCAGCACCTTATAGAACCTTCCTCAGCAGCTGTTCTGTTGGACTTTGTCAGTCTCTGACATCGTTGTGAGGTCTGGACTTTGACTAGGCCGTTGCACACCTTAATTCTTTTAATTTTAACACATCCTGTTCTAGATCTGTGAGCGTGTTCTAGATCATGGTTCTGTTGATGACCCAGTTTGGTCCAAGCTTCAGTTTCTGGACAGCTGGACTCACATTTGACCCTGGAGAACTTTGGCTGTGGCTGCAGAACAAGCCCAGACCACCATTCCTCCGCCTCTCAGTTTTCTGTCTCAGCCTACATGACCTAAACGATGGGAACCTCACCGGCTCCAAGACTTCTGTTGGAGCATAGATAGATCTAAAACAACCAGGACCGCAGGTTCCTGCTTTAATAACTCACTTAGAACCATAATGAGACCTTAAGTCTCAGCTACATGCTTCAGGCTGAAACTTCTCTTTAAATCTTATACAGATTTACATAAAGCATTTTAAAATGACACAGTGAACATGGATGCTGCTGATATGGAGGCCATACTGGGACATAACTCGCGTCTCCAGACAAACCCTGAAGGTGTGAATCCTCCAGGTTCTCTGATCCTCTCTGTCTCCGTGTAACAGACGCCTTCCAGAAGACCGTGGACCAGTTTGGACGCCTGGACATCAGCATCAACAACGCTGGCATCAACAACGAGAAGAACTGGGAGAAGACCATCCAGGTCAACCTGGTAAGATCTGACCCAGTCTGCGTTTCAGGTCACGTCCTAAAGAACCCGTCCGCCACAGAAACAAACCCAGAATTACACCTTGTTACTTTAACTTGCTGCGTTTTCTTGGAAACACCTGCTGACCGAGCTGATGGGCTAAACTCTGTTTTACTGCCAGCATCTAACCAGCAGCATCACTGAGGACATCATGATAGGAGAGCAGGACCATGAGAATGGACTTAAATCCAGCCCAGTAATACATCATCTGCATAGAATGGAGATATCTGTGAACTATTATGGGAAAAAACAAGAGCTCCACAGTCATGGCTAAAGGTTTGGGGATTATTGTCTAATTTCTGGGCTTTATTGTTCTTTGGACCAGTGAGACCCAATAATCAACAGGAGAAGACAGAATCATCAGCAAAGTGCTGCATTTGACAGAAAAACATGAAAATAGAGCTCTGAAACTGACCAGGAGGCCCAGAACCACTGGGTCCTCTCTGGGCAGAACTCAGTCATTCATGTCTGGTTCTGGTCCTAAAGGACCGGTTATCTCTATGGTTTAGGTGGTTTCTGGTTCTGGACACCAGGAGTGAAGCAATCATCTTATAAGGAGAAAGGACATTTTGGACCAATCTGTATAATATGATTGATTCTGACTTTGTAAAGTGCCTCAAGATGACATGTTTCATGAATTGGCGCTATATAAATAAAATTGAATTGAATTGAAATGAATTGGATCAACAGAACCTGATGCCATGTTGTTGGACCCAACACTTCTGTCGGGTTCTGGAGGAATATTGCACAGTACCTCCTCTTTTAAAACCCAGGAACATTTCTTTAAAGTCTTTTCCTCCTGCTGGTTCTGTTGCTCATCGGTTGCTCAGATCATTTCCTCTGTGGGTTACCGTTTGTCTGCTCAGGGTTTTGGGTTTTGTCTGATCTTTGGTGTTTTTGGGTTGGACCCGTTCTCACAGAGATCGTCTGGAGAGTGAAGAAAAGAGACAGACGTGTTTCTGTTGAACAGTTCTCTGTAACTGGATCAGATTCACTGACTTTTCTGACCAGGGTTTTAGAGAAGGTTGTGGTGGAGCAGTGAACTGTGAACTGCGGTTCTGGATCGGTGGAGCATTCTGGATCACGTTCAGTCAGGTTTCATAAATCCTGCTGCTGGTTCAGATCTTCAGCTTCTCGTCCTGTCGACCTTCCAACCTGCTGAACAGGCTGAGATCTTTCAGGCTCTGCTTTGAAGTGGTTCTCCTCACGCTTGTCTGACAGATCAACCTTCTTGGTTTGATGTGGCGCGCCACAGGGCTCGGTTCTGCTCGGTTCTGCTCGGTTCTGCTCGGTTCTGCTCGGTTCTGCTCCCTGCTGGTCCGATACGGCCATCTTTTAATGATATTTCCCATCATTGTTATGCAGATCATATCCAGTTGTATATTTGTTTTTTTCCAAATTAAGTTTTGAAACTGAAAATGTTACTAAATGCTTGGATTAAAATAAAAACTGGATGGTTGAAAATCTTCTTCAGTTAAATGAAGAAAGAAAAATAAAATAATTAAATCAGCAGACAGGCCAGCTAAGAACTTATCTTTTGAACTTTGCTTTTGTTTAACCTTGTCTTCTGTATTTTTTTTACCTTTTTATTAATAAAGTACTTTGTGGTTTTATAGGGTGTTTGGTAAATAAAGTTATATCTTCTCATCCCTCAGACCTTCACAGCTGCTTTACTTTGTTTTTTCTGATTTCCTGTGAAAACCACCAGCTTTAGTTTCTTTTCTTATCAGAAGTGTCACATCATGTTTGTTCCTGTTTCACCGCCTGCTCTCTGTCACAAACATTAACAGCTTCTCCGTCTTTATCTGCAGACCTCGGTGATAAAGGGAACCTATTTGGCTTTGGAGCACATGAGCAAAGAGTACGGCAAAGAAGGAGGCACCATCATCAATGTGTCGTCTATGGCAGGTAACACACATGTGCAAAGTAACACGGGGAAGCTGGTTGCTGTGGTTACTGATTGGCCCACGCAGCAATCAGTAACCACAGGGCAGATTATCTGGATCTGAGGTCACACATCTTTGCACGGAGGAAAAACAAATTTTAAAAAGGGGAAGTTTACCATCAGAATAAGTTAGAAATGAACGCTAAACATGAGTGAAATGTAAAACGTCCACAGAAACCTTTAACTGACAAACATTAGGCGGTATCTGCAGGCCATCGTGTTGTTTGGGAGCGGTACCGCCGTGGCGTGCAGTGCAGGGACTTTAACTGGAGCTGGCGCTGTAGTCAGGCCCAGACTGAGCTTCTCAGCAGCTGATGCTGGAGGTACAGCAGAGGATCCGTGATGCTGCGGGCCTGTCTCTCTACTGAAGGTCCCATGCTAGAGCACACGGCATCAAGAAGTCTTTGGAACACCAGAACATTTAAAGGAGGGTTCTGCAGACATAAAGTCATATTTCCTCTAC
Source organism: Fundulus heteroclitus (assembly GCF_011125445.2). Lineage (NCBI taxonomy): Eukaryota > Metazoa > Chordata > Actinopteri > Cyprinodontiformes > Fundulidae > Fundulus > Fundulus heteroclitus. The sequence goes on along the minus strand of NC_046365.1, from coordinate 42,975,736 downwards.
GTCCACCTCTGCAGACGAGGACTGGAGGTTCTGTTCTTCATCCAGTGGGGATGCTGGGTTCTCCTCTGTGACAGGAAGCTGGATCCTAAGATCCATCAGGTTTCTGTGGGAGGAAACAGCCGCACATCGGCCCTGAGAGCCGACCCTGTTGCATTGTGGGAAGGAAAACGGGCTTCATGACCTTGAAACTGACCGTGCTGGAAGCATGCAGTAAGCTTTAAATAATCTAATTTTCTCCATCTGTAGTAACAGAGGGTGGATCTGCAGAGAGGAACCATTAACTCAGGCAGACAGAAGCTCAATTAAAGCTTTTATCATCCTGCATCAGGCTGACTGACCTGCATGATGCTCATCAGCAGAAGCTCTTATCTTGCTCTGCATCGCTGTCAGACCTCAGAGCAGGAAACCACGTTCTTTCTAAGATAACTTCCTCCTCTGTCCTTGCGGTGATTAAAGCAAACAGTCTGCAGATGAGCAGATAGTTAGCTCTGACACGGAGCCACAGCCAGGCCCTTTCTGGAAGCTCTCCCTCCAGCCTCTGCTGCTGCTGCTGGGGTTCTGCAGGAAGGAAAGAACTCGGCTCCCAGATCACGGATCCATCAGAGCCGCTCCGCTCTGCTTAGCTTTCCCCGTTTTACAGGTTTAGGCCGCCGCTGTGAGGAATGTGAACACAGCTTGTTTAGAATAATCGAATGCACTGAAGCAAACACACTAAACCTGTAGGAGGAGGTTCTGCAGAGAAGAAGAAAGGAATGTTGAGATTTTCTTTATCTGATCATCAGATGTTTCTAAAGTTTAATTAATAAAGCAGACAACAACTCATTAACTTTTAAATTGTGCCTAAATCAAATCAATTTAAGCAGCTTGTAGTTCTGTAAATTGACCGATTCAAAGGAGAAGTATGCATTAGACCGTCTTACCTGCTCATCCACTCTTCAGGGGGATCACGTGAAAAAATCTCCCAAAATCCTCTCTGGTCTTATTTCTTTCTTCTTCACATAAACATGAACACGGTTCATTTCTTGTGACTCTCAGCCATGTTCAAAGTCTGCAGTGAGAGCAGCGGAGCTACAATAAACAGCTAGCCGCTAAGCTAACTGCTAAGTTAACTGCTAAGCTAACCACTAAGCTAACCACTAAGCTAACCGCTAAGCTAACCGTTAAGCTAACCACTAAGCTAGCCGCTAAGCTAGCCGTTAAGTTAACCGCTAAGCTAACCGCTAAGCTAACCGCTAAGTTAACCGCTAAGCTAACCTCTAAGCTAACCGCTAAGCTAACCGTTAAGCTAACCACTAAGCTAGCCGCTAAGCTAGCCGTTAAGTTAACCGCTAAGCTAACCGCTAAGTTAACCGCTAAGCTAACCTCTAAGCTAACCGCTAAGCTAACCTAGCGAGTCAGAATGATGATATGTGGGACAACCAGTAGATAAGATGATTCCTCCAGAACCTGAGGAACAGAGGGGATGAGAGCAGGAACAGAACTCTGACCAATCGCTGCCATTCTCACCGCACGGCAGCGATTGGTCAGAGTTATTACAGGCCTGCAGCTCCCACTAACTTACCATTTGATCTCATATTATTTTTATAACCTCCTTTTTCTGAATACATAATATATTGACTACTGCCAGGATGGACGGACCATTTCACCCAGAATCACTAAACGTGTTTCTGAACAACCAACTATAGCTTTAACTCATAAAAAGACAAATAAAAGTGAAGTTGTTGGATGTGGGAGGTCCGCTCTGAACATGAACCAACTCACCTGTGACCCAGACAGACCAGCACGGACTGTTCTGTGAGGAACCCGCTGTGACCTTTGACCCAGCTCTGTCTGTCTCCAGACTGACATCAGTGACGTCTTCACCGCCGCGCCGCGCAGTCGGTTCCTGGTCTCCGTCGGTTGTTCTGTGAAACCGGTCACATCATTTCCAGAGTTTCAGGTTCTTTTCCAGAGATTGGTTCTCTGACCCTCAGCAGGCTGTTTCTGCCTGCAGAGTAACGTCAGCGCTCAGAACCTGCCATACCTGCCGTTCCTCTAACAAAGGCGGACGTGTCCAAACGGGGACAGCTACCTCAGCGTGCAGCGTTAGGGGAGCAGGAATGTTTGTTTACCAAGATGTCCGCCGTCGGACCCTGGTGGAAGAACCGCTGTTCCTGAGCTGCCATGTTCAGAGTCAAGGTTACACGTCTGAGCCTGGAGAACTCGTCTGTTCTCTAAAACTGCTCTGCGTGTGGTCCCAGACGTGAGCGGCAGCGTTTTCCTGAAGGACGGGAAGGAATTCAGCACATTCCTCAGGGCTTAGAGGCCAGATGAGCCTCTGTCGTCATGTGGCGGCGGCTGCTTGCCGTGACCCGCCTGCCGACTCAGCTGCTGCTGATCCCTGTGACGATAATCAGAAACACACAGGATCTCCTCCAGGGACAGAAACCGCTGGACGAAGCTGGACGAAGCTGGCAGAGTGGGAGAGGTCAGGGACAGGAAGTAAAGATGGCTGCAAGCGCTAAGAGGTGCAGCCGTAGAGAGGAGACGTTGTCAGCTCAGAGCTGAGCGCATGGAGCTCTCTGACCGGGACAGAACCGCCTGACCCGATCTGTCTGACGGAACCGGCTGACCCGAGCTCTCTGACGGAACCGGCTGACCCGATCTCTCTGACCGGGACGGAACCGGCCAACCCGATCTCTCTGACGGAACCGCCTGACCCGATCTCTCTGACGGAACCGCCTGACCCGATCTCTCTGACCGGGACGGAACCGGCTGACCCGAGCTCTCTGACGGAACCGGCTGACCCGATCTCTCTGACGGAACCGGCTGACCCGCATCGAGCAGCAGCTAAAACCGACTCTGTTTCTGTCTTTCAGCCTTCATGCATTCGCCTCACCAGCCCGTCTACACGGCCACCAAGCACGGCGTCATCGGCTTCACCCGAGCCATGGCGGTGAGAGGAACACGCAGAACCCCCCCCTCGTGTCCGGCCTTCCTCCTCCTGCCTCCTCCTCCTCAGCAGCTCTCTGTGGTCTTGTTTTCAGGACGCGTCCCTGCTGGGCGACTACGGCGTGCGCATCAACGCTCTGTGCCCCGCCTTCGTCGACACGCCGCTGCTGCACACGGTGGAAGACGAGGACAACATGGGAAAGTTCGTCAAGTTCAAGGACGACTTCAAACGCGACATGAACAAGTTCGGAGTCTTAAAGTAAGTTAAGCCACAGCGCCGCAGGAAGGTCATTAGAACGCCATTAGAACGCCATCAGAACAGCATTAGAACGCCATCAGAATGCTATTAGAACACCATTAGAACGCCATTAGAATGGCATCACAATGCCATTAGAACACCATTAGAACGCCATTAGAATGGCATCAGAACACCATTAGAACGCCATTAGAACGCTATTAGAATGCCATCAGAACGTCATTAGAATGTCATCAGAACGTCATCAGAACGCTATTAGAACGTCATTACAACGTCATCAGAACGGCATTAGAACGCCATCAGAACGCCATTAGAACGCCATCAGAACGTCATCACAACGCCATTAGAACGGCATTAGAACGGTATTAGAACGCCATTAGAACGCCATCAGAACGGCATTAGAACACCATCAGAACGGCATTAGAACACCATTAGAACGTCATCAGAACGCTATTAGAACGTCATTACAACGTCATCAGAACGGCATTAGAACGCCATCAGAACGCCATTAGAACGCCATCAGAACGCCATTAGAACACCATTAGAACGGCATTAGAACACCATTAGAACGGCATCAGAACGCCGTCAGAACACCATTAGAACGGCATTAGAACACCATTAGAACGCCATCAGAACGCCATTAGAACGGCATTAGAACACCATTAGAACGCCGTCAGAACACCATTAGAACGGCATTAGAATGGCATCACAACGCCATCAGAACGCCATTAGGACGGTATTAGAACGCCATTAGAACGCCATCAGAACGGCATTAGAACACCATTAGAACGGCATTAGAGCACCATTAGAACAGCATTAGAACGCCGTCAGAACACCATTAGAACGGCATTAGAACACCTTTAGAACGCCATCAGAACGCCATTAGAACGGCATTAGAACACCATTAGAACGCCGTCAGAACACCATTAGAACGGCATTAGAACGCCATCACAACGCCATTAGAACGCCATCACAACGCCATTAGAACACCATTAGAACGCCATCACAACACCATTAGAACGGCATCACAACACCATCAGAACGCCATTAGAACGCCATCAGAACGCCATTAGAATGGCATCACAACGCCATCAGAACGCCATTAGGACGGTATTAGAACGCCATTAGAACGCCATCAGAACGGCATTAGAACACCATTAGAACGGCATTAGAGCACCATTAGAACAGCATTAGAACGCCGTCAGAACACCATTAGAACGGCATTAGAACACCATTAGAACGCCATCAGAACGGCATTAGAACACCATTAGAACGGCATTAGAACACCATTAGAACGGCATTAGAACGCCGTCAGAACACCATTAGAACGGCATTAGAACACCATTAGAACGCCATCACAACGCCATTAGAACACCATTAGAACGCCATCACAACGCCATCAGAATGCTATTAGAACGCCATCACAACGCCGTCAGAACACCATTAGAACGCCGTCAGAACACCATTAGAACGGCATTAGAACGCCATCACAACGCCATTAGAACACCATTAGAACGCCATTAGAATGGCATCAGAACACCATTAGAACGCCATTAGAACGCTATTAGAATGCCATCAGAATGTCATCAGAACGTCATCAGAACGCTATTAGAACGTCATTACAACGTCATCAGAACGGCATTAGAACGCCATCAGAACGCCATTAGAACGCCATCAGAACGTCATCACAACGCCATTAGAACGGCATTAGAACGGTATTAGAACGCCATTAGAACGCCATCAGAACGGCATTAGAACACCATCAGAACGGCATTAGAACACCATTAGAACGTCATCAGAACGCTATTAGAACGTCATTACAACGTCATCAGAACGGCATTAGAACGCCATCAGAACGCCATTAGAACGCCATCAGAACGCCATTAGAACACCATTAGAACGGCATTAGAACACCATTAGAACGGCATCAGAACGCCGTCAGAACACCATTAGAACGGCATTAGAACACCATTAGAACGCCATCAGAACGCCATTAGAACGGCATTAGAACACCATTAGAACGCCGTCAGAACACCATTAGAACGGCATTAGAATGGCATCACAACGCGATCAGAACGCCATTAGGACGGTATTAGAACACCATTAGAACGCCGTCAGAACACCATTAGAACGGCATTAGAACGCCATCACAACGCCATTAGAACGCCATCACAACGCCATTAGAACACCATTAGAACGCCATCACAACACCATTAGAACGGCATCACAACACCATCAGAACGCCATTAGAACGCCATCAGAACGCCATTAGAATGGCATAACAACGCCATCAGAACGCCATTAGGACGGTATTAGAACGCCATCAGAACGCCATTAGAACGCCATCAGAACGTCATCACAACGCCATTAGAACGGCATTAGAACGGTATTAGAACGCCATTAGAACGCCATCAGAACGGCATTAGAACACCATCAGAACGGCATTAGAACACCATTAGAACGTCATCAGAACGCTATTAGAACGTCATTACAACGTCATCAGAACGGCATTAGAACGCCATCAGAACGCCATTAGAACGCCATCAGAACGCCATTAGAACACCATTAGAACGGCATTAGAACACCATTAGAACGGCATCAGAACGCCGTCAGAACACCATTAGAACGGCATTAGAACACCATTAGAACGCCATCAGAACGCCATTAGAACGGCATTAGAACACCATTAGAACGCCGTCAGAACACCATTAGAACGGCATTAGAATGGCATCACAACGCCATCAGAACGCCATTAGGACGGTATTAGAACGCCATTAGAACGCCATCAGAACGGCATTAGAACACCATTAGAACGGCATTAGAGCACCATTAGAACAGCATTAGAACGCCGTCAGAACACCATTAGAACGGCATTAGAACACCATTAGAACGCCATCAGAACGCCATTAGAACGGCATTAGAACACCATTAGAACGCCGTCAGAACACCATTAGAACGGCATTAGAACGCCATCACAACGCCATTAGAACGCCATCACAACGCCATTAGAACACCATTAGAACGCCATCACAACACCATTAGAACGGCATCACAACACCATCAGAACGCCATTAGAACGCCATCAGAACGCCATTAGAATGGCATCACAACGCCATCAGAACGCCATTAGGACGGTATTAGAACGCCATTAGAACGCCATCAGAACGGCATTAGAACACCATTAGAACGGCATTAGAGCACCATTAGAACAGCATTAGAACGCCGTCAGAACACCATTAGAACGGCATTAGAACACCATTAGAACGCCATCAGAACGGCATTAGAACACCATTAGAACGGCATTAGAACACCATTAGAACGGCATTAGAACGCCGTCAGAATTCCATTAGAACGGCATTAGAACACCATTAGAACGCCATTAGAACACCATTAGAACGCCATCACAACGCCATCAGAATGCTATTAGAACGCCATCACAACGCCGTCAGAACACCATTAGAACGCCGTCAGAACACCATTAGAACGGCATTAGAACGCCATCACAACGCCATTAGAACACCATTAGAACGCCATTAGAATGGCATCAGAACACCATTAGAACGCCATTAGAACGCTATTAGAATGCCATCAGAATGTCATCAGAACGTCATCAGAACGCTATTAGAACGTCATTACAACGTCATCAGAACGGCATTAGAACGCCATCAGAACGCCATTAGAACGCCATCAGAACGTCATCACAACGCCATTAGAACGGCATTAGAACGGTATTAGAACGCCATTAGAACGCCATCAGAACGGCATTAGAACACCATCAGAACGGCATTAGAACACCATTAGAACGTCATCAGAACGCTATTAGAACGTCATTACAACGTCATCAGAACGGCATTAGGACGCCATCAGAACGCCATTAGAACGCCATCAGAACGCCATTAGAACACCATTAGAACGGCATTAGAACACCATTAGAACGGCATCAGAACGCCGTCAGAACACCATTAGAACGGCATTAGAACACCATTAGAACGCCATCAGAACGCCATTAGAACGGCATTAGAACACCATTAGAACGCCGTCAGAACACCATTAGAACGGCATTAGAATGGCATCACAACGCGATCAGAACGCCATTAGGACGGTATTAGAACACCATTAGAACGCCGTCAGAACACCATTAGAACGGCATTAGAACGCCATCACAACGCCATTAGAACGCCATCACAACGCCATTAGAACACCATTAGAACGCCATCACAACACCTTTAGAACGGCATCACAACACCATCAGAACGCCATTAGAACGCCATCAGAACGCCATTAGAATGGCATAACAACGCCATCAGAACGCCATTAGGACGGTATTAGAACGCCATTAGAACGCCATCAGAACGGCATTAGAACACCATTAGAACGGCATTAGAGCACCATTAGAACAGCATTAGAACGCCGTCAGAACACCATTAGAACGGCATTAGAACACCATTAGAACGCCATCAGAACGGCATTAGAACACCATTAGAACGGCATTAGAACACCATTAGAACGGCATTAGAACGCCGTCAGAACACCATTAGAACGGCATTAGAACACCATTAGAACGCCATCACAACGCCATTAGAACACCATTAGAACGCCATCACAACGCCATCAGAATGCTATTAGAACGCCATCACAACGCCGTCAGAACACCATTAGAACGCCGTCAGAATACCATTAGAACGGCATTAGAACGCCATCACAACGCCATTAGAACCCACACAGGTTGCGCTTCACAGCTGTAGAGTTCTCTGTTGCTGAGCGTCGGCTGATGGAGCAGGACGTGCGGTACCGCTAAATAGAACCCAGTTACCTCCAGAACCGGCGTGGGTGATTTAATGCTGCCGGGTCTGGCCTCAGAGAAGGTCAGAGAACCCAGCAGACGGGTCATGCCTCCATGTTTCTGTTCCTCCTGGAGAACGTCCACATAGCGGCTGACTTTCCTGAGAAAGCCGGACGTTGAAACTATTCCGACTATAAATAAACCGGTTCTGTTGTTCCAGCAATCAGAGCCGATGATGTCAGACCGCCTGTGTTGGTTCTGGCGCCGCCGCTCAGCAGCAGGAGAACCGAGGTCCAGAAGGTTCCCGGTTCCACCAGGACCAGCCGCAGCTTCAGCGCTGCTCACATGGGTCCAGAACCGTTCTCTGCACAAACAGGGAGGAGAACACTGTTGGACCAGAACCAGGAACCATGCAGGAAGAACAAGTTTAGAACATCTGAAGAACAGCGGAGGGCGTCCTGACCCGGTCCGTCTGGTTCTGGGCCGTGAACGAAGAACCGAATCCAACCAGCTCAGAATCCGTCTGTCACAGATCTGTAGACCCGACCAACGTTAGAACAAAGTGGCTCAAAGATCAGAACCCCATCAGAACCTGTGGTCCGGTCTCAAATAGCGGACAGATTAGCAGAACCCGGGTAAACGAACCAAAGTACAAAAAGGAACCCTGAAAGACCTTCAGAACCTCTGGAGACGTTTGGACCGAAGAATAAATTCAGGGCTGCAGGAAGACAGAACTGAGGAGTGGAAGCAGAACCTTGCCCGGTCCGTTTAGGTTCTGCTCGTGACCCGTCTGTGTTCTCCTCTGCAGGCCGGAGCTGAAGCAGAACCTTGCCCGGTCCGTTTAGGTTCTGCTCGTGACCCGTTTGTCTCTGTGTTCTCCTCTGCAGGCCGGAGCTGAAGCAGAACCTTGCCCGGTCCGTTTAGGTTCTGCTCGTGACCCATTTGTGTTCTCCTCTGCAGGCCGGAGCTGAAGCAGAACCTAGCCCGGTCCGTTTAGGTTCTGCTCGTGACCCATTTGTGTTCTCCTCTGCAGGCCGGAGCTGAAGCAGAACCTTGCCCGGTCCGTTTAGGTTCTGCTCGTGACCCGTTTGTGTCTGTGTTCTCCTCTGCAGGCCGGAGCTGAAGCAGAACCTAGCCCGGTCCGTTTAGGTTCTGCTCGTGACCCGTTTGTGTTCTCCTCTGCAGGCCGGAGCTGAAGCAGAACCTAGCCCGGTCCGTTTAGGTTCTGCTCGTGACCCGTTTGTGTTCTCCTCTGCAGGCCGGAGCTGAAACAGAACCTAGCCCGGTCCGTTTAGGTTCTGCTCGTGACCCGTTTGTGTTCTCCTCTGCAGGCCGGAGCTGAAGCAGAACCTAGCCCGGTCCGTTTAGGTTCTGCTGGTGACCCGTTTGTGTTCTCCTCTGCAGGCCGGAGCTGAAACAGAACCTAGCCCGGTCCGTTTAGGTTCTGCTCGTGACCCGTTTGTGTTCTCCTCTGCAGGCCGGAGCTGAAGCAGAACCTAGCCCGGTCCGTTTAGGTTCTGCTCGTGACCCGTTTGTGTTCTCCTCTGCAGGCCGGAGCTGAAGCAGAACCTTGCCCGGTCCGTTTAGGTTCTGCTCGTGACCCGTTTGTGTTCTCCTCTGCAGGCCGGAGCTGAAGCAGAACCTTGCCCGGTCCGTTTGGGTTCTGCTCGTGACCCGTTTGTGTTCTCCTCTGCAGGCCGGAGCTGATAGCTGAAGGGATGATGAGGCTGATCACAGACAGCAGCCTGAACGGCGCCGTGATGAAGATCACCTACTCAAAGGGAATCCACTTCCACATGTATGAACCCATGTCGGCCTGAGGTCCGACCCGCCAGAACCCGACCCGTTCAGAACCCGACCCGTTCAGAACCGGTTCCCCCTGCAGGCGTCTGAGCTGCTTCTACGTGTTCTGATCTGAGACCAAAGCATTTCTGTAAAGCTAAACTGGTTCTTTTCCTCAGAATGGACCCTGGTTCTGTCAGAACCTCAGCTGTTCTTGGTTCTGACGCGTTCTGTAAGAATTTCCCTGAAGGTCTGTACAGAAATATGTTCCTTCTTTCTATATCGAGATGTTTCTGAGTGGAACTGCTTCCTGTTTGCACGGTTCCAGCGAGCAGAACCGCTTCCTGGTGGACCCAAAAGGACCAAATCAGCTCTTCAACCAGCGACAGAACACCACTGGAGACGGTTCTTCTGACCGGTTCTTCTGACCGGGTCGCTGACGTTCCTGGACAAAACAAAGTTCTCCTTCTTTTAACTCTCAGGTTCTTATCTTTAATTAAGGGCATTAATAAAAGTTCTGACCGGTACCAGGTTCTAAAATCAGTCAAATCCAACCTCAGGTGGACAAAAACATCAGTCTGTCATTGTTGTGGAGGAACTTGGGTCGGTTCTCCTCTCATGGATTGTTCTGCATGTAGAACAGGCCGGCACATGGAGAACCCGTGATGATAGTAGTAAATGTTGGGATGGCGCTACAGCTGCCGGTAAATACAGAAGACGTTCCTGCTTTAGGATCTCAGCTGACATAGAACCCAGATAATAATTAGTTTATCCAGAAACTCCTTCAGAACCTCATCCTAAATCCTGTAGAACCTCCAGCAGCAGCTCCTAGAACCTCTCGGGTTCTGGTCGTTTCTTCCCGCTCTGACTGGGCAGAACCTGCTGGCTTCATGATTAATTTCTCTGTTTTTGTTCACTTGAAGTAACATTTAAATGGTTTTAGAACCCGGTGAAGGTCAGAACCTTTTATAGGCATCCGATAGAATAAAGTGGGCGTTCTTCTTCTTGTCCCGGTTCCTCGTCTCTGTAAGCCGGTCCAGTTTAGCAGAACCCTGAGTTACAGCAGCAGCTGATCTGCTGACGTCATCATTCTGTCAGCAGAACAGCTGCCCTCCTGGTTCTGGTTCTGGTTCTGTTCTCACCAAGCCTCCCATTCCACTCTCTCTCTGTAGCTTCTGGTGTTCCCCAGGGTTCTGTCCTCGGTCCACTGCTTCTAAGTATTCCCCCCCCCCCCCCCCCCCCCCCCGCCTCCTGACATCCTCGATGTTTTAAAAGTCGCCTCAAAACGTCCTTTTTTAAAGCTGCTTTCTCTCTATAAATGTTTTATTTTGTTCTTGTTTTACATTATTGATGCTTTGTTGTTTTATTGCCATTTGTTCGGCTTTAATTTTGTACATTGTGCTTGAGTGTTATTAAAGGCTCTTTTCAAATAAAATGCATTATTATTATTATCAGCAGTTAGCAGGCGGGTCACATGTGGGTCCAGTTTGAGGCTCTGAGCACGTCTGCAGCCTAACGCTAAGATCTGGACCTCAGAACATGTCGGAGAACCTTTCAGGTCTGGAGCCCGGAGGCGAACAGGGCATCCTGATTGGATGATCCATGTCAGCTGACCAAGCTCCCCAGATAACCGAGCTGCTCTCCTTGTTCCTGAGGCAGAACCGGGCTTCCTGCGGACCAGTTGGGTCGGGTCTCCTGTTCTGTCAGACGTTCCTGGAGGCTGAAGATAGACCAGGGAGCAGGAGGTCCTGAATATAAAAGGTCTACAGGAGACTGAAAGCGAATGAAAGTCAACAGGAAACCAGGAAGCCGCCTCCTCCTGGGCCCCGCCCTGCAGGGAGGCTTCAGGCTTCAGGCTGGTGGATGTTGGTCTGCAGCTCCACAGGCCAGAGTCTCCAGGAAGACTCCAGGATCTGATGTTCTCCATAGTTTCCACCATCTAAGGACCTACAGTCCAGCTGAGGAGCTTTAGCAGCCATTGTGTGTCACTGCTGAATGATTTTATGGGTCATAAAAGTTACTTTTGCAATAATACTTTAGACAATCTGCCAGTAACGCGTAAACAGAGCGAAAAGGTTCAAACTTCCCACGTTTCATGAACGCATCGGTTTTTAACGGGCCTCCTCATTAAACCGGGTTCTGCTGATGTCTTCAACACATGATCATGTTACCCTGAGCTACCTCTATAGTTATGCTGCTATAGGCTTAGGCTGCTGGAGGACATCAGGGTCTATTTCTCTCTCTCTGCTGAGTTCTCCTACTGCTCTCCAATCTGCATTGTTGGTTGTTATTTCAGCTTTTAACTTTTTGTTCTCTGTCATTTTTCTCTTCATAGAAGGTACACCTGGTCTGGCGTTCTGTTAGCTGTGACATCATCAGGGGAGGCAGATCATCCTCTATTACCATCTAACATAGAAAGTACTCCTGGGTCAGTGTGAGCTTCTGTGCTTTCTGTGTCTCTGCTCTGTCTTCTCTAAGCCCCAGTGGGTGGAGGCAGATGAGCGTTCACACTGAGCCTGGTTCTGGTTCTGCTGGAGGTTCTCCTCCCTGTTAAAGGGGAGTTTTCCTCTCCACTGTCGCTTCATGCATGCTCAGTATGAGGGATTGCTGCAAAGCCATCAACAATGCAGACGACTGTCCACTGTGGCTCTACGCTCTTTCAGGAGGAGTGAATGCTGCTTGGAGAGACTTTATGCAACCTGCTGGGTTATTTCCTGTTCTACTGCATTCTGCATCCAGAACCGGGGATGTTGGGTCTGCAGGCTTCATCTCCTCAGGACGATGCATTCACTGAAGCTCAGACATTTTAGAACCCAGAGACAGGAGCCCGGTTCTGTCTGGAAGCTCTTCCAGAACGGCGCTCCCTCCCTCAGAGGCGTATGATCGCGGCGGTTCTTCCTGTTTGGGTCACTTCCAGCGTTTCCTCGCTGGGGGAACGTTACCGGAAGGAACCAGACGGGATTCCTGCGCCGCTTCCGTCCAGAACTCTTTCCAAGAAACCAGAGAGAGGCAGCAGATCCAGTTCAACCAGCTCAGCGACTTTTACCATCAACCTTCTATGGACTGAAGAGCAGACAAACCAGAACATAGAACCCGGTCAACTGGAAGGATCCAACCGGGCCTCTCATGCAGAACCCAGACCCGTTCTTCCATGTGGAGAACCTGGACTAACGTTTCTTCCTCCTGGTCCAACAGAGGAAAGGTGTGTCTGCAGCCTCTGCTCAGTACCGGTCCGGTCTGACCCGGCAGCGCCGACTGTAAACGGGCTCAGAATCTCTCGTTTGTTCTGCAGGAACAAATATTTATGGCTCTGCAAACATGATGACTATCAGGAGCTGTGAGGTCTGGAAACAGGGAGGTTCTGCATTGTTATCAGAATTCCTCCTGACAGCGCCGTCACACGCCAGCGGGTCCAGCGGGTCCAGCGGGTCCAGCGGCTCGGTACCACTGGGTTCATTCCTTTCTGCTGACATGAGTGAATTATTATAGTAAATGTCCCCATGCGGGCTCATAAGAGCTGTGAGGCAGGAGGAGCCCCCCTCGCCACCCCCCCCCCCCGTTCGGCCTGAAGGTGGAGGAGCTTTGACCCAGAATTCAAGATGGTTCTGGACCCCTTTGGTTCTGTTTTCCTCACAGGAGTCAAACATCGTTCTTTGAGTCATGATTAAAGGAGCAGAGAGTGGTTTTTCACCACTAGGTGGAATTTGGGCTCTCTACCCCCCCCCCCCCCCCCCCCCCCCCCCCCGACCCCCAGCTGCTCCCCTCCTTCATAAACCTATGATTGTCTAATATTTCTGTAAGATGTTCCACAAATGGGTCACAGAACATTTTTAGCAAACTAGGTAAGTTCCAGAAAGACCCAGAAGGTCCCAGGTTCGAGTCCCAGCCAGAGGTTGTTCTGCATGGAGGTTGCATGTTCTGCCCACGCATGCCTGGGTTCTCCCTGGGTTCTCTCTGGGTTCTCTCTGGGTTCTCCCTGGGTTCTCTCCTGTAGATCAGCTCATGGACCTGGTGCTGGTGGAGGAGTCAGAAGGTCTCTGGCAGAAATAACTTCCATCTTTACTCTAGAGTCCATTTTTGGTTCTTATATTTTTACCCGGTGTGTTTCTGGATGCACGTTTCTTTTTTCCAGGTGTGGAACGAGCAGATTTAAAACTTTTCTCTGCAGTTACAACATTTGATCTGTTAAAACGACCAAAAGTATTTACAAATGTTTTAATGCATTTATGGAGATGTTTTCCTACTGTGGTGCCCTGTAACGGGTCCCTGGGGGTAATAAAGACGATCGATTGTTGATTAATTAATTGATTGATTAATTGATTGATTAAATAACTGAATGATTGATTCATTGGTTGATTCATTAATTTGTTAATTGATTGATTAATTAATTGATTGACTGATTGATTGAATGACTAATTGCTTAACTGATTGATTGATTAATTGATTAATTACTTGATTGATTAATTGATTGCTTAACTGATTGGTTGATTAATTAACTGAATTATTAATTGATTGATTGCTTAACTGATTGATTAATTAACTGAATTATTAATTGATTAATTTATTGATTGCTTAACTGTTTGATTAACTGATTGATTAATTGGTTAATTACTTGATTAATTGATTAATCGCTTAACCGATTGATTGACTGAATTATTAATTGATTAACTGAATTATTAATTGATTATTGACTGATTGATTAATTGCTTAAGTGGTTGATTAACTGAATGATTAATTGATTAATTACTTGATTGGTTGATTAATTAATTGATTGACTGGTTGATTGAATGATTAATTGATTAGCTGAATTATTAATTGATTGATTGATTGATTGAATGACTGAATTATTAATTGATTAATTAATTACCAGAATGATTAATTGACTGATTGCCCCGCTGTGGGACACTAAAGGATTTCTCTATCTTACACTGATGGACTCCACCAGTCAGGCTGTAAATCTCTTCGTCTCTTTGTTTCTCGCAGACGTTCCTCATCAATCTTCCCTCCTTCAGGTCCGGCTGCTGTTCTCAGTTTTTGGCCCTTTTCCAAACCGGGGCTCTCCAGGAACCCGTGTGAGCTCAGCCAGAGGTCACCGGCTCTCACTGGGGGGAGGAAGAGGAGGAGGAAGAGGAGGAGGAAGAGGAGGTGTTCAGCGTTGGACCTGCCGCCTCCACCTCCTCAGCTTCCAGACGGCCTCCTTGTTCCTTCCAGCCGCTTTGTTGGACAACAGAACAATGAGCTCTAATGGAGCGTTTCCACTCCGCTTCACCTTCTGGTTTAGCTTCTCACTCTGAACAAAAGCAGGAATGAACTGAGGAGCAGGTTCTGCTGGAGACCGACCCAGAAGAACCGAACGAGCCCACTGCAGAACCTCCAGCTTTCTACGCCTCTTATTTCTGCTGATGTCAGCGTTCCTCTTCCTGCTGAGATCAGAACCAGGTCCACAGCACCAGCTCACAGGCAGTGTGGTTCTGAAGACCCGGGAGAAGTTCTAATGAGATTAATGTGCTGTGAACTTTGGGTCCATTTAAATCTCGTGTTTTCTATAGTTTAATACATTTATTTATGGCCCAGCGGTACTTTTCACTCCCCTGCTGTACGGTTCTGGTTTCCATCCTGGTTCTGAAACACACGACCAGACCTTTACCCGTGCGGTACCGCTGAACCTGGACCGGCTTCTCGTGTTCTGTGGATGCGGAGAAGCTTTAGGCCTTCGGTTGTTCTGTGGAACCGGTTCCTCTCTGGGTGAGAACCCTAAAAACAGTTCTGGACCCGGTGGAGCCGGGCCCAGAACTGACCGGTTCTGACCCGGGAGCTCCTCAGTGTGGAGCTGAGTGACCGCAGAGCGCCATCTGGTGGCCGCTGTGTGCAGCTGCTGCCATTAAATCCAAAAGAGACGAAACCCAGAACCAGAACCAGAACCAGAACTGCTGACCCAAACTCTGGGTCGGATGCTTGAATACCCGATCATTTAACACCAGAACCTCTGCAGAATAATAAAACCTCAGTTCTGCCTTCATAGGAACGTTGAAACAGTTATTTTACTTATTTAACATTTTATATTAATAAAATATTTATTGATATTTTTGTGTTTTTATGCACAAAGCTGTGAAGAACAGAAAAAGCCTGGTGTAGGTGTGCATGGTTCTCTTTATTCTGGGTTTTTACAGATTTATTTCCTGTATTTACATGCTGAGAAAAACACAAAGTGACTTTTCCTCTTTTCCTCACGCCACAGCTACGCTAATCAGAGGCGGAGTCTAACGAAGCGACAACCCGCGTTAAAATCCCGGCAGCTGCCTGAAGCCAGAGCACAAAGGTTCACCGCCATGGAGAACATTTAAGATGTCCTGCAATACCAGCGACTCGTTATTGATTTAAACTAAACAGCAGCAGCAGGGTTCTTCATCATCATCATCATCATCATCATCATCATCATCATCATCCTCGCCTTAATGGACTCTAGTCTTTCCCATTTTGAAGAGTGCCGAAGAGAACCAGACCTCGCTTTAACCGTAATAAACGCTAATCAGCGTTTATTACGGTTAAAGCGTTAAATGATCCGTCTAAGAACGAAATTTTATTACGAGAACGTTTTATTAAAAACTGAAACAAGAAGAAAAGAAAAGAACCTTTTCAGTGTGTAAAAACCTCCAGAAGTAGAAGCAGAACTTCTGCTGCTGTGGAGGAAACACGGGTCAGAACGTCAGGGTTCTACAGGCTGCTGCAGGTTCTATAGACTGCTGGAGGTTCTACAGGCTGCTGCAGGTTCTACAGGCTGCTGGAGGTTCTACCGGCTGCTGCAGGTTCTATAGACTGCTGGAGGTTCTACAGGCTGCTGCAGGTTCTATAGACTGCTGGAGGTTCTACAGGCTGCTGCAGGTTCTACAGGCTGCTGGAGGTTCTACCGGCTGCTGCAGGTTCTATAGACTGCTGGAGGTTCTACAGGCTGCTGCAGGTTCTATAGACTGCTGGAGGTTCTACAGGCTGCTGCAGGTTCTACAGGCAGCTGGAGGTTCTACCGGCTGCTGCAGGTTCTACAGACTGCTGCAGGTTCTACCGGCTGCTGGAGGTTCTACAGGCAGCTGGAGGTTCTACAGGCTGCTGCAGGTTCTACAGGCAGCTGCAGGTTCTTCAGACTGCTGCAGGTTCTACCGGCTGCTGCAGGTTCTACAGACTGCTGCAGGTATTACAGACTGCTGCAGGTTCTACCGGCTGCTGGAGGTTCTACAGGCAGCTGGAGGTTCTATAGGCTGCTGCAGGTTCTACAGGCTGCTGCAGGTTCTGCCGGCTGCTGCAGGTTCTACAGACAGCTGCAGGTTCTACAGACAGCTGCAGGTTCTACAGACAGCTGCAGGTTCTACAGACTGCTGCAGGTTCTACAGACTGCTGCAGGTTCTACCGGCTGCTGCAGGTTCTACAGACTGCTGCAGGTTCTACAGACAGCTGCAGGTTCTTCAGACTGCTGCAGGTTCTACCGGCTGCTCCAGGTTCTACAGACTGCTGCAGGTTCTACAGACTGCTGCAGGTTCTACCGGCTGCTGCAGGTTCTACAGACTGCTGCAGGTTCTACCGGCTGCTGGAGGTTCTACAGGCAGCTGGAGGTTCTATAGGCTGCTGCAGGTTCTACAGACAGCTGCAGGTTCTACAGACTGCTGCAGGTTCTACAGACTGCTGCAGGTTCTACAGACTGCTGCAGGTTCTACCGGCTGCTGGAGGTTCTACAGGCAGCTGGAGGTTCTATAGGCTGCTGCAGGTTC
Source organism: Fundulus heteroclitus (assembly GCF_011125445.2). NCBI lineage: Eukaryota > Metazoa > Chordata > Actinopteri > Cyprinodontiformes > Fundulidae > Fundulus > Fundulus heteroclitus. The sequence continues at coordinate 42,958,224 of NC_046365.1, read as the reverse complement.
TACAGGCTGCTGCAGGTTCTACCGGCTGCTGCAGGTTCTACAGACAGCTGCAGGTTCTACAGGCAGCTGCAGGTTCTACAGACTGCTGCAGGTTCTACAGACTGCTGCAGGTTCTACAGACAGCTGCAGGTTCTACAGGCAGCTGCAGGTTCTACAGACTGCTGCAGGTTCTACAGGCTGCTGCAGGTTCTATAGACTGCTGGAGGTTCTACAGGCTGCTGCAGGTTCTATAGACTGCTGGAGGTTCTACAGGCTGCTGCAGGTTCTATAGACTGCTGGAGGTTCTACAGGCTGCTGCAGGTTCTACAGGCAGCTGGAGGTTCTACCGGCTGCTGCAGGTTCTACAGACTGCTGCAGGTTCTACCGGCTGCTGGAGGTTCTACAGGCAGCTGGAGGTTCTACAGGCTGCTGCAGGTTCTACAGGCAGCTGCAGGTTCTTCAGACTGCTGCAGGTTCTACCGGCTGCTGCAGGTTCTACAGACTGCTGCAGGTTCTACAGACTGCTGCAGGTTCTACCGGCTGCTGGAGGTTCTACAGGCAGCTGGAGGTTCTATAGGCTGCTGCAGGTTCTACAGGCTGCTGCAGGTTCTACCGGCTGCTGCAGGTTCTACAGACAGCTGCAGGTTCTACAGGCAGCTGCAGGTTCTACAGACTGCTGCAGGTTCTATAGACTGCTGCAGGTTCTACAGACAGCTGCAGGTTCTACAGACTGCTGCAGGTTCTACAGACTGCTGCAGGTTCTACCGGCTGCTGCAGGTTCTACAGACTGCTGCAGGTTCTACAGACAGCTGCAGGTTCTACCGGCTGCTGCAGGTTCTACAGACTGCTGCAGGTTCTACAGACTGCTGCAGGTTCTACCGGCTGCTGCAGGTTCTACAGACTGCTGCAGGTTCTACCGGCTGCTGGAGGTTCTACAGGCAGCTGGAGGTTCTATAGGCTGCTGCAGGTTCTACAGACAGCTGCAGGTTCTACAGACTGCTGCAGGTTCTACAGACTGCTGCAGGTTCTACAGACTGCTGCAGGTTCTACCGGCTGCTGGAGGTTCTACAGGCAGCTGGAGGTTCTATAGGCTGCTGCAGGTTCTACAGGCTGCTGCAGGTTCTACCGGCTGCTGCAGGTTCTACAGACAGCTGCAGGTTCTACAGGCAGCTGCAGGTTCTACAGACTGCTGCAGGTTCTACAGACTGCTGCAGGTTCTACAGACAGCTGCAGGTTCTACAGGCAGCTGCAGGTTCTACAGACTGCTGCAGGTTCTACAGACTGCTGCAGGTTCTACCGGCTGCTGCAGGTTCTACCGGCTGCTGCAGGTTCTACAGACTGCTGCAGGTTCTACAGACTGCTGCAGGTTCTATAGGCTGCTGCAGGTTCTACAGACTGCTGCAGGTTCTACCGGCTGCTGCAGGTTCTATAGGCTGCTGCAGGTTCTACAGGCTGCTGCAGGTTCTACAGACTGCTGCAGGTTCTACAGGCTGCTGCAGGTTCTACCGGCTGCTGCAGGTTCTACAGACTGCTGCAGGTTCTACAGACTGCTGCAGGTTCTACAGACAGCTGCAGGTTCTACCGGCTGCTGCAGGTTCTACAGGCTGCTGCAGGTTCTACAGACTGCTGCAGGTTCTACAGGCTGCTGCAGGTTCTACCGGCTGCTGCAGGTTCTACAGGCTGCTGCAGGTTCTACAGGCAGCTGCAGGTTCTACAGACTGCTGCAGGTTCTACAGACAGCTGCAGGTTCTACAGACAGCTGCAGGTTCTACCGGCTGCTGCAGGTTCTACCGGCAGCTGGAGGTTCTACAGACAGCTGCAGGTTCTACAGGCTGCTGGAGGTTCTACAGACAGCTGCAGGTTCTACAGGCAGCTGGAGGTTCTACAGACTGCAGCAGGTTCTACCGGCAGCTGGAGGTTCTACAGACAGCTGCAGGTTCTACAGGCAGCTGGAGGTTCTACAGGCAGCTGCAGGTTCTACAGACTGCTGCAGGTTCTACAGACAGCTGCAGGTTCTACAGACAGCTGCAGGTTCTACAGGCTGCTGCAGGTTCTACAGGCTGCTGCAGGTTCTACAGACTGCTGCAGGTTCTACAGACAGCTGCAGGTTCTACAGGCTGCTGCAGGTTCTACAGGCTGCTGCAGGTTCTACCGGCAGCTGGAGGTTCTACAGACAGCTGCAGGTTCTACAGGCTGCTGGAGGTTCTACAGACAGCTGCAGGTTCTACAGGCAGCTGGAGGTTCTACAGACTGCAGCAGGTTCTACCGGCAGCTGCAGGTTCTACAGACTGCTGCAGGTTCTACAGACAGCTGCAGGTTCTACAGACAGCTGCAGGTTCTACAGGCTGCTGCAGGTTCTACAGGCTGCTGCAGGTTCTACAGACTGCTGCAGGTTCTACAGACAGCTGCAGGTTCTACAGGCTGCTGCAGGTTCTACAGGCTGCTGCAGGTTCTACCGGCAGCTGGAGGTTCTACAGACAGCTGCAGGTTCTACAGGCTGCTGGAGGTTCTACAGACAGCTGCAGGTTCTACAGGCAGCTGGAGGTTCTACAGACTGCAGCAGGTTCTACCGGCAGCTGGAGGTTCTACAGACAGCTGCAGGTTCTACAGGCAGCTGGAGGTTCTACAGGCTGCTGGAGGTTCTACAGACTGCTGCAGGTTCTACAGGCAGCTGCAGGTTCTACAGACTGCAGCAGGTTCTACAGGCAGCTGCAGGTTCTACAGGCTGCAGCAGGTTCTACAGGCAGCTGCAGGTTCTACAGACTGCAGCAGGTTCTACCGGCTGATGGATCATGAGGGGGACTCCGCTTCTCTCTGAGTTCTACATCCTGCTTCAGTTTTTTTTAAATGAATAACGAGACGGTGGAAAATGTTCTAAATTAGGTTCTGGAAGGCAGAACTCTGGCCGATAAAGTGGGTCTACTTGGTTTCTGCTGACAGGCATAACGGTTCCGCTGGGTTCTCTGGTAATACTGTTCTGTGTGCGGTTCCCCTGTGCAGGTCAGAACGGGTTGATCCGGACTCCGGTTCCGAGCGGAGAGAACGGGTTCACCTTGGCCCACATCAGAGCGTCGTTGAGAGAAATGGCCGACTTGTTGTCCTCCAGGAGGAACACCGGGCCCTGGAAGAACCCACCAGAACGTCACGCTGACCCAGAGAACACAGCGGAGCAACGGAACCGCAGACACTCACCTGGATTCTGTGTCCGGTGAAGCAGGACAGGTGAAGGTCCGAGTGGCTCGGTAGGTTGGAACCCGTCACGTAATCGGCTCCAATCAGAACCGGGCCGGCTGAGAGGGGAAGGGAACACGGGTCATCATCCGGAGCAAACGGAACCGACCAGAGAGCTGTGTGGACCCGTTTAGAGCCGGGCCAGAACCCATTTATCCAGAACACACCAACCGGACCTGCTGAGGACGGGTTACCTGGTTCTGCTGGCAGGATCCTCCGCTCCAGGCAGCTGAACTCCTCTCTCTGACTCTCTGACGCCGGACTGAGGAACACAGACACAGGACGGGTCAAAGAAGGTTCTGACCGGCAGAACACGGAGAACCGGACCGGTTCCCTCCCCGGCTTAAAGACCGCCAGATGTTCCAGAACACCAGAAGAAGTCCAGTCTGCAGGAGACACCTGATCTCTGAGGAGACCAGAACCAAACTGGAGGAGAACCTGAGACTGAGGTGGAGGTTCTCCGTCCAGCAGGAGAACCAACCTGAACCTGCAGCCTGAGGCATTATGGGATGGTGTCAGATTCAGGGGTTAGAACGGCCTAGTCAAAGTCCAGACCTGAACTGAGAGTCTGTGGTGAGGAACCTGATGTTCTCCATCCAGCCTGACTGGACCTTCAGATGTTTCACAGAGAAGAAACTGACTAGATGTAGAGAGGTCAGGTTCAGGAGGCCGAATAATAAAATAAAACACAATTTTCACTTCTTCTTACTTAAAACACAAGAAAATCATGAATTATTCTCCTCCATCATCACTGGAGATGACGTTCTAAGGTTCTCCTGAGTTCTGGAGGACGGCACCGACGGTACCGCAGTCCCTAGGAGGAGCTTGAAGCTCATCTAATGACACATTTGTGGACCTGAGATTCCTGCTGACTGAGAAAGTTCCACTTCTAACGTGTTTCATTTAGAGAAGCTGCTGAAGGTGACCTACCTGCTGCTGGGCTGCGTGTTCGCTCTCCAGGCTTCCAGCTCCACCGACAGCTGCTCGATCTTCAGAGGAACGCACACCTCCCTCCTCTTCAGCAGCTGGCTGAGGGACACAAAGAAGAGCCGGCAATTAAAAAGCTGACCGAGCAGCTGCTTCCTGACCATCACCTGCATCCCTCAGGTAGACGGCGTCAGATTTCACCGCTGACTGAAAGACACAGCAGGAGGTTTCTAAGGTGACTAACAGGTTGGGGTTACACGTCGTTTCCTGCTCAGTCAGACGGTTCATCAGTTTAACTCAGAACCATCTTGGCAGAACCAATCGACTAGAGAGATAAAGTCACTAAATCAATCTTTCTTCCAGAAAAACTCTGACAGGCGTCTATATTTAATTTAAAAAGCAAATTAACTGTCACAATTTTAATTTGAACCTTCACAATAAGAGCTTCAGATGTGCTCTAAACTTCTGACGTCTTTTTAAAGTTCGTTAAGCTAGTTTACAGGATTTCTATGCTCCTACGGTCTCAGGGTTTCTGCTAAAATTCAGCAACAAGCTGACCGAGCAGCTGACTGTCCTTTTTATGGAGGTATCTTTATGTTTAGAGACTTCAGCACCATAAATGAATATTTTTTATGAGACATACATGTTTCCATCAGCACGTCTACATCATGTTGTCAGAGGTGAAGTTTTCACCAGCCTCCAACAGATCTAACAGGAATGGTCTGAGGAGGAATATTTTCCTTCGCTGTTTATCTTTATAAAAGCAAAAGAAGCTATTGTGACCAGATTTACTGGATAACAGCCGTTAGCAGCCAGTTAGGAGCACAGCGCCGCTTTTTCCTGCTGGACCTGAACTCAACACTGGAAGCAGGCAGAAGCTGCATCAGGATTGGTCGATGGGGCCCATACTGTTAACTTCACGCTGCTCTTTAAGGCTCCTACACAAAATATCTGGCACTAAATAAACTCAAATAATTATTTTTTAATGCATGGTAAAAATGCCGAACCCTTCCAAACGTCTCACAGGCGAAGGTTTGATTTTCCTGCAGCGTCATTTATTCCATTTATAGTAAATAAATCTAAATCTGACCCATCGCCGTTACAGTTCATTTTTCCCTGATCCTTTAAAACTGGAGGAATATGAAAATATTCATAAACACGTCACTACTGTCATTATTCACAGTAAACTTACTGGCAACACCTTAAAATACAGAAAATCTGTAAAACAAGTTTTACCATGTTTCAGACTTCTGTAGAGATTGTCTCAGTAAGACGAGGTCTCACTCTGAAGAAAGACCGTTTTACTCTAAAACATCTAATTTAATACAAAACACATTCTGCTTCATCAAAGTTTAATATTAACAATAATAATAAATTGCTATCCATGATAAATTTGCACACAGTAGTCATCACTGTTTAATTTACTAAATCTGCTAAATTTTTCTAATTCTAATTCAGCCACTAGTGTTGCAGCTCTGGTTTTAGTAAAGCTTAATTTTTAATGAAATAATCATTTTTATTCTGCATTCCATCATAAATGTGACATAAATGCCACAGCAACAGTAGGAACAAGTCGGCAGAATACAAACTGAGAAAAATGTGAAAACCCTTTATGAGAAAACAGAGGTTTTGGTTTTATTGTAAAATGATTTTGTTGAAGTTATGAAGAAACCGGTCAGTGCTTTAAACTTTGTGTTTAAACTGGCTGGGTGATTCTAAATAAACTTTGATGCCTGTTTTCTGACTAATCTTCTCTGCAGAGTGCCACATTCTTCTTTAATTCTGTGCTGATCTCCACATCACTGGGAAGCTGAGCTTTTATTCTTTCAGGCCGTGTAAATAAATCAAACCGCCTGTTGCTGCCTTCGCTGCAGCCGCTTATCTCCTGGTTTAGTTCATGAGCGGCTGCAGTGGTTTACCGGCGCCCGCAGCGCTGAGCGTCTACCTGGTGTACTCGTAGAGAGCAGGAACGATGCTGCGGTAGTTTCTCCTGATGGCGAGCAGCGCGCCCACGTAGCCACACAGGATCAGCAGCTCGCTGCGGGCTCTGCACACAGACACAACATCACAGCTAAACACTCCTCACTGCAAAACAAAACTAAAATGAGTCACATTTTCTTAAAATTACTGTATCTGTCCTTTATTTGAGCATGCAAATAAAATGATCTGCCAATGGAATGAGATTTTTGCACTTAAAACTTAAACTCATTTCAATCATCTTATTTCAAGTGCAGGAAATCTAATTATGTTATTTTAGGGATCAGAATACTCGCTCCATTGGCAGATAAAATGATTTAGCTGCTCAAATCAAGGACAGATACAGTAAGTTCATGAAAATGTGACTTATTTTTAGTTCTGTTTTGCAGAGCTGCACCTCAGGTCGCGTATTTTCTCACATTTAAAGTCTCTCTAATCTACATCCGGCTTCCATTTCTTATTTCTTCCATTTCTTTAACTCAGATTTCCTACGATATTCAAACGCACCACGAGAACAGCTGTAAAGGGTTGCATTTATCTGCAGACCCACCAATAACTGGGCGCTTTAGGGCCAAGGAGGACCGCAGCAGGGGCCAGGGCCCCTCTGGCCCCCCTCCTGGAACCTGCTATGCTTTTATGACAGAAACTCAGGACCTCAGGTGAGTAAATGCGTTCTCTGATAGAAGGGATTAAATATTCTCACTGGGTCAGCCTGGTGAGGACGAGGCGGTCGGTGCGGATGTAGCTCATCAGATCCAGGATTGGCTGGACGCCGTCCACCGTCCAATCAGATCCGGACAGCTGCTCTGCTCAGCAGGAACAGTGAAGATGGGATTTCAGAGAGGAGTTTAATCGAAGACGTCGGCCAGAGCGTCTCTGTGTCGCCGGTACCTTTAACGAAGTCGATGCCCCTCTGCAGCGCCTCCTCAGGTTCAGGGCTGAGAAGGAGGAACTTCACGGCAGAGAAGAGGTCTCCTTCCCCCGCAGCCTCCTCTGCCAGAGCCTTACACTCATCCAGGGGAGGAAGGCCGCACTTCACCAAGAGAAAACATCACCGTCAGATGAATTATTATGACTTATTATCAGTTCATTCTGAGGAGAAATGTCTGAATGCAGCAGCAAACAGGCTCAGATCAGACGTCTCAGCCTGTTTGCTGCTGCCATGAGCCGGATAACGGAGAATCTCCACAGGCGTGATTAAATGCCGTTACTGTGAGATTAGTGATAAAAATCAGACTTCCTGATGCATCTGTGCTCCTAAAAGCGTCCGTTCCAACACGGTGACGTTTTTAGGAGCTTTAGCTGCTAACCTGACTCTAGCCAGATGTATTTCACTCCGCCTAGCTCCACTCACATACACATAGCTCTCAACTCTCACGCATTGACCGTGTGACACACGCATTTCACTAATTTCACACGCTCACACGCAACACATGACATTTCACACGCAAACATGGCATTTCTCACGCATAAAAATCACAAAGCCCATCTGGGTTGCGGACGACAAAACTCCGCCTTCTGCTGAGCTGTTTCAGCTTCTTTCACAGCTTGTGGCCATCAGTAATTCCTGCTGCAGTTCATGTTAACAGAGCAGCAGGAAGAGTGATCAGAGTTATGAATAATTTTAGTCTTAACAGTGGTGAAAGTGAGCCGGTAAGGTCCTGTACCGCGTATGCAGGAGGGGGGGGGGGGGAGCTGCTGCCAGATGACCGGTTCATTCAGAACCAGTCATGGCTGCACGCTGATCATAAATCAGTTCTGCTAACCAGATGCAGTTTAAAACACCACTTGGTCTGTTTATAAGTTTCGTTTTTATTAATTCTGCATTTTTTAACTACATGCACCGTATTTCTGTGCCTCCGCGCTTGCTCCTCTCCCCCCTCCTTTCCCTCGGAGCAGGTGCTTTTATCACCGTTCACCATTCAAAACGTGAATCACTACGTTTAATGTCCTCACATCGGTAGCAACGTGTGCCAGTTAAAGTCAATAGGAGAGTTAGTAGCTGTATTTCATGCTATTTTTTCTAACAACATAGAATCAGTGGCGCTTCGGTGGGCGTGCTGCCTCGCGCTTTAATTCAGGTGCGCACTTTTAAGGGTCATTTTAAAGAACTTGTAACATCAGGGGCTTCATCGTACCCCCGTTCCCTTTATAGGAGCCCTTTACAGTATTTAGTTATGCATTTTCCCCGCTGTTTATCCGTCGCACGCAGCGCACCAACAGGGGTAAAATCCGCCCACCTCACCGCCTAGAGCGCACTGACGACAGCAATAGAGATTCTGATCAGCGCGGCGACTGACTGAGAAACCTGTCGCTGTGAAAGGTGATGAGAATGTTATAAACTGTAACAGTCTAGAAGTGCATTGAGCTGAAAGGGAGACATCAGCAGCTGGATCGTGCGTAAAGACGCAGCGGGAACCTCTGTGTGCTTCAGTGTTGCTGCTGAGGGGAAATTGTTGACCATAAAGACTTGATGGAACTCAGCCTGATTCACCAATCAGGTTATAGATTTACAATGATAAACAACCCATAGATGAATATGTAACAGTGTAATAATTTGGTCAATAATTTAAAACTACTTAATTTTATTCAGTATTATTTGAGCAATTGTGTATTTTTTATGTCTTAATCCATTAACTGAACAATAAAGTATTAATATGTCTCTTTCTCTTTTTAACACAAGTAATACATGTCTACTTCATTGTCTGGTGGGATAAAAATTAGATGGAGTTGACTCCACCAGCTCTTCCAGGGTCCGGTTAGCCCCGCCCCCAAACAAGCCACGCCCCCAATTAGCATAATCTCACTCTGAACTTTTGATAAAAGTTGAGAGGTCTGCACATACATCTGGGACCTCGCCCATTGAAAGTGATTTCTCCAACCAATTTTATTGTCCAGCCAATCAGGACCTGGGCTGGCATTTCATAGATGTGACGTAGTGGAGACCCGACCATGATGTGAGACTGTTTTGATAGCAATGGCGGCTCGTTGAGGAAGCAAGCGTTAACATTGATGCTGCTATTTCTTCCATGTTGTCCAATCTACCTGATATTGTTTCATTAAAAGAACATCAGAGAACGGCTCTGAAGGCTTTTGTTGGTGGAAACCATGTTTTCACCCTTCTCCCGACCGGATTTGGCAAGCGGTTAGCGGCTAACGGGCGGTTAGCGGCTAACGAGCGGTTAGCCGCTAACCGTTAGCGCGAACCATGTTAGGAGGCCTTTAGTCCCCAACGCGGTCGGCCCGGGATCGACTCCGACCCGCGGCGCTTTGCCGCCTGTCTCCCCCCTCTTCCTGTCAGCTCACTGTCAATAAAACGCCACTAGAGCCGCAAACACATAAAAAAAAAAAAAAAAGTTTTGTTTTTTCCTGCATCGCTCTCACAGCGTCACGGGTTAGCTTTGGTGTGAGTGGTTGAAATAGCACGTCGATAAAGATGACAGACAAGTGGCTTATCCAATCATATGCAAGGATTTCAGATAAGGCCCAGCCTTCAGTAAAGGCAATTCCTATGGATCAGTCCCAGATGGATGAGTGGAGCTAGGCGGAGCGACATGCATCTGGCGGAGTCAGGTTAGTTAGCTGCAGCGAAGCAGACAGAAGCACTTTCTGCTGCCGCCTCATCGTTACCCAGACAGAAAGCTTTACGCTCCTAAGCCGATGCTCCAGCCCAGGTGTTTCTGCTGCAGCCCAGGTGTTTCTGCTGCAGCCCAGGTGTTTCTGCTCCAGCCCAGGTGTTTCTGCTCCAGCCCAGGTGTTTCTGCCACTCACCCTGTGGTGCAGCTGGTTGATTTCTGCGGTGCTTCCCGGGTAAAACGCGCACAGCTTGGCCAGCAACACGTGGTTGTCAGGGATCATCTGCAGCAGGTCTGCAGAAAGCGCCCTGCGGGACAAAACAACAGAGATTCCTCCTTTCTGAGCGGCAGAGCACGAAACAGAACCTCTACCTGATCCAGGTGAGCAGCTACCATGTTGGGGAGGTCATGTACTTCCTGGCCAGCAGCTCCAGGCAGTACGCCGTGCTCTGATTGGCCGCGTCGCCCAGCACCAGCCCCACGCACGCAGCCAGCTCCAGCTCGTTCCCCCGGATCAGGCCGGCCATGGCCAGCTGCAGGACAGAAGCCGGGATTCAGAACCGCTCCGGGTCCAGGGAGGCCCGCAGGAGGAGGAGGCCTACCTGGATGTTGTCGACGGCCAGGTGGCAGCAGGCGGCCAGGACCGAGCTGCCGTCCTGAAAGTACCACTCTGCCAGCTCCTTACAGACGTCATGCAGGAGGCTGAAGGAGGAAACAAAGCTGCTGTCTGTCAGAAACGCCCTGAAGTAGCTGCAAACACTAATCCAGGCCTCATTTCTTCTACTTCCCTCCCAGGAGCCAGATCTACTAAAGCCAACCCGCCTTTCTGAGGGTAAATATCTGGTTTTTAGACTTTTAGCTGCTGTTATGAAGGGAAAACCTCTCAGCTCAGCGTCTCTTGGGTCCCTAAAGCTCTGGAGAACCTGGAGAACCTGCCTGATGAAAGTTAGGCCATTTAGTTGGATTCAGTAATCTAGTTTAACCTCCAGACCGTTGCTCAGTTGCTCTGCATCGGTTCCATTTTTATAACGTTTTATTTGTTAGAACCATCAGCTGTTTGCTTTATAAAATCTGTAAATTCAGTCCAACGTAGTTTTACAGTTTTAACTTTTTGTTCTCTGTCATTATTCTCTTCATAGAAGGTACACCTGGTCTGGCATTCTGTTAGCCGTGACATCATCAGGGGAGGCAGATCATCCTCTATTACCATCTACCATAGAAAGTACTCCTGGATCAATGTGAGCTTCTGAGCTTTCTGTGTCTCTGCTCTGTCTTCTCTAAGCCCCAGTGGGTGGAGGCAGATGAGCGTTCACACTGAGCCTGGTTCTGGTTCTGCTGGAGGTTCTCCTCCCTGTTAAAGGGGAGTTTTCCTCTCCACTGTCGCCTCATGCATGCTCAGTATGAGGGATTGCTGCAAAGCCATCAACAATGCAGACGACTGTCCACTGTGGCTCTACGCTCTTTCAGGAGGAGTGAATGCTGCTTGGAGAGACTTGATGCAACCTGCTGGGTTTCCTTAGAGAGGAAACTTTCTCACCAACCTGGAGGATCTGATGGAGTCTGACTTTGGAAAGAACCTTGAGATGATGTTAATTGGTGCTATAGAAATAAAACTGGACTGAAGTCAGATAAGTTGAGTCAGTCGCTAAACAAAACTAACAAAACTGGTCCCAGTGAGAAGAGACAGAAGCTTCAGACCTGGATGCGGACGGCAACCAGAACCGTTTAGCAGAACCTGAGGAGGGAAAACTAAAAGAGGTGTTAGTCTGAGCTGGATGTGAGAATGATCTTCTAATTACTTCTAATTATTTTCTTCTAATTAAAACTAATTTACTAGCAATAATCCTAAATGCAGTTATTCCAGTCGGCTTCTCCCAGCTCCCAGTTTTTATTTTAACTTTAACTTTATTTCTCTTCTCGGCATCCAGCAGAGAGGTTCTGGCACATCCTGTTTTATTTTATTAAAAAGGTAAAAATAAATAAAAGTATGATTGAAAGGAAGCATAAACTTATAATGCTTGCCCCAGTATAGCAGAGAACATCGTCTTCATCACTATCATTTCAGATTTCTTTGTGCTTCACCTCACGGTCTCAAACTAGCAACCTTAGCGTAAAAACACCTTTCAGAAAATCTACAGCTGTTTTCTCTGAAGATCTCAGATTGTTTTACATTAGATTTATAAAATTATTCATTAAATTAAATTTTCCCTTTTAATGAATCTGGTTTGAATCTCTTTTATTTCTGCAGTTAAACAGAAACTTTGCTGTTTAACCGCCCGCCAGCTTTGGCTTAAAGTCATGGACCGGGATCCGATCCGATCCGACCCGATCCGACCCGATCCGACCCGATCCGACCCGATCCGATCCGGGCCGACCCGATCCGATCCGATCCGATCCGATCCGATCCGGGCCATCTTACCTCTGGTACTGCTGCCTGCTGTCCAGGTCGTTGGTCGTGTGGTTGACGGAGGAACTCTGCGGAGAACGGATGTTGCCTTCGCACGCTCCCTGCAAACAGCAGCCCATCAGAACCGAGCGGCCCGTTACCGTGGACGCACCTGTCCTCCAGGTGTGTGGCTCACCTGTGCGATCAGCACGGCTTCCAGCAGCTGCCCCCTGCTGGTGAAGAAGGAGACCAGCTTGCCGATGTCTCCGGTGGCCACGCAGAACGGGATGGCGTCGTCGTTGTCCTCGGCCATCAGCTGGTCGGCCCGTCTGCGAGACAGGACCGTCAGAACCAGAACCAGAACCAGAACCAGACCCAAGCCCAGAACCAGAACCAGAGGGTTTGGAACACTTTAACTAAAGACGTTCACTGCTCAGCGTGTTCTGTGTGCCGTTCTGGACCGGATGACATGTCCTGGCTGTTCTGGTTCCGGTTTGGCCCGGTTTGGCCCGGCTTACCTCTGCATGAGCTTCTTCCAGTACTTCATGGAGACTCCAGGCGCCACGGATAAGGCCTTCTCCCACTGAAACAGACGGACTGTCAGAGACCGAGCAGAACCGCCGAGCCGGTCCGATGGAGGGTCGGCTCACCTGGCCCAGTTCTACCATCAGCTCACAGTACCGCTGGATCTGACCCAGTCTCAGGTGGATCTCCGCCGCTTCCTTTAGACGCTCCTCTTTGCTGGGAGCGCCGATCCCTCCTCCGAACTTGGACATCTTGACGATGGTGAGCTCCTGGGCCTCCGACTGGAACCAGCAGACAGAACACCGCATGACTTGGGTTCTGGTCCTGGTCTACGGACCGGACCGGACCAGACCGGACCGGACCGGACCGGACCGGACCCCTGAGAGGAAACCTCAGCTGATACTCCTGTTGGCTCCTTTATGCCGTTTGGTGTTTTAAAGGTTTTATCGGCGGAGGCTGAATCTGCTGACAGCAAATCATCACTTAGAGAAAATCTATCAAATTAATATAATTATTAGAATATTAATAATCTGACCAACATATAAATAAAATAAAATATCTTTAATCAGACCTGCCTGGTAAAATCCTCTGGTTGTTGATTTATCACGTTTTTGTTCATTTTGCTCATTTTTCTCAGACGCTTCTTGTTTAGAATCATATTTTTAAGTTTATATTGTTGTAACTTCATCCTTTTTACTTTTGTATGCAGCTCCATATAAACTGCATGATTATACAGTCTGTGTTTTGGTTCAATTAATTATTTCTTTATCCAATAATTTATTTAACTTTCAAACTGACGACTATTAATCAATACTGCTAATTTTTTTTTACAGTTTTTTTATTTTTTTTTGTCTGAAGGTCGTTTAAAACATATTGTGTTTTTCTGGCTTTTATTTTCTCAGCCTCAGACTCAAACCATTTAACAGATTTTTCTAACGTTTCAGTTTCTGTAGGAGAAAATATTCTATGAATATTGTTTCGTCTTTCAGTGATTTGGGCCGTTTACTAAAGTTTTATGTCTCCATGTTGTTGCAGCTGTTCCTGTTTAAATAAATCATTTAATGACATTTTTAAATATTTTTTATTAAATTTTTTATAAATAAATCATTTAAAACAAGCTGCTGGTTTTTGCTCCTCTCCTAAATCAGAGGCAACCAGACTTTCTCTCAGAGGTTCTGAAGGTTTCCACACCTGTCCAGGTGGATCCAGGTGGAAATATTCAGAGAAACTGGTGTCCTGGTGCCTCTGATTTGCCTCTGTGACGTGATTGGCTGTCTGCCTGATTGGGGGCGGGGCTTACAGTGGGTCCTGGGACACCTGAGCGGCTCACCGTCTTGAACTTGACCAGGTGTTTCATGTGCATCACGCCTTTGCTGTAGCTGGCAGGCAGCAGGGAGTCGTCCTGCCCGTTGATGACGAAGACCAGGTCCCACAGGTTGCTGCTGCCCCCTGGAGGCTGGAGGAGACACTACACACGCTGACACACCCAACATGGCCGCCCGCAGGCTCACAACGTCACGTCAGCTCTAAAGCTTCACCTTAACTTTATGTCAAATAAACACACTTTTTTTTAAATCTATATAAATGCAAATATGAATAAACGGAATAAACTAAAGTTTCAGATGCAGCTCACTGGCAGGTTGGGCTGTTTCTAGGACACGCTTATGGGCCCCACATGTGGTCCTGGGGGGGGCTGCTTGGTGCCCGTGGGCCCCATGTTGGTGACTCCTGATCTAAAGATCCTGTCCCCCCCCCTGTCCCCCCCCACTGATCCACATCAGTCTGGCCTAAAGCCATGTCTCTGACTGCGAGACCTGACACTATATATTAAATTATATCCACTTTAATCATGTGTAGGTGCTCGTTAGCTCGTTAGCTCGTTATCTGCTGCTGCTTCTGACCCAAACGGGTCTCTTCCTGGACGCAGGTGGACATGTTGTCCCACGGAACCTTCCTTCTCCTCGGCTTTCTGACTGTTTCCCCCCCTCTGCTGCAGACGTTCACTCACAGAGAAGCACTCAGAGAACCAGCGCAGCTTCTTGGCCCGGACGTCCCCGCTCAGCTTGTCCAGCTCCTGCTTGATGTCCCGGGACACCTTCCCACAGAGCAGCGGCGGCGAGCCGGGGACCATCGCCGTGTCTGCGGGGACAGACAGAGACAGACGGGGTCAGACGGGGACAGATGGAGACAGACGGGGACAGACGGAGACAGACAGGGACAGACGGGGTCAGACGGAGACAGACGGAGTCAGACGGAGTGTTGGGATTAATGTTTATACTTCATTAACCGATTTATCTTGTTATGATGTAGTAATGTAAGCTTCTGATATAATCATATTACTCACATGATAGCTTAATCATGTTTGTACAAAGAAACAGAAAACACTCTGTTTCTTCCCATCCTGAAACTAGAAGACTCAGCTACAAGATTATGTGCTGACTGGACGTGATTACTCAGCTGTGTATCTTTGTTGGCAACTGAGGCTGTAACTATCTGTTCCCCCACCCTTCAGTACAGCCTCAGTACTGTAACTAGGGAAACACCCCAAACTTAATAAAACCAAGGAGAACACTGTGACCGGCAGAGTGGGTTGGAGATTGTAACTGTACGGTCTCTTCCTACTCTCCTCGAGAATGAAACCAAACTAATTGTCTTTGTGCCTTTCTTTCCCTGTGTTGTCTGATGTTTTAGGTATTTAGACCTGACACAGAGACAGATGGAGACAGATGGAGACAGACAGAGACAGACGGGGACGGACAGGGACAGACGGGTCATAACGGCGGCCGGGAGACGGCCAGCAGGCGACGGGTTGTCCCTCACCCGTGTTTCCCACGATCTTGTCCCAGGGCTGCTCGGTGAGGACGTTGAGCAGCAGAGGAGCGATGAGGGGCGTGAGGGACCAGAGGCGCACGGTGCTGTCTCTGCTGCAGCTGGCCATGGTGAAGGGACGACTCTGGTGGCACGTCAGACCTTCTCACACACACAGAGGCCTTCAGAGAACCGCCGCCTTCAGACGGCCGGTCACAGGTTCTGCTCTCACCGTAGACGTCCGCTCCGTGGTCGTAGACCGTGTCCAGACACGTCCCGTCCCTGGTGTCCCACACTCGGATGGTGTAGTCCCAGGAACCTGCAGGAGCAAAGTTCTGACACTGAGCTCGGTTCCACATTAGAACATCCCAGAATTTACAGCTGAGGCTGTTTCAGCTCCTCCATCCATCCATCCATCCATCCATCCATCCATCATCCATCCGTCCATCCATCCATTCATCATCCATCTATCATCCATCCATCCCTCATCCATCCATCCATTCATCATCCATCCATCCATCCATCCATCCATCATCCATCCATCCATCATCCATCCATCTATCATCCATCCATCCCTCATCCATCCATCCATCCATCCTTCATCCATCCATCCATCCTTCATTCATCCATCCATCCATCCATCCTTCATCCATCCATCATCCATCCATCATCCATCCATCTATCATCCATCCATCCCTCATCCATCCATCCATCCTTCATCCATCCATCCATCCATCCATCCATCCATCCCTCATCCATCATCCATCCCTCATCCATCCATCCCTCATCCATCCATCCCTCCATCCATCCCTCATCCATCCATCCATCCTTCCATCCATCCAGCCATCCATCCTCCATCCCTCATCCATCCATCTATCCATCCATCCTTCATCCATCATCCATCCATCCATCCTTCCATCCTTCATCCATCATCCATCCATCCATCCATCCATCCATCCATCCATCCATCCCTCATCCATCCATCCATCCTTCATCCATCCATCCATCCATTCATCCATCCATCCATTCATCCATCCATCCATCCATCCATCCCTCATCCATCCATCCATCATCCATCCATCCATCCCTCCATCCATCCCTCATCCATCTATCATCCTTCCCTCATCCATCCATCCATCCATCCCTCATCCATCATCCATCCATCCATCCCTCCATCCATCCCTCATCCTTCCCTCATCCATCCATCCATCCCTCATCCCTCCATCCATCCCTCATCCCTCCATCCATCCCTCATCCATCCATTCATCCATGCTGAAAAACTAGTCCATGCATTTGTTACTTCAAGGCTGGACTATTGTAATTCTTTACTATCAGGAATTCCACAAAAAGCAGTTCAAAGCCTTCAGCTGATCCAAAATGCTGCAGCAAGAGTTCTGATGAAAATCAACCAGAGGGATCATATTTCTCCAATTTTAGCTTCCCTTCATTGGCTTCCTGTTAAATCAAGAATAGAATTTAAAATTCTCCTTCTAACGTATAAAGCCCTTAATAATCAAGCTCCATCATATATCAGAGCTCTGATTACCCCGTATGTTCCTAACAGAGCACTTCGCTCTCAGACTGCAGGTCTGCTGGTGGTTCCTAGAGTCTCTAAAAGTAGAATGGGAGGCAGATCCTTTAGCTATCAGGCTCCTCTCCTGTGGAACCAACTCCCAGTTTTGGTTCGTGAGGCAGACACCCTGTCTACTTTTAAGACTAGGCTTAAAACTTTTCTTTTTGACAAAAATTATAACTAGTGACTCATGTTACTCTCAGCTACCTTTATAGTTTTACTGCTATAGGCTTAGGTTACTGGAGTATATCAGGATCTAATTTTCTCACTACATTGAGTTCTACTGTTCTTCAATTATGCATTATGTGTTGTCATTTCTGCTTTAACTTTCTGCTCTCTCTCTTTTTCTTCATAGTAGGTACACCTGGTCTGGCGTTCTGTTAACTGTGACATCATCCAGAGAAGACGGCTCACCCGCTACTACCATCTAATGTAGAACAGATTACTAGATCAATGTGTGCTTCTGTGCTTTTTTGTTTCTCTTGTTGTGTCTCTGTTCTGTCTTCTGTAACCCCAGTCGGTCGAGGCAGATGACCGTTCATACTGAGCCCGGTTCTGCCGGAGGTTTTTTTTCCCGTTAATGGGTGGTTTTTCTTCCCACTGTCGCTTCATGCTTGCTCAGTATGAGGGATTGCAGCAAAGCCATGTACAATGCAGATGACTCTTCCTGTGGCTCTACGGTTCCCCAGGAGTGAATGCTGCTTGTCGGGACTTTGATGCAATCAACTGGTTTCCTTATATAGGACATTTTTGACCAATCTGTATAATCTGACCCAATCTGTATAATATGATTGAACTTGACTTTGTAAAGTGCCTTGAGATGACATGTTTCATGATTTGGCGCTATATAAATAAAATTGAATTGAAATTGAAAATTGAATCATCCATCCATCCATCCATCCATCCATCCATCCATCCATCCATCCATCCATCCATCCATCCATCCATCCATCCATCCATCCATCCATCCCTCCATCCCTCCCTCCTGAGCTGCTCTGTGGGCTGTGACTACTTCCTGGCCACAGCCATGGAGCAGCCTGTGGTTCTTTACCTGAGATCAGGAGGTAAGGAACCTCGGTGTTCCACATCAGGCCTCTGACGGGAGCCGTGTGGCCGCTCAGCACGTTGATGCAGGCGTCCTGGGTGTAGTCCCAGATCCGGACGGTTCTGCTCCGACACACAAACATCCACAGCTAGGAACAGCCGTTCAGCCGGAGAAGGCACCCCCCCACCCCCGTCGGCACTCACCCGTCGTCCGAGCCGGAGCACAGGATGCCCTCTCTGAGCGGAGACCAGCGGACGTGGAACACCTTGGCCAGGTGTCCGGTGAAGACCTTCAGAGGCTGGTCCGAGCTGGTGGCCAGGTAGTAGACCCGCACGTTCTTGTCCTCGCAGCCGGTCGCTATCATGTCCCTGCAGAGGCACAGCAGGGCAGACTGACCACCACTTCCTCCTCAGGAGGAGAAAACTGTTCAGTCGGACTGGAATATCCTTTCATTCTGCCGGTTCAGGTTAAATAGATCCTTTATATTCTGTTGATGCAGGATTTGTTGCTTTAAAGGACCGACTTCATCGTCTAATGTTTATTTTTGTTGAGTCCGTGGAAATTTGCTTCAACCATGACAGGCTGAAATCAACCTGCTGCTCTCTGATTAACCACAGGGGGCGCCACTGAGCAGAGCTACGGCGCACCTTTAAAATGAACAGAGCTGCTGTTATTCAGTGATTCTGTGATACCGCATCCTGTCAGGGCACAAATCCTGCTCTATTCGGCTGTGTCCGCGCAGGAAGCTAACCACAAAGCTAACATGTTTAACGTCAGATTGCATGGCTACGTAAAACGGTGCAAAGCTACTGTTCTCACCTCAGATAGAAAAAAACATACGGCTGAAGCAAAACATCACAGCCAACCTTAACAAAGTATAAACCACATCAAAAGAACATCTTCTACTAAACTTTAAGCTCACAAACGACACCCATGGTCACCTCGGTGGATCTTCATCACGCTGAGCTGCTGCTTCACTGCGAGGCATTGCAGAGGATCAGGCTCGGTCCGCCATTAATTCATTTTGATTTATTAATTAAGGAAACCGGCATTATGATAGTTCTGCGATACTGTCACTAGATGGCGCCACATCTGATTATATTTGATAATCACGCCTGGAGCTGAGGCTGTTTTTATCTACAAAAAGGACCATCAACACATTAACACGATAGAGGTTTAATATATATGTATTTAATAAGGTATATACACCTTATTTTATCATGATCAAACGGTTTTTGGTCTTTTTTATAAGCATATGATGTGGCTATAACCCATTATGCAAGTAAGCTGGGGATGAACTTGGTGTATGGAGACAGAAACAGTTTGAAAAGTAAAGACTCTGCAGATGACAATCATTTAAGAGGTAGACATTTCAATTAGGGAACCAACAACCTTTTCATGTTTTTAGCTATAAAATATGACGCTGTTTGGCCTTTAAGGACACATCGAGTGCACGTTTGCCGTCTTTAACGACTTCAGCCAAATTTTGTGCATCAAGCACAGAAAACAACCATTTTGCATCTATTTTGTGCTTCACTCAGATATTCTAACAGAATAGTTGTCCTGGGCGGAGGTGTTGAGGTCTTACTTGTTGTTCTGGCTCCAGTCGCAGCCGAAAACAGCTGCAGGATGTTTGTATTTATGTAAGATTTTCCCGTCGATGGTTCGGATGATGCTGCAGTGAGAAGAATATAAAACACGCCACGGTTAAGGATGTGTGGATTAAAGCCAGCCCGGCTGTTGCAGCGGGGGAACCCTCACCAGAAGCCGTCTCCGCTGCACGTGGCGATCCTCTTGGAGTCTTTGTGGCTCCAGGATATGCAGAAGATGCCGTTCTTACCGTGCTGAAAGAAAACACCGTCAGTGTGTCACTCCAGCGCCTGAATGAAGCTCGTTTCCGCAGCTTTGAGCTCCCAACAGACCTCGTTGAAGCGGGTGATGATCTTCCCTTTCCTGACGTCCCAGATGAACGCTCCGTTACGAGACGTGGCGCCTGCGATGCAGTTCAGGTCTCCTTGAGAACAAGCAGAGAAGAACACGGACTGAGACAGAATCAAAGACTTTATTCAGAGCAGCGTCCCGCTAGCAGCTCCTTCTGCCACTCTTCATCTACTGCCACCGCCTGCCCTCTCTTCTTCATCACTCCTAAACCAGCCACGCCCAGATCTACAGCTTCAGTCCCTGAACACCACCAACAGGACCAGAGCCCAACCCCCACCATGTGCAGAGAACAGCCGTTTCCAGCGTCTCGTACACCAGAACCTCCACAGAACCTTCAGGGATGCAGTCATAACTGTTTCCTGGTCCAGAAGCACAGATGGACCAGACAGCCAAACTCCCTGAACCTCTGCTGCTCCTCCAGAGTAAACCTTCAGTGGCTGAGAAGCTTCGTCCACCAATAATTGGATCCATTTCCATTTCAGTCGTATTGTGCCTTCCTTTCCTTTTGGCTCCAGATGCTACCTCAGCCTTTCCAGCCTTCCAGATCAAAACGTTGTCGGTTGTTAACCGCCCCTCACACCTCACCACCGTCTCCCTGTTCTTGTTGATGCCCTGCAGCACCGACCTCACTTACCGCCTCCTAACCGTCACACACGTCCAGTAGCTGCCATCAAATATCTAGTCTGCCCCAGGGCAGCTGTGGCTGCTAGCATAGCTCACCACCGTCAAGGTGTGAACGACTGTAGAGTGAAGAGCTTTGGAGTCGGCGGTCTAGTTAAAGCGCTGGACGAGAACAAACCATTTACCATTTAAGCTAATGCTACGTATTAGCTAAAATCACATGGTAGGAACCATTAGCATATCAGATAGTGGTGGCTAACTGTTTATGCTAATGCTAACGAGCTAACGCTAATAAATGCTAGCTGATGCTAACATTAGCCGACATTAGGGTGTTTGCAGCTGATCCACCTGGAGCCCAGGACAGCGAGTAAACCACGCCTTCGTTGCCGGGCGAGGTATAAACAGCCGTCAGCGTGTTGGTGTCCCAGATCTTTATGGTTCCATCAAAACTAGCCGTCGCCAGCAGGTTGGGGTCATCGGGTTTAAATTTGCAGTCAAAGATGGTTTCTACGTGACCCTGGAAGCAACAAGAACAAGACGTCAGAGAGCGAGAGCGCAGAGAAGCTCCTGTTCTCTGACTCTGTGCCGGTCGTACCAAGTCTCGCAGGAAATCCCACTTCTTGGCGCCCATGTCGTAGAGTCCGACGCCGCCGTCCATGAAGCAGCAGACGGCTTGGCCGGGCGGCAGGGAGAAGGCCCGGTTCTGGGACAGCGTCGGGGGGGAGACCGCCTCGCTGGTGGAACTGGTGTGCTGGCTTTTACTGGGAGAACAGGAGCTCTGAGCTGCAGAGAGCAGAGACAGTTAGTCTGAGCATCGGTTCTGGTCCAACCGCCGGTTCTGCTGCAGACAGCAGAGACCGGGCTTTATGTGCACAGGTGTGCACAGGTGAGCCTGTGGCTGGTTTCAGGGCCGCGTCCAGAGGAGAAAATCTGGAGAAACTACATTAAAGCATCATTTCTGGTAAAAAATAAAAACAACTTAATGATCTGTTGAAACTGAATAATCTGAAACCAGCAATATTTAGTTAACATTTAGTTCACATTTAATTCACATTTAGTTCACTATGCATCTCTGACTGATAGAGGAGCGACTGTGGATCAGTGGGAAGTCGCCTTGGGATGCAAAGGTTGTGGGTTTGATTCCATCTTTGGGTAACAGACCCAGACTTGCGTACCGATCAGTTTATGGCAGCAGGACTGTGGTTCTAGTGTGCAGCGCTGAAATTAACCCAGTCTGTAGCATCTCTGCGTCTTTCTGTGTCTTATGGTTGTTAGTAAAGGTTTCTGCCTCCATGTTGAAATACGTGACGTTTTATCAGGAAGACAAAGGTGTAAATTGCTGTCTGGCTTTCTGCTGCTCAGGACTTTACCTTTCTTGGCGAGCGGGGAGTTGAGGACGTGCAGAGCATGAAATCCTGTCTTCTTCAGCTTGAAGCTGTCCAGCGGCGTGGACCGAGACACGTTCCAAACCCTCAACACGCCGACCTGTGAATCTGACGGACATTCTCCATAAATCACAGGAAAATAAGCGTTTCTGTCTCACATCCTAACGTTCTCAGTCCCATCATTCAGACGTGAAAACATTTCCACACTCAGTCCCACACGCCAGCTGGCGCCGCGCTTTACCTCCGGTGATGAACATGCCCGGGGCCGAGGGGACCCAGGCCAGACACTGGACGGACGCAGCAGCCGAGGGGAAGCAGAAGGACGTGATGCAGGCCAGACCCTCGCTGTCCACCAGCCGGATGCCGTTGTGGAGGTTAGACACTGCGGCAGAAGATGCGGTGGAAACCTGACGTTACCTCAGAGTTTTAACGCCGCCAGCGACGATCCTGCTGCTCCTCTAACCCTAACAGCTGGTCTTTTATTAATAAATATGCATTCATGTTTGGCACATTTCTTAAACACGTCCTCTTCAGTTGCACTTCTTTGATAATGAAATGATTTTAATAACGGTGAAGTTTTGTTATGTTGCATATTTGTCCTGTCTGGTCAAAGCAGCGACTCCATCACAGCTCCTCGCTCATCCAGGAGGAGCTGCTAACTAACTAACTAACTAACTAACTAACTAACTAACTAACTAACTAACTAACTAACTAACTAACTAACTAACTAACCTTCTGGATCCTAACAGTCCAGAAACGCCTGGCCTGTTATGAATAAACTGAACTGCTGCTGGGAGACGTGAATTCCTACAGAACGATTAAAGATCTGACCAATAATCCGGTAATAAAAGAAGCGTTTCAAAGCAACAGAGGTCCGTTTGCAGCAGAACTTTGACCCAAATGTCAACCGGTTCTGTTTCCAGAATGAGGTTTGTGATTTTAGTCTGCATTGAAACGTGGAGACGATAAAACATCAGCATCACCAGCATCGTGAATCTGGAACTGCAGTGCTGGAGGTCCGGTGTCCTGTAACCTCCAGACGCTTCCCCGGCCCAACAGAACCAGAACCAGGGGGGTAAACTGCCTGGTTACAGGCAGCCCCCCCCCCACAGAGCTCTGCAGATGAGCCGATGTTAGTCAATCACAGAACCGGATCAGAACCGGCTGCTGCACACTTTTCATGGTTTATTTGCTTATTCATACGGACTCATGAGTAAAGTAGGAACCAGGAAGACTAAAGATTAAACATGTTTCCCTTAAATAAATTATTATTTACACAATATGTTGTTAAATCCATAATTTCACTGCATGGTCTGAAATAAACCGTTCATTCGCAGCTTTAATCCCGTCTGCTGAGAAAAGCCGAACAGACCCAGTAAGTAGTCGGTGGACAGAGGGTCCCACTCCAGGGCGCTGACTGGGTCCTCTTCGTCCGTCCCCTCCAGCGCCTCTGGACGCAGGACGTGCTTCTGGCTTTTACTCCCTGGGCAGAAGACAAACCGTAAAAACACCATTTCACACAAACTGAGGCTGTAAGCAAACGAGCTGCCGTCTGATTAAATCTGCTGAAATACTTAATTCCCTTAATAAATGCATTAATAAAGTGTCGTTATTGTTAATGAGAGGATCTAAAGCATTATGATATAATAATAATTTATTATTATTATTATTATTATTAGTCAGAACCGCTATAACCGCAGGGAATCAGCCAGTTCGCTGCTCTTCAGCAAACAGGTGAGTGTTAACACAACGCCAGGATGGACAGACATCAGCAATGACCTCAGAGAGGTTAACGGTCAGAGAGAAAGCCTCTTGTCTCCAGCAGCAGCAGCACAGAGAAGGTTTGTAAAGCTGCATCTGAATCAGCGTTCACTGAGGGACCAGGATCTCCTCTGGAGAGTCCATCTGTCCAACAGCTGAGGTTTGGACCAAACTGGGTCCTCAACAGAACGATGAACCCGAACAGAACCACTACAGGATGAGAGGGTGCTGCGATGGCCTAGTCAAATCCTGACGTCCTAATTGATGGGTTGCTGCTGCTGCGGGTTCTTCCTCATGGATCATGGGGTATACTTACCATCTTTATTTATAAAGCGCATAAAACAGCCAACAGCTGAAACAAAGCGCTGTAGTTCGCTACAAGCTAAAACACGTCCATTAAAAGCTAAAATAAAAAGATAATGCATGAAAACACTTATCCATGGCATCAATTAAAATTAAAAAAACTAAGTCCCACTAGTGGTAAAAGCCAAAGAATAATAGTTGGTTTTAAGGCGGGCAGTGAAGGAGCCTCTCTGATGTGCAGGGGCCGTTATTAACTAATATATATTATTCCTTATTCCATAACTGAGTCTAACTTAAAAACCAAATCAGTGACACTTGGTATAAAATACGCTGTCAGGGGTCCCAGATGATCAGCACCAGGGTCACAGGAGCAACTTGGTCCAAACAGCATTAAATCAGTTTTCTTATTGTTAAAATTTAAAAACTTCAGGGCTTCCCTGAGAAGCCGTCTCCCTGCTTCACATAGAGCTGATAGTCGTCAGCATAGAAAGGAACTCCATATCTCCTGAGGATGGAGCCTATAGGCAATAAGAATAAAGAGTAGAGGTCCTAAAACTGAGTCCTGTGGGACCCCAACGTGATTCAGTGATTGAAAAGCTGACAGAGAACGATCAACCAGGCAGGATCTGAACAAACGACGTAGACGTGATATTAAGGTGCTGTGGTCAACAGAACCAAGACCGTATAGCTACCAGAAGGTTCTCCTGGTTGTTTCTGCAGGTTCTGTTCAGCGCGGTCAGCTGTTAGCACCTTTGTCTTTAACACCTGCTGCTGGTGGAGGTGCTCACCTGGCTGGAACACCGACAGGCTCCCGTCTGTGTGCCCGAACACCAGCTTGCCTTTCTTGGTGGGGTGCCAGCGGAACAGACAGATGTCCGACAGGAAGGAGTGGGCCTCTTTGTGCACCGTGACTCCCGGGTCAGAACCTCGGTGGTCCCAGATGTAGAGCGGACCTCGCTGGGAGACGAACGCCACTCCGTCCGCCGAGTTCCAGCACCAGCTGACGGAGACGGGGACCCCTGAGGAGGACAGGCGGGTGAGAGGCGGGTCAGCGCACCGGCGGCAGGAGACGGACTCTCACCTTTGGTGTTGTCCAGCCTCGCCGCGGCCTTCTTCTCTGCTACGTTCCAGATGATGAGCAGGTTGTCAGCCGAGGCCGAGGCGAACAGGTCCGGGTTGTCGGGACACCAGCTGATGGCGGTGATGGTCTTCTTGTGCTCCGACATGATGGACCTCAGCTTGAATTCATTGTACTGCTGGTCCAGCTGCAACAAGATGGCGGACAGAAAACAAACGTCTGGAAATCATGTTGCTCCCAGTGTTGCCCCCACTGATGCCCCCAGTGTTTCCCCTAGTGTTTCCCCTAGTGTTTCCCCCAGTGTTGCCCCCAGTGTTTCCCCTAGTGTTTCCCCCAGTGTTGCCCCCAGTGATGCCCCTAGTGTTGCTCCCAGTGTTGCTCCCACTGATGCCCCCAGTGTTTCCCCCAGTGTTGCCCCCAGTGTTTCCCCCAGTGTTGCCTCCAGTGATGCCCCCAGTGATGCCCTCAGTGTTTCCCCCAGTGCTGCCCCCAGTGATGCCCTCGGTGTTGCCCCCAGTGTTGCCTCCAGTGATGCCCCCAGTGTCGCCCCCAGTGTTGCTCCTAGTGTTGCCTCCAGTGATGCCCCCAGTGTCGCCCCCAGTGTTGCTCCTAGTGTTGCTCCTAGTGTTGCCTCCAGTGATGCCCCCAGTGTTGCTCCTAGTGTTGCTCCTAGTGTTGCCTCCAGTGATGCCCCCAGTGTCGCACCCAGTGTTTCCCCCCGTGTTGCCTCCAATGATGCCCCCAGTGTCGCACCCAGTGTTGCCCTTAGTGTTCCTCCTACTGTTGCCCCAGTGATGCCCTCAGTGTTGCCCCCAGTTTTGCCCCTAATGTTCCTCCTAGTGTTGCCTCCAGAGCAGAGCTTGCCCAACACTGGCTGCTGCTGAGCACATCTACAAACATCTGGACCTGCATCTCCTGCCTCTAACTGCTGCACATCTGGTTTACTCCAGAACTCTGAGTTGCATCTCGTGGAACCAGCAGGTCCACTTCCAGTTATTCAGAACTTCCCCTTTCAGCATCTCATCTGTTTAGGTGTGACGCCCCCCCCTGGGCTGAATCTAGAGAGGCGGCCGTTTGGTCAGTCGTGATCACGGCGCCGGTTCACCTGGTAGATGTAGATGGCCAGAGTAGCGCAGTAGGCGAAGCGGTCCCCGCTAGCTGCACACACGTCCTTGTTCCAGGGCTGGCAGCCCGCCGCCAGGAGGCCCACCTGCTTCACCTTGGCCATCCTCACCTGCAGAAACAGCAACACCTTTAGCCAGATCACCTGCAGGAGCATGTTACCTGCCCTGAACCTGCCCTGAACTACAGGTGGGTTTGCTTCTACAAACACCTGCAGCCGCTGCACAGCCTCTTGGTTCTCATTCATTTCTATTTGTTTCCATGAGTAAACGATGTGACTCTCGTCTCTGCAGAGGGTCGCGACTAAAAGGCCGCTCTGAGCCATTATGGCCGCCAACGAGCGGACGGCGAGGATCTTCAAAGGCCGGCGCCGCCGTTTGCCCCTGACCTTGTCTTGTCAGGTGCAAATGGGAATAATTTACATATTAATGAGGAAATGATGGAGGAGCGTCTCCGGCTGCAGGTGGAGGTCCAGCTCCTCTGCAAACAGAACCGGGTTTCCCACCACAGGAACATTTGATCCAGAACACATTTATAAACTCTGGGCTCTTCATTTCTACGCCGTGGTCGCTGACCTGACCCCTGACCCCTGACCCCTGAGACCTGTCTCAGACTCACACGGCGTCCATTTAGGAGAAGCCCGAAATGTTTTAGTCTGAAAACCCAAACCTCTAAATTACTCCTGGCTGTAGCTCCTCTGGTGGGTTCTGGTTCTGGTTCTGGTCAGTGGAACTTAGTCCTTCCTGAGAGGAGCAGAACTTTACACCAGGCTCCTCCACCAACAGAACCAGCGGTGCACAAAGCCCATCACCAGCAGGATCAGGGTCCAACTTGTTCCGGGACCAGGCTTTGAGGAGAACACGGTTCTGGTGCGGCCCATCTGCTCATTAGAACCTGCGTTTGGAGCAGAAACAGGAGCGTACCGAACCCCAGCTGGACCCTTGGTGATGGTTCTGGTCCAGCAGCAGCAGAACTCCTGGAGAGTTTTATCTGGACCCGAACCGCTGATGGTTTATTCTAACTGCGCACCGCTGACAGGCTCCGGTAGACCCGGTTCCAGCAGAAACGGGCCCGGTTCTGCCCGGTCCGGCTCTCCTCTGGCTGTTTATGCAGACATCATAGCGGTGTCACGGCGGATGCGTCCACTCGTGACCGAGACGGTATTTGTCGCGGCCGGACCCACGGACCGGACCGGTCCACGTTACCCCGACAGAATAGGAAGCGACGACCTGGGTGAAGCTGAGCGGCCGCCCCCACGGACCGAGGTTCCGGTCCGTGGGGGGTGTCAGCAGGACCTGAGCCTGCAACAGGTCTCAGCGACACCAACTAATCCGTGGAAGACGTTCAGCAGACACCTGCGCGACGCTGCGGCGGCAGCGCGGCGAGGGAGGCGCGGTGAGCGGCTGCGCTACCTGCGGGTCTCTGCGCGCTGCTGGGCGGCTGGTGCTCTCCGGCAGCCCGGGGTGGCTCCGCTTCTCCTCCCGCACCGTCAGGTTCGGCAGCCCGGCCCGCGGCGGACAGCTCTCCGGTGCTGAATGGAGTCCTGCCGCGCCTCCTGCTGCTCAGCGCCGTCCGAGCGGGGCGGGGCCGCTGCGGCGGCGCCTCTGATTGGTCCCTGAGGTGGCTGCTGCTGAGCTCTGATTGGCCGCTTGGAGCGTCCGTTAGAGCGCTCTTCCTGTCCGGAGGAGCCTCTGGTCCTTTTATTTTATGACTTATTATAGGGCGATTATTAAAAATATAAAACATAATACGAATATAGTTTAAAAAAAGGTATATATATATACACACACACACACATACACAGATCTATATAAGTATATCCGTGTGTAAATATATACACATTTATATAGGTGTGTGCATACATATATTAACACAATGGAAGTGGTTTCGTTGATGTAATTTAAAAATAGCATTTTTAATCCCAGAAACTAATACCGTGTAAAAACCAGACAAATTCAGTCCAAAATGACTCAAACTTTAATTTATATCAAAAGCTAATTTTCTACAAGCCTTCCTGGTCTGAGATGGACTTTCCTCCCACAGACCTCATTACTCAGCTTTGCTCTGAAGTCGCACCATCAACCTACTGGTCCAGCGTAGTTCTGGGACCGGTTCTGGCTGCAGACAGAACCTCGGCACCATGATCCTGGACATCAGTCACTTTCTGCTGACCTGCTGCAGCTACATGAGCATCTCCTCATTCTGGGCCTTCAGGAGATCAAACCTAAATGGACAGAACCGACGATGTCGCCTGATTGAGAATTTCTATATTTGATTGTAAAGTTTGATTCAGTTTTAGTTGGAAAATGTAAGAATTCAGTGTACAATGAAAGTTTATAATATCCACAGGTGGGTAACTTTAGCACAAACGTCCCCATGAAGGCATGACCCAGCTGCACACTGATGGTGGAGCTGGATGCAACAGAACCCAGTACGTTTTTAAGCTGCTCAGTGGCTGAAATGTTTAATTATTTTAATGTTAAATGTTTCCCCTTTATGCATTAAGTCATTGAAACAGTTATTTTGAAGTACTGGAGCATTTATGACTGTAGATGGAGAACCAGCCCTGAGCAGCTCTAAGGTTAGTCGGGTTCTCCAGAAAAGTCCAAAGAACCTGGTTTCAAAACTCACTGTGGCCCATCACACCAAGGCCCGGTTCTGGAGCCCATGGCTTTATTCTGGGGTCTGTATGCTTTGAATTTACCAGAACCAGCAGGTTTTCTCCAGAACCTGGACTTTAGTTCACATTAAGGACGTTCATCACATGGCTTAGCTGGAAAAAGGAAACTTTTATACATTAAATAAGTTTTTTGACGTCATCAGTACCAGAGTGAGGAACCGGGCCCGTTGGCAGAACATCAGTACCTCCAGCCCGTTAAAGAAATGCCAGCAGACTCCAGTCATAGTCAATATACAAAATTTTATTATAAAAAGAAAAATTCTACAGGTCTTAAAGTTCCACTTTAAAAATGGCTGCCAAAAAAGAAGCTACAGAAACATCGTGGTAGAAACAGCGAATACAAACGGCACCACTAGAACAGAAACATGAGCAGTGCTTCCAGAAACAAGATTCTTAAAATAAAAATGCGTTGCTGCCGTCCGCTGGTGGAGCGCGGTCCGGTCGGCTGGTGTACGGCGCCGCGGACCCGGCTTCAGTAGAAGCAACACGGCGCTGGACTAAGAGGAAACGAACTAAATCCCTGAATGAGACGAGGCGGCCGGGTCCGCAGGGACAGCAGGCTAAAGGTTGCAACCATCCACACAAAAAGAAACTTAAGCTGAACAATTCGTCACTTCACATCTTACACACTTATTCATCATCATCGTCCTCATCATCGTCCTCTTCCTCCTCCTCGTCATCTTCGTCCTCATCATCGTCGTCATCCTCCACGGGTTTGACCTTCTTAGCCGGGGGCCGGCCGGGGCCGCTCTTCTTCCCGGCGTCGCTCTTCCCTGAGCCCCCCTTGGCTCTGTAGGCAGCGACGTCCTGCGGAGAGCCAACGTTAGCGATCTCAGCGGCTAGCCGTTAGCGACCTCAGCGGCTAGCCGTTAGCGACCTCAGCGGCTAGCCGTTAGCGACCTCAGCGGCTAGCCGTTAGCGACCTCAGCGGCTAGCCGCGCAGCTAGCTAAGCGGCTAGCCGCGCAGCTAGCTAAGCGCGACGGGAACGTACCTTCTCGTATTTCTCCTTCAGCTTGGCGGCCTTGGCCTCGTACGGCGCCTTGTCTTTGGCGCCCTGCGTGGCCCACAGCTCGCCGAGCTTCTTGGCGATGTCGCCAATGGAGATGCCGGGGTTCTCCGCCTTGATCCGGGGACGGTGGTCGGAGCAGAAGACGAAGAAAGCAGAGCTGGAGGAGGAGAGGAGTGTTACACGGTGGCGACGTTTAATGTTGAGGCGCCGCGGCGGGTCGACTTACGGCGGTCTCTTGGGGGCGTTGGGGTCCTTCTTCTTCTTGACCTTCTTCATGCCTTTAGGAGGAACGTACGTCTTCATCTCCTTGTCGTAGCGGACCTTGTCGTTCTTGGCCATCTCGTCAAACTTCACCTTCTCCTTGGCCGACATGGTCTGAACAGAGAGAACCCGTTAACACCTGTCACACCTGGTGGCTAACACACCTGGCTAACGGCGGCGCCGACCCGACTCACCTTCCATCTCTCTGAGCACTTCTTGGAGAACTCGGAGAAGTTGACGCTGGTTCCTGGGTGCTTCTTCTTGTGCTCCTCGCGGCAGGTCGCCACGAAGAAGGCGTAGGCAGAGGTCTTTCCTCTGGGCTTGTTGGGGTCCTTCGTCATGGCTGCGTTTACTCCTGTAAGAAGGTTAAAAAGTTAAACATTTTATTTAGAAAGTTAAATATTTGATTAAATTAGGACTTATTAAACTACAGCTGCCCTAATGGCTACATGTAATACAGGAAGTGACCTTTAGAGGGTTTATTTACACAAAATCCTGTATCAACAGACATTTTATCTAAATATTAATATTTAGTGTTAAAATGCTAACAGTATTATTCCTGTCAAAAAGAGCTTCCAACTTCACTACATGGTCTAAAGAGGGGAAAATGTTTTATTTCAGATTTTATTAGAACGCCTTCACTTCATTTAATGTTGCATTATATTATAAAATATAGACTTTTGACGCAGTTGAGTGTAAACATGTAAACACCCTGATAATCAGTCGCTGAATAAAACCGCTTAAGTTGCTCATAGTTATTTAAAACCCGGTTAAAAACGAACAGAGGTTCGTATTTAACCGGGTTTCCGTGTGAAAGCGGGCCGGTACCGGCCGCCAGACGCCGGCTGGCCGCGTCTTCAGACACTAATCGGATTTCTGCCTCTTCGGGACAAAAAGACGCGACTCCATTTTGTATCTTCCCGCCTAAACGCCAACTGCGCCCTAACTCCCCCAGCAGAGCCGCCCCGATCGGCCCCTTTCCGCCTGACCCGCTCACGGGTTCGGACGGCCAGAACCACGACCTGCGCCCCGCCGGACCGGCACCGCGGCCCGGTTCGGACTCGAAAGGCGCAGCTTCCGTCGTGTTCGCGGCCGCGCTGCGCAGCCAAATGGCGTTTCAACTGCGTGTTACGCACCAACTCCGACCGCCACTTAAAAAAAAAAAAAAACACAACACAGCAGAAAAACAACCGGAACCTCCCAACACACACAAGCCGCCATTTCCATCCCTACAAACTCACCCGCCGATTACTTTCCTTTATCGATTATTTTAATTTCGCTGAGATTTACCCTTTAGGCCAAAAAGGCCACAAAAAGTTCACTTCTCGCTGTTAAAACTCAACGAATCGATCGAAAAGGACATAATATTGACGAACAACAACGCAAACCGCTAACTTGGTAAGAAAAAAGACCAAAATGTGTTTATTTGGTCAGAAACAACGTCTCTTACCTGCTTTCAACAACGCTGGCTGTAAACGACTGAATGAGGAAGAAAGGACAACTGTTTGTCACCGCCTAAAACTGGTTCCGCGGCTCCGCCCCCTCTTCAGCGGATTGGCTACCAGTAAGCATTTAATTTTAAACGCCGTGGCACAGAACTCGTTCTCAGCTGTGATTGGTTGAGCTCTCTGAAGGCGGGCGTTCGGGTTTGTCTATCCCGTCATGATTGGCTGCGATGGACTTTTAAACATATGGCGCGAAACGGACTCGCCCTTTGTTTGCAGCTGCTAAAGACGATAGTAAAATGTCTCCGGCTGCAGATTCAACCGTTTGTTGTTTTTTGAAAGCTGCAGCAGTTACACGCAGCCCTGCTTTCAGTTCTGCTTACAGTGGGCCAACCCAAAACGCCCTTTATCAGGCTACGCCTTTAAAAACACCCTTCATTTGAAATTTGAACTGATCAGATATACTTTAATCTACGTGCTTTCAGGCGATTAAACTTTTAAAAGCTAATCTGCCTCAAGCAGTTATATAAAAAGTAAAAAAAAACTAATATTTCTCCATTCTTAAACTGTATTTTATGTTGTGTGGAAATCATATGCACACAAGAATTTGTCTACAAAGTTTGATAAAACTGTTCAAGCTTCAATGAATGCTTAAAAGTTAAAAGTATATTTCATTGTCTAGCAGCAAATAAAACAAATATTTAATTGTTGAGCCACCATCAGACTGGTTGATGTGTCTCTCAGCATGATTATAGGTCTGATTGGGTATGGAGTGGGTCTGGGCCGGTGGTTCTGGCTGCATTGTTGCCGGTGGGCTGGGGGTGGGTTACATGTCAAAGAAGGACATCAACAGCTTCCCTTTTGTTCATGCAAATGGCCGCTTGAAAATCCAGTCCTCATTAATTAAGAATGGCCCTGAATCAGGCAACCCCCCAACTTGGCTGCAGACAAAAGCACAGTCGCTGTAGTGATACGTGTGTTTTGTGCATTAAGGAGTTTTTCTACAACTATGCAGAAAAAGTATCTAATGTTCTGCAGCTGAACGAAACCGAAACCAGGTTACACACGAAAACCAGGCCTTAAAATCCAACATTAGGAAACCCAAGCAGAGGTTCTGTGGTGATCGTCACAGACCGCAGACCTGAATATGTGGAGGAGGGATGTTACTGTGTGAAAAACATTCACTGGCATAAAGTAACACATCAGCTGCTAAGGCATCCTTTAGTACTGAAAGTTCAGTTTTCTTGTCAGTTTATTCATTTTCTCTAATTTTTTCCCCTGCATAGAAGTAAAAACAAAAATAAATGAAATTGTGTCTTATAAATGCACGGTTTCCTCCCTCACCAGCTGCTCATGACCTTCTACATGGCAGTGATGGAGAACTTCCTGGTTCGGGTTGTACTGCTGTGTGGTTCTCCAGCGGCTCTCAGGAG
Organism: Fundulus heteroclitus; assembly: GCF_011125445.2. Classification (NCBI taxonomy): domain Eukaryota; kingdom Metazoa; phylum Chordata; class Actinopteri; order Cyprinodontiformes; family Fundulidae; genus Fundulus; species Fundulus heteroclitus. The sequence goes on along the minus strand of NC_046365.1, from coordinate 42,925,158 downwards.
AACACGAAGAACCTGCAGCCGGTGGTGAAGTTAGAGGAACGCATTACTGAATCCTAGCTGTCCTCTCTGATAAACATTTACACCAAAAGAAAGCCAGCACCATTACGACAGACTCCACTGACCCAGAACACATTCTTTTCTCTTTAGTCCCACTAAAGGTTCCCGGACTTTAAAAACTAAACCCAACAGACTCAAAAACAGTTTCTATCCCAAAGCGGTGCAGTCTATCACTTGGACACACTTTATGGACAAAATGCAGTAAATATCCTGGCCGATCATTGCAGAAGTGAATAAGAGCACAGATGATGTGTAACCTTCTAGGTCAGCTCCCATTTTAGTCAAGAACGTGCAAATCCTGATTTTTTTTAATTACATTTTTAACCAATACAAATAATGTTACTTTATGTTAGTGTTGTGTACCTGTCTATTTAATGGATCTATTTAAAAACACATCATTGTAATTCTAAAATCTATTTATTCTTATTCTAACCGGTATGTGGTGTAACCTTATTTTGTTTCTGACTGCTTTTAGTGATTTCTTTCAGCTACAAAGACCTCAGTGAACGAGCTGCAGCTATAAAAACACATTAAAACTGGAAAAGTTGAGCGTTCTGGTTGGACAGCGAGGGAGATGGCAGCATAACTCTGTGCGCTTGCCAGTAGATAAGTAAATGAACCCCATAAACCAAACAGTGGGATGAGTAGGGGTGACAAACGATTAAACATTCTACATAGAATTGCAAGTTTCCAAACTCTGCAGAGGGAGTTTTAAAATAAATTTAAAATATCAAGATTTTTACATGTACCTTCAGGTACGGAAGCATTATTTAAAAGAGATAAGGCTGGACCTCCCAGGTGAAGTGAATGTAATTACACAAACACTAAATGATGCTTCTAATATAAAAGGTAGTAAAGTGGTATCAACATTGTATAAAGGATTGATAGTTAATAGGAAAACCTCAGTGCTGTATATCAGAGATAAATGGGTGAAACTTACTGTACAGTTATTACAGAATTAAATTTGCAACTGAGTAGGGTGATCTAAAATGATACTAAATGCACATGTATAACTGTGCATTAAAGGTGGCAACAGACTACAAAAAATAAATAAGTGCATGAAAAAAAAAATCTACAATCAACAGCAGGGATGTAAACCTCTTATTGAGTTTGTTGGGATCAGTGATGGTTATAAAGTCCAGTGCTGGGAGGAAGGAGCTGCGATAACGCTGCTTTGTGCACCCAGGATGCAGCAGTCTGCCAATTAAGGAGCTCTGCAGTTCTGCAGCAGCTTCATGCATTCCTCTTAACAGGTGATAAACTGCTGCTCCAACAAACTGCACCATAGAAAATGGTTGATAACACCATAGAGTCAAAAGAAAAGCTTGAGGAGCGCTCCCTGCACCCCAGAAGATCTTAATTCTAATGATCACAGAGCGAGAACCAACCAGAAACAGCTGTAAAAAGGCACCAATAACCTGAGAAAAAGCAACAGCTGTGTAAACTTTAAACAAAACATATCAGGCTGACACATATCCGTATCATTATTACTTTATTATTGTCACTGTAGGGAAATTTGCCATGAAGCCATGGTGAAAATAATTAAAAACATGCAACAACTCTACAACAGCAGGTATAACGGAAAGAAAGCCCTAGCTCAAAAATTAGTTAAGGTCATCAGAGTGAAATGACAAAGCAATCAGGCCCAATAATATTTTACATTTATCTGTACAATAGCTGTAATAATTAGAGTTTTCCATCTGCTGGTCCTTGCTTTAGGCTGCCTGAATCCCTTTCCAGATGGTAGGAGCCCAAATTACCTTCTCTGATGTCACCTCATACAATAAAATGCTCAAACCACCTGACCAGGTGGGTCATCCAAACATTACACAGGATGCAAAACACACAACAGTAAAAGAGTCTGAACAAAAGCACCAAAAATACAAAGAATAACAAAAACTAAGTAAAATGAAACTTTAAATGGACAGCAAATGACCAGATATAGAACAAAGAGGACGAAAACTAAGCAGTTAAATCCAAATTCATCACAAAAGACCCAAAGTAAAGAAATATTAACGGTAAATGGCTTGTTCTTGTATATCGCTTTAACCAGTCTGGTGACTTCTAAAGCGCTTCACACTAAAATATAGACACAATAGAAGAACAGAAATACACAAAATATTGACAAATAGACACAACATAACAACAAAAAGACAAAGAAAAACTGCAAATATAGACAGAAATAAACTGTCTATAACAGAGTTATAACCTCAAAAAGACTAAATAATCAAAAAAACACAACATAACCTCATGATGCATAAAAGTAAACACAAAATAAAAAAACAAAACAGAAATATGGTGCTCTTAAAAATATGGAAGCTTTCTCATTTTAAACCAGCCAATGTTCTAACATCAATTTAACAGAACATTTAAAAGTGTTTTGTGCGTTGTTAAATTGTTTTCTGAAATGTGAATTTGTTTCAAGCTTTGTAGTGTTTCAGATTTTGTATTGTTGGTTTGCACTTCCCGGCCACCGTACTAAATTGTTATAAATACAGTTTATAAAAATCAAATAGTTGAAGAAGAGTTACGTTTGAACATGGGCAGGTTTAAAATCAGAAACCTTCCATATTTTAAATCACCTGCAGCAGCCAAATGGTCACTGAAGAGGAAAAATACCTGAATGTGTTCGAAAATGGGACATTTTAGTTTTTGTTAACAGTATATATCCTTAACTTTATCTACAAGAGAAAGGTAGGGTACTCTGTTTAATGATGATGTCATCACTTGAAATACAGGTAAAAGTTCTGCCTTCAGAAGAGAAGTGATCAGAGATAACATTGTTGTAAGAGGGATTAGAGGCTGAGGTCATTAATTAGCTCAAAGGTTTGGGTAGACTACGCTTCAGACGACATCATGGTCAGAGCAGCCTGACGTTGGAGAGCAGCTGACAGGAGAAGCTCTCAGGTTACCGGTCCATCTGCTTTACAGCCTTCATCTGCCGCCACATGGAACGGATCACGATCAAGAACAGGAGATCCTGGATATGAAAGCCTCCAACATCTCAGGAGCTCAGAGTGAAGCTGCTGCTCCTACATGAGGACATGAGGTGGTTTCAGGCATCTGATGAGGACGCCTGCTGAACACCCCCATCCCCTGACTGACACCCCCATGGCAGAACTACCGCTAACCAAGGGCAGCACCCACACGTCCAGTCCGCCTGGGGACCTAGAACCCCCCCACACCACCCGGCCTCAATGACGAGCAGCAGAGGAGGTGCGCTTGATCTATTTATTGAAAACCAAACCAATTTAGTTTCTTCTTTCTTTCTCTTTAGTACAGTTGCCAAACTTACCCAGAGCCACAGCTCTGTTGATCCATCCATTCCCTTAGCTCTTAGCAGTAATGATTTTATGGGATTCTTCATAAATAAAATTGATGCCATTAAAAATAAAATAATTGGCATCCTCCAAACATGATTACATCATCCTCAGTAAGTGAGGCAGCATTGGAGGAATCCTTAGAACCTGCGCAGTGTTTGAACTGTTTAGAAGCAGTAGAGCTTTCTGAGCTATCTAAAATATTAGCTTCATCTAAACCTTCTACCTGTATGTTAGACCCAATCCCAACCAAGTTGTTTAAGGAGGTATTCCCTTTGATCAGTGGTCCTATTTTAGACATGATTAATCTATCCTTAGTAAATGGATATGTACCACAGGCTTTTAAAGTAGCTGTTATTAAACCTTTACTTAAGAAACCTTCTCTTGATCAAGATGAGTTAGTAAACTACAGACCTATATCTAATCTTCTTTTCTTATCTAAAATTCTTGAGAAAGTAGTTGCTAATCAACTATGTGAACATTTACAAAGTAATGACCTACTTGAGGAGTTTCAGTCAGGCTTCAGAGCTCAGATCTGATTACCCCGTATGTTCCTAACAGAGCACTTCGCTCTCAGACTGCAGGTCTGCTGGTGGTTCCTAGAGTCTCTAAAAGTAGAATGGGAGGCAGATCCTTTAGCTATCAGGCTCCTCTCCTGTGGAACCAACTCCCAGTTTTGGTCCGTGAGGCAGACACCCCGTCTACTTTTAAGACTAATCTTAAAACTTTCCTTTGTGACAAAGCTTCTAGTCAGAGTGGCTCATGTTACCCTGAGCTACCTCTATAGTTATGCTGCTATAGGCTTAGGCTGCTGGAGGACATCAGGGTCTATTTCTCTCTCTCTGCTGAGTTCTCCTACTGCTCTCCAATCTGCATTGTTTGTTGTTATTTCAGCTTTTAACTTTTTGTTCTCTGTCATTTTTCTCTTCATAGAAGGTACACCTGGTCTGGTGTTCTGTTAGCTGTGACATCATCAGGGGAGGCAGATCATCCTCTATTACCATCTAACATAGAAAGTACTCCTGGGTCAATGTGAGCTTCTGTGCTTTCTGTGTCTCTGCTCTGTCTTCTCTAAGCCCCAGTGGGTGGAGGCAGATGAGCGTTCACACTGAGCCTGGTTCTGGTTCTGCTGGAGGTTCTCCTCCCTGTTAAAGGGGAGTTTTCCTCTCCACTGTCGCTTCATGCATGCTCAGTATGAGGGATTGCTGCAAAGCCATCAACAATGCAGACGACTGTCCACTGTCCATTGCATCTATTCGTTTCCAAATCCACCTTTGTCACCAAGAAGGTGAAGTGAGGGGACTCCAGGGATGATGACAGGTCTTCACATTCTTTCAGGCAGGAGGACTAAAGCTGTAGATAAAAACATCGTCTAACTTTAATCATCACAGTGAGGAACTTCACCACCTTCACCTCTGGATGCACTAAAGGCGCTCTCTTCTTCTGCTGCTGCATAAAACATCAGGAATACGTTTATTGTTGGAAAACCAGAACTCCAGGATGGGTTCTGTCCAACAGATTAGGGGACAACAAGCACCATGAGGCCCAAGGTTCCGGTAGGTGAAGTAGATGTGAAACACAGAGAAACTAACAAAAATGCGCTTTATTTCATGCGCCAAGTTTTGATTTCTATCCGGTTCTGCTCAGCCCAAATGAAGCTGAACCCCAGCTCAGCATCTGAAGATCCCAGCAACGCCCCTGCGTCGTCACGTGACACCAATTTGGACGCGGGGAGCCGTTTCATTGGCCGAACGCTCTCATACAGGCGATGAGGGCTCTGCGTAGTTTCCTCCTGCCTGACGCCGTATCTGAAGTTTGCGTGTAACTGGGATGTAGATGCGAGCAGATCCGAACCAGACGGAACCGGGAGATCACACGCGCTGAGCACTGCACGGAACTGATTGTCCCGCGGGACGTCATGAACAAGAACACCACGGACACGAGCACGCTCTGCCTCTTTGATGTTGACGGCACGCTGACGGCCGCGAGACAGGTAATCAGAGTCAAACACACAAACACCTGTGTTCATAGAGGCAGGTGACAGCCTGGCACAGCTGCCGGGGCGACTTCCGGCTCCACGTTGTAACTGCAGTCCGTCCGCCTGTTACTGAGCTGCAGCGAAGCACAAACACACAGTTAAAATCAGGCCGTTTCCAGCAAAATATAAAAAATAAACTATATTTAACACGTCGATCTTTCTAAGTAAATAAATGTTTTGATTCCTGTTATTTGCCTTTACTGGCCTATATAAAAAGTCAAGCATTGATTTGTTGGCGTCTGCGGGCACCGAACAGGAAGTATCTGACGGAACGTAAATACCAAACACACTTTTGTAGTTTTTTAAACCACTTTAATGATTTTAGCTGAGGTATTTAGTTTGGCCTTTAGATGTGTCGCTCTAGTTTGTGCTAAGGACAGCTGTGATATTATAAAGTAATAAAAAAAAAGCTTTTAATCAGAGTAATAGTCAGTTTGACTCCGATATCCGCCTGGTTTCTGCTCACTTCCGCTAGCATGATGCTAACAGCTAGAACCGGTGTTGCACCGTATTCGGTGACTCTGGGAGGCGCTCTCTTGTTTTCATAGCGTCACTTGGCCTAAAGTAGAATATGTTACAACAAACGTTACGAACATAAATATTATAATTAATGTCGGGTCTCATGTTTTTGTCATAAACATTCCTGCGTCATTATGATTATTATAGAATTATACACGTCACAGAATATGACAGCTGCATTTAACCTGTGACGTGATTATTAGTAGTAGTAGTTTAGGAGGTCAGGGAAGTTTCTGACAAAAACCTGGCACCAGATATGAATTTACATTTTTATGTTGCTAGCGTAACTTTTGGCGCAACATCTTCTACTTTAGGCCGAGTCAAGCTAACCCTATAAAAAGCAGCAGCGCCTCACAGACTAAAACAGTCACAAAGTACGGTGGTCACAGAATATGGTGTAACACCGGCAGCCGAACTGGGATCTAAACTGGTCCTATCATAATCAGAACATTAGAAACACCTGGACATTTTTATTAGTTGTTCTTTAAAGACAGTTTTCCCCCAGTAAATGCTAAAAAAAATCAGTTTAGTTCCTGAGGTGATTATTTTAGATTTAAGTAAAATTAATGAATCACAGTTTCTAGTTCCCTCTTCCTTAATAGAAAAATCCTTTATTTACTGATGGGTTTTAGAAATGTGTTGCAAACTATTCCATCTGACACATTTTCACACCTTTAAAGCACAAAATTAGATAAAATGATAAAGTCCACTCTTAATTCTCAGAAGCTGACTTCTAATTTATTTTGTCCACATATAAAGTTGTACAGTGCTGGGCTGTATGCACAGAAAGGCCTCGTCATCAGAATATAACACATTATCTTCTTGGGCTGGACTTAGGCACGCACCACAGTCTAATTGGCCCTATGCTAATACTGTGGGCTGGCCAGCTGCCGCACACAGTCCTTCATGGGGATGTGCTAGAACGGGTGTGAATGTTGGTCCCAGGCGTGTATCAATAGACCTGCTGATAGGAGAACCAAGACCCCGAGGAAACGTTCCTGCTCCATTCCTCAGCTCTAAGAATATTGTGTTGGTTACAACCAGAGGATTGAATGAAATGCCAAGACGGGCTCCATAAAACATCCCAGTGTTAGCATAGACTAACCATTGTTCTGGATAAAGAACCTGTAGAACATAGGATGTTGATTATCAGGTCATCTGGCTGGTCCAGTCTGCTTCAGCCCTCTGATGGTTGAGCTGTGGTGTCTTCATGTCCTCAATAATCCCGTTAGCCTCCCAACATTGACGGCGCAGCTCCGACTACACAGCTGGACGAGGATTTATTGTATTTTCTAGTTGTTTCCATTCAGGAATCAGGAACTAAACTCTGTTTTAGGCTCTGGTCCCACCAAGCTCCCCTCGTCTAACACGTCTTACATTAGACGGTGCTTAGAGGCCGCTGAGGGAACAAAGCGGTGGAGGTTGGCGGTTCAGGAGGTGAATCTGTTCATGTTTCCAGAGCGTGACTCCAGAAATGAAAGGCTTCCTGGAGAAGCTGAGGACTCGGGTCCGGGTCGGTGTGGTCGGCGGGTCGGACCTGGTCAAGATCAAGGAGCAGCTGGGAGACGACGGTGAGGCGCTTCTCTGGTTCCTGTAAGAGGATTTAACGTCTGTGCTGCGTCTGATTTTCTGTTTTTCTGCCTGTTTCCATCTCAGTCATCCAGAAAGCAGACTACGTGTTCGCTGAGAACGGCCTGGTGGCCTACAGGAACGGCCAGCTGCACTCGGTCCAGGTAACACACCTGCGCGATAAGTCCCAGGTATGATTGGTTCCTGTGAAGGGAAGCTGACCGGCCGCTGGCTCTCATCAGTCCATCCAGGCCCACATGGGAGAGGAGCTGCTGCAAGACTTCATCAACTTCTGCCTCAACTACATGGCCAAGATCAAGCTGCCCAGAAAAAGGTAGAGAGTCCCAGCGTGACGCCCAGCAGGTCTGGTTGGTCTCCTCAAGCCGGGCATACACTGTACAATTATTTATTTCTCCCTTTTTGGGAAAAATAAATAATAATCTTTTGGATAAGGCCCAGTTTGCGTGGTGTAGCATCCAGCGGGTAACGAGGGGCCATCAGCCTCTCACCACCTCCTCCCATCAGGAATCAGACGGTCAGAGGAAAATCAAACATGTCTGACATCCAGTCAGCCCTCCTGAGGTGATGGAGAGCTACGACCCGATTTCCCCAGACCTCACGCACTGAGCATGTGCAGACTCTTCTTCTTCTTCTCAGAGGAAAACATAACAGAGGAGAGAATCATGGCGGCGGTGCGTGTGACATGGAGTCAAACTACAGAGGAGAAACCACTGAGCTATATAATACACTGGAGTGCTGATTTTGCCGAAAAACTGAAGTCACTGGCCGCCATCTTGCTCCTCCCTACTCTCACAGAATCCCACAGGATTTGGTTGCAACAACAAGCAGTTTTCTGGCTGAGTGAAAACGTTTCACAGGTAATTCTACAGTCAGTGGATGTACTAACACTATCAACTACTAGGAAATTAGGTGCTGAAATATTTTACATGTTATTCATATTAAATATATATAAATGTATAAATAAGTATGTGTATATGTATATACGTATATATGTATACACATATGTAAATATATGTTTTTGTATATTGTTATTTATATATTTATAAATGTTAAACATATATATTTAAATGAATAAAATGCAAAATATTTCAGCACATGACTTTCTCAGTACTAGATATTTTTAGAACATAACATAAAAGTATATGGCATTTGACATTTTAAAAGTCTTAAGCCCCCCTGAACATGAGAAAATCCTCGTTATTCGATGCTGTAGCGCACATATTCCCTAGTTACTGGGGGGAAATAGGGAGTACCAAGATGGCGGCTGGTGGCTTCAAAGCGACTCGTTCAAACAGGCGGTGATTAGCACTCCAGTGTATTATATAGCTCAGTGGGAGAAACTTGTAGAATTACCAAAGCAGCGTTTCTTTCTACTGAGCCTCATGTTTAACAGAGAGCATCGACACTTCCGTCTTTTTCTTCTTCTACTGTTTACGTTTGGCTTCCAGGTAGACGAGTCTGAGTAGCGCCATCTCTTCATCGTACAGTTTGATCTCTGAGGACGACTAAAAATACCCTACAGTGTACGCCCGGCTTCAGGACCATCTGGACCTGCTGGAAGAGCTTCAGAGAGCCTCGGTTCTTTCATCGATTGTGATTTTTTTTACTGCGTTGTATTTAATTTGTGGTCATTTCATGGATTATCGTTCATTCCTGCATTTTGGGCTGCAGCCTGACTGGTGGGAGCAAACGTACCGAGTCTGAAACTTTGCTGTGCAGAGAAGAACATTATTCTAACCCTGGCCAGAGGCGTTGTCCTCTTCTCTGGGGGGGGGGGGGGGGGGGGGTGTAGGTCCACCGGTCTTTGTTGGTGGAGCAAAGGGGAAAGTAGCGTCTGTTCAGAGATGTAAAGCCCTGGAGGTCTCCATGATGGATGTCTGTGCTTTACTGAGCTCTGCCTGATGCATCTCAGGTTGTTTCTCAAAGCTAATCTGCGACATGATGTTTCCTCAGAGGAACCTTCATCGAATTTCGTAACGGGATGCTGAACGTCTCTCCCATCGGACGCAGCTGCTCACAGGAGGAGCGGCAGGAGTTTTATGAGCTGGATCAGGTGAGAGGAGAACGTCACTGAATGCAGCCGCACAGATCTTCTTCTCATGGAGTCGATTCTTCTCCGTTAAAATCAGCCGGTGGTCTCCACAGTGTGGATGGACCACCGGCGTAGACCTACAGCGGCTCAGAGCTGCAGGGTTCTGGTGCTGCAGTGAAAAGGAATGAAGATCTCTAAGTTTTATTTGTTGTTGCAGAAAGAGAAGATCAGAGAGAAGTTTGTTTCTGTGCTGAGGGAGGAGTTCAAAGGGAAAGGTCTGACGTTTTCCATCGGTGAGTCAACAGAGAGCAGCACCTGTAACGGTGAAAATGTGACGTTTACTCTGAATGTTCCTCCAGATGGACTTCAGGATAATTAAACACATGCAGATGTTTAACCTTAGATGTGAAAATGAGAGAACCCCCCCCCCCGCTGGGACGGCTCCAGCGGTGAACTGAGCAGCTAACGGTCGTTTCTCTGCAGGAGGCCAGATCAGCTTCGACGTCTTCCCTGACGGCTGGGACAAGCGGTACTGCTTGGCCATCGTAGAGAAGGACAACTACTCCACCATCCACTTCTTTGGAGACAAAACCAAACCTGTGAGTACGCCGAGTCGGTCCGGACGGGCCGCACAGAACCAGGAGGTCCGGTTCACGGATAAATCCTGATTTGGTTCTCAGCAGGACTTGGTTTCATTGAGTTTAGTCGTTCTGAAGTCGTATTTAAATGTTTTTTCTGTGCAGCGCTTTGTTCCAGCTGGGCTCGTTTTAAAGCGCTTTAAGACACGATTGTCATGATAACCTCCAGTAGAACCGACTCCTGCTGGTAAAGAGCAGACGCTCAGCAGGACCTCCTGTGGCGGAGGCCGTCTCTGTCTGCAGAACGTCGGCTTCACGTCGGCTTCATGTCCTCCGCTCTTCTCCTTCAGGGAGGAAACGACTACGAGATCTACAGCGACCCGCGGACCGTCGGCCACGAAGTGTCCAGCCCCACAGAGACGCAGCGGCTCTGCGAGGAACTGTTCTTCTCCTGAGAGCCGAGCCGAGGTTCTGGTCCAGAGACGTCTGAGCCCAGACTGCTTCAGAGCCTCGGGTCACCTGCAGCCATCCTGGGTTTATAAATGTTACTGATTTTTAGTTCTAGTTTTCTTTCCTGGTGCGTCTGACCCTGTCAGGTCCGTTCTGTGGGCGGCACCAGCTGGGAACGGTTCTACACATCAGCTGCTGCAGCTGGAGGCTGAAGATGCACATGTGGTCTGATGTTCCTGTGAACGTCAGAGCCGTCTCCTGTTCCCAAAGCACTAAAACAAAAATCTCTACTCTGTAAAGTCTAATTTACTAAATAAAAGAAAGTGAACAATGCTTTTGTTCATTTATATCTGAGAATGATTTCAGCTGCTCTGCAAAAACAGCTTTTTCTGGCTTTTTCTCCAGAGGTTTGGATTTCCAGATGTTTCCAAGCCCACAAGGTCCAGAAAAAGCTTCTCACTGTGGTGAGAAGTTAGGATTATAACTTAGATTTGGAAGGCCAGGTTTATTTCTGCAACGTTTATACGTTATATAATTTAAAATTCTCTCTGGTAGCATAAAGGACCAGATGTGTGAAAATCACGACAAACTGAAAACATAAAAAGGAAATACATTTAAAATTAAACTTAAAAAATCTTAAGCAATTAAAATATTCCTTTAAGGAGCAGCAGCAGCATAAGCAACGTTCTCAGTCCAGATTTAAAGGAACCAGATTCTGCACATCTCAGGTTTTCAGGCAGTTTGTTCCAGAGCTGAGGAGCAAAGAAAATAAAAGCTGGTTCTGGTTCTGGAAACACTGAGCAAACGGGTCTCTGAAGGCCTGAGGGGTCCAGCTCTAACCCCCCTGGTCTATTTTTTTTATTCATCACACATAATATTAACATTTTCTGACAAATGTGTGCTGTATGCCTTGAATTTTTGAGTTTTCATTATCTGTAAAAATGGTTAATTCAATCTGCAACGAATCTAAATAAGTGAGTTTCACTTCATTAAATGAACAGAAAACTTTATTACGTTATTTTTTGAGTCATCATCATACTGTAATCAGCGGGTAGTTCTCCATAATCTGATCCGGGGCGATCAGTTACGTCCTCATGGCGTCCATGAACTTCGCGGAGGCGTGAACCGTCCTTCCGCGAAGTCCACTAACTTCTGGTAATGGTCTGGACGCCTCGCGGGGCATTATCCCGCTCATCCTATGATCACTTACGAAACATTAAATCAATTATTAATACTTTAATGTTTTATCACAGTTAAAATCGTAGCAGCGGATGAGAACTATTTAATCTCCCGTTGTGACACGTTGCCAGGGTAACCAGCGTCACAGCTGACGTATAACCCAGCGCAGTAATTTAGAACCATCGGTCCATCCGACCGGAACTTTTCTATGGGTGTCCTTTAACGGACACCCGGCAGCCAATCAGAATCCAGCATTCACCCAGCATGGCGGAAATGCGGAAATAGTTGCCAAATGACCCAAACTAGACCCAATCTGCCGGTAAAAAGCTCGGTACCGGCCAGAGAAACCACCATGGAAATGTTTCACCTTTTGCTTTTTGTCACTAAAAACTTTAATGTAGCTTCAGACTGAAAAGTGAATTCGTTGATAAAACTACTTTGTTAATAATCCTGGTTAGAACAGGCCTGTATTTACTGGGTCGTTAAGGTTGGGAAGGTTCCGGGTTCAAATCCCGGTCTGGGGTATTTCTGCATGTTACCCTGTGCATGTGTGGGTTCTCTCTGGGTACTCCCGCTTCCTCCCACAGTCCAGAAACTGGTGACTGGCGACCTGCTCCACGGTGTCCCCTGCTTCTTACCCAATAACCGCAGGAGACAGGCGGCAGCGCCCCTGTGACCCGGTGACGGTAAGGTGACTGCAGGATGAAAACACCCCAGTGTTCAGCATCCTGTGAGCTACAGAACCACGCAGGAACCGTTCAGAACCCTAACGTTTGACACATTTCTGATTCTGGAGGCTTTTGGGTAAAACTTCTGGAGAGTTTTACCCTGATGGGTTGGTTTATTCTCTGTGGAGCAGCAGGCGGAGGAACCGGAGGCCGGGTCTGTGAGGCTGCAGCGTGGCAGAGCGGTCCGACCCGGCAGCGTCACACATGATGCGGGTTCTGGAGGGTCCGACGAGTGTGCTGAGGTTCTGGATCAGTTATTCCCAGCTTGTTCAGATGGTCACTTTCAACACCACGGCTGGTTCCCTTTATCAGAGCATTTATTGATTCTACAACATCGACACAACGCTGACGGTACAGACAACACAGAACCCAGAGGTCCGGTTCTGAGACTAAAACAGACTACTGCATGGAGACAGGAACCAGAACCTGGGTTGGTCCAGAAGTCCTTCCCCCGCCTCAGCCGGCTCCATGTTGGATCAGAACGTGGAAAACTAAACTAAGAATACATTAAAAACAACAACAAAGACGTCAGGAAACAATAAACACGACCAAAGTGCAGCTGCTGCTGTAAACATCTGAAGTTTAAGGACTTTTTATGGGGAATAGACTGAGAAGCGAGTTAAAGGCCAGCAGGACTCAGGAGGCCGGGTTCTGGTCCCCTGAGGGGCCCGTTGGACCTGAAGCTCGGGTTGGTTCTGTGTCTCCGGACAGGAGGCCCGGCTCCTCAGGGCTGGACCCACATTTAACTGGCTTCACAGTGGACAGAAATGACCAGGTGTTCCTGATGGAGCCCGCAGCGCCGCGCCGTTCTGCGCTGCGGCGCCGTTCTGCGCTGCGGCGCCGTTCTGCGCAGCGGGCTCCATCAGGAAAACGCGTCTGACCTCCATCTGCTCAGAAAACAGCAGCAGGAAGGAGGATAAAGAGAAACTGCTGAGTCTGAGCCATGACGTCCAGCCGGTGGCTCAATAAATAACACGGGTCCCTTTATTCCTGTCAGGCAGCAGCGCGGGCAGCCTCACTCCAGCTCCGGGTCCTTGCTGTCCTCCCCCCCGCAGGATGAGCGGCTGCTGAGGTCGGCCACCCCCGACTCCCGGTCGCTGCAGGCCGAAGCGTCCTCAGCGTCCGGACTCCTCAGCTGCTGCCCGGGCGGGCCGGAGGGGGCGGAGCCTGCTCTCTGAGCCCTCTGATTGGCCGGCGGGTGACTGTTCTGAAGTTCAGAGCTGGCGATTGGCCCAGAGTAGGAGGAGGGCGGGTCCGGCCCGCTGTGTCTCTGCGGCAGGCGCCTACTTCTCCTCGGAACCGCCGTCTTCTCCCAGGTGACCGGTCTGCCGGTGAGAGCCGCGATCCTCTGGGGACAGAACCGACAGATGTTCTATAATCAGCCGACAGAACCGATACAGATGTTCTATAATCAGCAGACAGAACCGACAGATGTTCTGCAATCAGCCAACAGAACCGACAGATGTTCTATAATCAGCCACCAGAACCGACAGATGTTCTATAATCAGCTGACAGAACCGACAGATGTTCTATAATCAGCTGACAGAACCGACAGATGTTCTATAATCAGCCGACAGAACCGATACAGATGTTCTATAATCAGCCGACAGAACCGACAGATGTTCTGCAATCAGCAGACAGAACCGACAGATGTTCTATAATCAGCCAATAGAACCGACAGATGTTCTGGAATCAGCAGACAGAACCGATACAGATGTTCTATAATCAGCCGATAGAACCGACAGATGTTCTATAATCAGCCGATAGAACCGACAGATGTTCTATAATCAGCCGATAGAACCGAAAGATGTTCTGGAATCAGCCACCAGAACCGATACAGATGTTCTATAATCAGCCGATAGAACCGATACAGATGTTCTATAATCAGCTGACAGAACCGACAGATGTTCTGTAATCAGCCAACAGAACCGACAGATGTTCTGTAATTAGCCGACAGAACCGACAGATGTTTTGGAATCAGCTGACAGAACCGATACAGATGTTCTATAATCAGCTGACAGAACCGATACAGATGTTCTATAATCACCCGACAGAACCGACAGATGTTCTGTAATCAGCCAACAGAACCGACAGATGTTCTATAATCAGCCGACAGAACCGACAGATGTTCTGTAATCAGCCAACAGAACCGACAGATGTTCTGGAATCAGCAGACAGAACCGATACAGATGTTCTATAATCAGCCGATAGAACCGACAGATGTTCTATAATCAGCCGATAGAACCGACAGATGTTCTATAATCAGCCGATAGAACCGAAAGATGTTCTGGAATCAGCCACCAGAACCGATACAGATGTTCTATAATCAGCCGATAGAACCGATACAGATGTTCTATAATCAGCTGACAGAACCGACAGATGTTCTGTAATCAGCCAACAGAACCGACAGATGTTCTGTAATTAGCCGACAGAACCGACAGATGTTTTGGAATCAGCTGACAGAACCGATACAGATGTTCTATAATCAGCTGACAGAACCGATACAGATGTTCTATAATCACCCGACAGAACCGACAGATGTTCTGTAATCAGCCAACAGAACCGACAGATGTTCTATAATCAGCCGACAGAACCGACAGATGTTCTGTAATCAGCCAACAGAACCGACAGATGTTCTATAATCAGCCGACAGAACCGACAGATGTTCTGTAATTAGCCGACAGAACCGACAGATGTTTTGGAATCAGCCGACAGAACCGATACAGATGTTCTAGAATCAGCTGATGAGGAAAAGTCGACAGTTTTAACGCATAATCGGCGTATTTTGGTTAGAGGAGCTGAAACGTGACCCGCCAGCTTCACGCTAAACGCTCTAGAACATATTTAGAACAAATAAATTCTGGTGTTCTGTCCTGTTTGGACTCATTTTAGTGAATGTTGTAAAGCGTGGAGACAAACGGGTCCACTTCAGCAGCTCGGGTCTTATTCTGACACAGAAAACTGTAAAAGGAGATAAAATATTTTTCATGTCATGATTTTCTCTGTTACGGCGCCTCGGAGTCCAAACGAGGTTCTTTGTGGTTCTACTGTTGATAAAACAGCTCAGATACTGAACGGGTTCTTTGTGATTAAAGCTCATCAAACTTTTTATCGTATTTAAACTCAAAGATCAAACTTAACACCGGTGTGAAATAAAAGGACCATTTCATAAACATCCAGGGAGGAACTGGACCCGTTCCAGTCCAGAACCAGACATTTAATAAGCGTGTTGGAGAACCGTTAAAATGGGTTTTCAGCTAGAGAACCTCTACAGGATGTGGACCCCAGGTTTAACCTAAACGGGTCAGAACCGGTGCTGAAAGCTGCTGTGTTCTGACTGTTGCTCATGCCGGACCTCCCGGTTCCGTCAAACCCGACGGCTGGAGCTCACAGTGATTCAGTTACAGGTGAGTTTGTGTGCTGTATGCCTTGATCCGCGCGGTGGGCGGTTCCTCCGGCCGGTACCTCCTGCTGATTGGTCAGCTCCTCCTCCAGCTGCTGGGACTCCTCCCTGACGGCAGACAGGAAGTCAGCGGGTGACTGTCGGGGGGGCGGCGGTTTCTCCGCGTGGTTGTAGAGGCCCTTCCACATCCTGGAGACAAACAGCAGCGCCAGATGTTAGAAACCTCTAAAGGATGTTCAAGCTAGAGAGAACGACATTTAATATCAGGTGGACTGAGTTTATCACAACTATAAGGGAAGATTTCATTTAAATCTGATGCAAATGGTGATTGTATTGTATTTTCATTTATGTACATCAATGACACACCGCTCGGCTTATATTTTACGTTTATGTCTGTTTTACACTAACAAAAAGAAACCTCTAAAGGATGATTCTGCTTTATTTCAGCGTAAGAACAGCAACCCTGTGTCTGTCCTCCTCATCCCACCCAAAGTGACCATGGCAACTAGTTCTGAACAGGAAATAGTTGCCACCAACCAACCAATCACTCAATCAATGAACAAATCAATCAACCAACCAACCAATCAATCAACCAACAAATCACTCAATCAATCAATCAACCAACCAACTAACCGATCACTCAACCAACCAACCAACTAACTGATCACTCAATCAACCAACCAATCACTCAACCAATCTCTCAACCAACAAACCGATCACTCAACCAACCAATCACTCAATCAATGAACAAATCAATCAACCAACCAACCAATCAATCAACCAACAAATCACTCAATCAATCAATCAACCAACCAACCAACCAATCAATCAAACAACCAACCAACTAACTGATCACTTAATCAATCAACCAACCAACCAACCACTCAATCAATCAATCAACCAATCTCAACCAACCAACTAACCAATCACTCAATCAACCAACCAACCAACCAACCAACCAACAACCACTCAATCAATCAACCAATTAATCAATCAACAACCTCTCAATCAATTAACCAACCAATCTCTCAACCAACCAACCAACCAACCAACCCATCCAGAATTCCTGATGGGTTGTCCAGCAGGGGGCGCTGCAGTTCCTCACTTGAAGCAGTAGGGGGTGGTGTTGGGCCTCAGGATGCCCTGGCTCTGGCCCAGCTCGGCCTTATAAAGCGGGTTGGTGTACTGGGACCTGTCCTTCCACAGCTGCGGCCACACCGAGTGACTGCGCTCACGAAGCCTGCAGACCAAACAGGACGGTCAGGAAGGTGTCAGGAAGGTGGCCTGGACAGACCTGGACAGACCCGGACATGACGACCGATCCGTACCTCAGGTCCCGGCGCTCCTTCTCACAGTTCCCCAGGAAGGTGCCGTACTGGCAGGAGTAGACGTGTGTGCGGACGGCGATGAGGAAGCGCTCGTTGAACTCGAAGGCACAGGGAAACTGCTCAGAGAGCTGCCACACGCTCTCCAGGAACTGGTCTATGACGGGGGACACCTCTTTGGGATCTCCGTCCAGGTGAGCGTACCTGCAGAGGGGGGGCGGTTCTGCTGACTGTCCATTCACAAGCAAACCCAGAACAACTCAGAGACGGGTGAACTGCCAGCATCCTATTTGTTACTAAAATCTAAACCAAGAGACGGTTTTCCTGTTAAAGATGAAGCCAGATTGTCTCTAGATGATAGAGATGCAGGACGGCCTGGTTCTGTCTCAGGTTCCCTCACTGACCTGTGGGAGAACTTGTGGCCGAAAGAAACCCAGTCCCTCTCTATCAGCACCTGGAGGAGGAGGAGGAGGATTAACGGGAGTTCTGACGGGAGTTCTGACCACAGGAACGGGTCTCACCATGAAGCCTTTGATGGTTCTGTAGAACGGGTCCAGCAGGATACTGGCCACAGAACAGGCCTGGGCCGTCCGGTCCCATCCGTCCGAGCAGTGAACCAGAACGCTCACACCTTCGTCAGCCACCGCCTGGACAAGGACAGAGACGGTCAGAACCAGGAGGTCCAGCTGGGCGAGAGAACCAAACTGAGCCATGGAGTTCTACGTGGTTCTGATGTCCAAACCCGGAGCCGGTATGAAAACTAAATCTCATCACGGCGGAGTTTCTGCAGGAACGACTAAAAGCAGAACCGAGTTCTAAATGAGAGATGTTCACTGATTCTTTGGTCAGCTGCCTTCTCAGAAACTGGCCTGTTCACAGGAGAGGGGCGTTTCATTGGCTGCATGGGTCATGTGACCTGGAGGTCACGTGACCTGGAGGTCATGTGACCTGGAGCGCCACTTTATGGTGGTCTGAGCTCCCCTTTAAGACAACAATGTTTCTACATCCTCAAGGATGAAAGATGGATGATGGATGGATGGATGGGTGGATGGATGGATGGATGGATGGATGGATGGATGGAGGATGGATGGATGGATGGATGGATGGATGGATGGGGTCTGCTGGGCTCCTGGTTGTTCTCTGCAGAACGTCTGAGGAACCAGAACCAGAACATCTGGACTCACTGGTTACCGGGTAACTCTGGGCCTATCAGAGTTAAGCTCCGCCCCTCGCTCTGTTCGTCTATGAACCCATAAACAGTTTACAGGGTGTGAACAGGTTGTGATGTCACTTCCTGTACCCTGGCGATGAAGACTCCGGCGTCCAGAACGGCTTTGATGTGCTTCAGCCAGCCAGAGTTCTCCAGCCCCCACAGGAAGTCCGTCATGGAGGCGCCGCGCATCTCGCCCACTGCAGGAGGGAGGAGAGGAGGAACGCCACGTTAGACCAGCAGGGGGCGCCGCTCCCACCACCACAGAACCACGCAGACGCCCCACGGACCGTCCATGATCTTCTGCTGGCTGCTCCTCATCACGTGGATGTTCTCGATGCCGATGAACTGCAGCTTGATGTTGGCGTAGTGGTCCTCGTTCTCGTAGCCTTTCCCCGCCGCCCGGTTCGCCATGGCGTTCAGCTGCGCACACGTCAGACGGCGGGTTGGCCTCCGAGGAGCGCGTCAGGGCGTGTCCAGAGACACGATTAAAGAGCAGACCCCGCATCGACCGCTCTCATCTAGGGGCGCTGACAAGATTTAGGGACGCCATCTTGGGGAGGTCGACAGCTCAGCTCAGTGTAATGTGTTGACCAGGCGCAGAATCAATTTTAGTCAACTATAACTCGCTGAATATTAAACTAATTTCCCCGTTTTTTTTGCTGAAAACTTTAAAACTATAGCTATTATAACAAATGGTCCAGTGCATTTAAATATTCCTAGTGGGGTTAAAAGTAAAATAATATTTTGACAGGATGTATGTTGCAAAACACAGCCACTCATACATTTTTATAATTTAGTTATTACTATACATATGAAAGATGATGTGTATATATATATATATATATATTATATATATATATATATATATATATATATATATATATATATATATATATATATATATATATACATATATATATATATATACATATATATATATATATACATATATATATATATATATATATACATACATATATACATACATATATATATATATATACATATATATATATATATATATATATACATATATATATATATATATGCGTGTGTGCTGTTTATTCACTAATGTCTAACAATGCTCTGATGTTAGCACAAGAATGTTAATTTTATTTCTTGAATTTCTTGAATTCAGTTAATCTAAATCAAGGTTAGGGATTATCTGAGACTTTCTGTTATTTACATGAAGTCTTAAATTATTCAAATTAGCCCATTTTGTCAGGAATAATTTGTTTGGCATGACACCAGCACCAAAGCTTGAATTGTGTTGGTGTACAAAAATACAGAAAAATAACATTGTAATCAAAAATACAAACAATATCAAACGCCCCACAATGCTCAGGCGCCCTCAGCTTAAACCAGCAGGCCGACCTCCCCAAGATGGCGGCCGTAATTCCTGCACCGCGACAGTCAATGCGGGCTCTGCTCTTATATAATGTGTGTCGGCGGTACCTTGGGCCGGGTGTCCACCACGTAGATGAAGTCGCTCCCTGGGTTGGACTTCATCAGCGCCTGCAGCATCGTCTCGTCCTCCTGGCAGCGGCCGCTGAAGCCCGACAGCGGCTGGCTGCACCGGCACACCGCCGCCTGCAGGGGGAGCAGGGGAGGCCTGTTTTTCACAGTGGAACCGTTTTATAGGGACTCTTTCCAGGAATGATAGGAAACACCTGGTGTGATACGTGACTGGGACGCCCCACAGAGACATCCATGGAAAGAGACCTTATAAAAGGAGCTGAGACGTGTAAAATACGGGACTTTATGGGATGTAACTGAATAAAAAAGGTTCTGCTGGCCATACATTAAAATCAGCTTTGTCTCGTCTTTTTTAAAGTTCCTTCCCCTCCAACAGGAGCAGAGCTGGTCAGACTGCTGGGTGTGGGTGTGTGTGGGTGGGTGTGTGTGTGTGTGGGTGTGTGTGTGGGTGGGTGTGGGTGGTTCTGGGTGGGGTGGGTACTGACCAGCGTGTCCTGGTGGAAGTAGGACAGAGCAGGAAAGCGTCCTCGGCTCCTGAACCTGGAGCTGCCCACGATGACGGCGGGCGTGGCCGACTTTGGGACGAACAGCTCAGCGGGGTACGTGTCGCAGACCTGCGGGACAGAAACAGCAGGTTCTGGTTGGTTCTGGAGGGTTCTGGACCGGGGATGGGACAGAGACCCCCCGCTCTAAGCTAGCCGTGTACGAGCTTCTGTTTTAGAGCAAGCCGATCCGTACCATCAGCTCATTTGCGCGTGTGCGAATAGAATAACTTCCGGTGGGAAATATTTAGTTTTTCTTACTTTTTATTTTTTCGAGGCAGGGGTTTCTTTTTATATTCTAAAAAATAAACAACAGAAATACATAAAAAATACATTGGTTTTTTTAATAGCAAAAATGTTTCCCAGTTGTGGTTAGGGAAATAAAAATATATAAACCATTTCTTAAAGTACATAAACCCCCAGCTATAAACACATATAGGAGTACAGAAACTTATTTGATTTTGAATTTTTTTTGAAGTTTAAAGTTTTTTTTATCATTTATTTTATTTGCATATGTATGTATTTTGTGCTTAATAAATGTATTTTAATAAGGTATGCCTTCGCTTTGTGTGTGTTCTTTGTTCTATTCCCTGTTTGTTTTTGTAAAAAAAAAAAAAAAAAAAAACAATGCGGCTACTATAATCACGAGGTCTTCTCTAGTTTATGATGTGTACACCAGAGGGCGCTAATTTTAACTTTCTAATAAAAATAAACGTTTAGAACAAGATTATTTGTATAACGAAATTCATCGTATAATTAAGGATTAAATTTTTTTTTTCAGTCCTGTTTGAACAAATAATAAAACTAACAGAATGCATTCAGACAATACAGATAAACGTTATGCAATGATAACTTCCCGAACTTCTGAGCAGATCCGATGATGACGTCAAGCAATACAATGGAGAGAATCTAAAACGCACCAATTTCTTTCTGAAAAGTCTTCAATATTTTATTTACGATATAGTTTAGCATTTTTTAATGATTTAAGTATAGAAATAATAATTTTCAGTACCGTAATTACATTATTTTTTAGGCGAACTGGAAGTTATTCTGTTCGCGCCAATGAGCTGATGGAACGGATCGGGTGGTGACAAAGCTGACCGAGCAGCTGGCTGAGTTCACTTCCTGCTTTAATGGAGAGAAACAGGAACTCTGGCAGAACCGCGTGATTCTGCACTGAAGTGAAACTTGACCCGGTTTCTCCTGCTGAACCAGGGGAGCCGGTTCTGTTCTGGGCTTATTTCGGGCTCCAGAGGACAGGATGGAGTTCAGGTTTAGATAAAACGATCCACCAGAGGTGGGTTGGAAGAACTTCAGGGTTCTGGCAGCGTCCCTCACCTCTATCCTGACCTGGTTCTGTCTCCTCCCACCCTAACGGTACCGTTGACCCTGAGCGGTTCTGGCTCACACTGACCCGGTACTCGCTGTTGGCGGCGGTGGAGACCCACAGGTTGTTGGGGACGCCCATCCTCCTGTAGTCGGCCTGCGGGTCGATGAAGGTCCAGGACTCCTCCCGCTCCTCCTTGTTCACGTTGGGGTTGAAGGACAGGCAGTACAGCTCGCTGTAGTTCTCTGCGGGGGGGGGAGAGGAACCGATTCAACACCGACCTCATCAGGTCCAATCAGCTGGACCTCACCAGAACCTTCTAACGGGTTCTCCACCAGCGGTTCTCCCAGCTCTCTGAAGTTCTCACTGGGTTAAAGCTTAGCAGCCGTCCAGTGTCCTTTCTGGCAATGTGGCAATAAGATGCCACAAAGAGCTCATCAGATTTGACTTTCACAAGTGGACAAGATAAAAGGAAGAGAATGATAAAACAATTATTGAAAAAAACATGTACTTTGTTTAATTGAAAATATGCAGTTCCTATATTGTCCACGAGGGGCGCTGTGTTTTAATTAGCAGATTAAGCTTCAGGTGTGGAAAAATTCAAATCATTTCTTAATTTTTATCTGTTTGATGTATTTCGTCATGCAGGACAGTGTTTTTAAGTTCCAAAAAATGTGAATAAATGTTTTTCAACATTGTATAATCACTGTGATCAGTTCTTATGCATAATGCACTTAAGTAAATGTTTAACTGAGTAAAAGTATTGTTGAAATTGCACATACTTTTCTTAAAAACGCTGAGGTTATTCATAATATATTGTGTAAAAGTGAAATTAACTTAATATAAAAATGAACAAGTCCACATTTATTAGTTCTATTTAATCTTGTAATGAGTTTACTCATGTGGCCCTCTAGAGCTCAGATTAAGCTGAATGCGGCCCCTAAACCAGAATTAGTTTTCTGGCCTAGAAGGACCTTCAGAGACCCAGAGGAGCTGCGGATCAGGACCAGCTGAG
The DNA here is from genome assembly GCF_011125445.2 of Fundulus heteroclitus. NCBI lineage: Eukaryota > Metazoa > Chordata > Actinopteri > Cyprinodontiformes > Fundulidae > Fundulus > Fundulus heteroclitus. The sequence continues at coordinate 42,902,366 of NC_046365.1, read as the reverse complement.
CCCAGGAGGTCCGGCAGCCTGGCAGGATCTGGACCTGGAAGGCTCTGGTACCAACCGGGTCGGGACAGACGGACCAGCGAGGCGTGGACGTCCGCGCAGTCTCTCTCCTGCGGGACCAGAACCTGCAGAACCCGGAAGTCTTTGCAGCGGAGGACGAGCGGGCTCCCTGAGGGCGTGGCGGGCGGCCGCTCCACGCCGCAGACCATGCTGTGCAGAACCTGAAACACACATGTGGTTCTGGTCAGTGTGGCCGGGCCGGCGCCGCCGACCAGAACAGGAAGTCAGAGATCAGCGGCGCCGGCCCGGGCCGGTTCTGTTAGGGGGAACCCAGCTGCTGCTCAGGTGGAAAACCTGCAGAGAAAAACAGCAGAAACTGACGGTTCCGTCGGTTCTGTTGGTTCTGCTTCCCGGTTCCAGGTTCTAATCCCAGCGACCCGCTCATCGGCAGGATGTGATGCGGGTCAGAACGCGCTTGTATTTAGCGTGTGGTGAAGACCCGCCCACCTTCAGGCGTGCCTCTAAACCTCAAGGCGGCGCATTGCATTGTGGGTAACCCAGCAGTGTTACCTAAAGGAGAAAGTTAGACCACCGTGTTCCTGAAACGTAACGCCGCTTCTAACTTTGTAAAGACCTTTGGGCTTTGAGACGGCGTGTTGTGAATCAGCGTTCTGTAAATAACACTGAATAAAGGTCACCTTCTGTATGGCGCTCAGGTGAGTGCTGCTCACTCATAGGCCACGCCCCCTGGTCCTGCTCACTCATAGGCCACGCCTCCCTGTACCCTGCTCACTCATAGGCCACGCCTCCCTGTACCCTGCTCATAGGCCACGCCCCCTGGTCGTGCTCCCTCATAGGCCACGCCCCCTGTTCCGTGCTCTGGAAGGAGCTTCTGACTGCAATAAAACTCAGATTTCTGGGACCTTTTAGGTTCTGTTGTTTAATAATTAAAGGCTTAGGGTTCTTTCTCATTTGTCTCCTGGAAGCAGCGTTCTCTATAAACCAATCCTCTCCATCAACAGCGTCTCAGTCACATTTTTCTACCATCAAACATGGAGGAACGGTGCAGAACTGCTTCAGTTCAGAGCTTAGTCCGTGTTTACTTCCTGGTTCCTCAGCCAATCAGATGAGAGTTCCCAGCACAGAGCAGCATTTGGTGTTTTATGTTGACAAAAGACCTGCAGCCTGGAAGAGAAGCGGACCAGAACCAGAACCAGAACAGAACACAGCATCATAGACCCGTCCTGTGGAGGTAGAACCTCAGCGCTGAGTAAATGGAGGTTTCTCTGTGAAAGACGTTCTTTATGTGTTTTTAACCGCTAGGTGTCATTATGAAGCTTAAAGGAACAATAAGTAATAATCAGCAGAAACATTTCCAGCCTGTTTTCAGCTACATGCTGCTGAGACACGAGGGGACGGAGGACGTCTGGCGGCCATGTTTAACAGGTCACCTAACTGTGGCCAGCTGCCTTCAACTTCCTGATCTCCTTCCTGGTGAGCTGGGAGAACCAAGATGGAGGCAACACCCAGATGGAACCAAGAGCTTCTGGCCACAGATGTTCTCCAGCAGGAGACACAGCTAATCTCAGGTGAGCATGGTCACCTGGAGGAGGCTTCTGGTGTCCTCAGATGAAACGAGGAGCTCCAGGTTCTGAGTAAACAGCGTAAAACGTGGAACTCCCATGTGGAGGAACACGTTCTGACTGGATTATCCTCCTGACTGTCGTATTTTATCTGAACGTAGATCTGTGGGTTCCCCTGAGGAACGTTCCTGTCTCAGCATGTCTTCATCTCTGCAGCAACCAGTCAGCCTGGGGGAGGAACCGCCGTCTGCTCCACGCTCTGCAGGAGAAAAGCTTTATGTTCTGCTGATTAGAACCCATGTTCTGTTTGAGTGAAGCTGGATTGTGACTCAGTAGAGGAAGCAGAACCAAGCAGAACCAAGCAGAACCAAGCAGAACCACAGGAAGTCCCACCCACCCAGGTCTCTCTGCGGGTCTCAGGGTTGTTCTCGATGAAGATGGTGTGGGTGGCGGACAGGTAGAGGGTTCCCACGCTGGCCTTCCTCTGGCCTGAGGAACGCTCCAGGAGACGGACGTTCTCCACCTGAGAGGAGAGCAGAAGGTGAGACCACACCGAGACAACGGGACACATGGGAGGTCTTCATCGTCCAGATGATGAAGACCAGACACATTCCTGGCTGATGCACTCGTCCTCCACAGACAGGGGGAGCTACTACCACAACCCCCCCCCCCCATTCTGGTGTCCGTGTATGGTGTCTAGGTGTGGCTGTGGAGATGAAGGTGTCTGCTCTGCAGAGCCTTCATGAAGGTCATCATGACCTTGAATTTCAGCCAAGATGAAAGCCGTCAGGATGAGAATGAGTTCCTTAACGTCTTAATGGGAAAAAGGAGGAACACGCCCTAAAGGTTGGAGGAGGATATGAATGGATGGATGATGGATGGATGAAAGATGGATGGATGGATGAAAGATGGATGAAAGATGGATGGATGGATGAAAGATGGATGGATGGATGAAAGATGGATGGATGGATGAAAGATGGATGAAAGATGGATGGATGGATGAAAGATGGATGAAAGATGGATGAATGGACGAAAGATGATGGATGGATGTATGGATGAATGGATGAAAGATGGATGGATGTAAGATGATGGATGGATGGATGAATGAAAGATGGATGGATGGATAGATGAAAGGTGATGGATGAAAGATGGATGCATGATGGATGGATGAATGATGGATGGATGATTAATGGATGGATGATGGATGGATGGATGGATGAAAGGTGATGGATGAAAGATGGATGGATGATGATGGATGGATGAAAGATGGAGGAATGGATGAATGATGGATGGATGAATTAATGGATGAAAGATGGATGGATGGATGGATATATGAAAGGTGATGGATGAAAGATGGTGGATGGATGAAAGATGATGGATGGATGTAAGATGATGGATGGATGTATGGATGGATGGATGAAAGATGTATGGATGGATGAAAGATGGATGGATGAAAGATGGATGGATGGATAGATGAAAGGTGATGGATGAAAGATGATGGATGGATGAAAGATGGATGAAAGATGGATGAATGAATGATGGATGGATGAAAGATGATGGATGGATGTAAGATGATGGATGGATGTATGGATGGATGGATGAAAGATGTATGGATGGATGAAAGATGGATGGATGAAAGATGGATGGATGGATAGATGAAAGGTGATGGATGAAAGATGGAGGAATGGATGAATGATGGATGGATGAATTGATGGATGAAAGATGGATGGATGGGTGGATGAAAGATGGATGGATGAAAGATGGATGGATGGATGAATGATGGATGGATGATGGATGGATGGATGAAACATGGATGGATGGATGGATGGATGGATGAAAGATGGATGGATGGATGAAAGATGGATGGATGGATAGATGAAAGGTGATGGATGAAAGATGGAGGAATGGATGGATGGATGGATGGATGGATGATGGATGGATGGATGGATGATGATGGATGAAAGATGGATGGATGGATGAACGATGGATGGATGATGGAGGGATGGATGAAAGATAATGGATGGATGAATGGATGGATGATGGATGGATGGATGGATGATGGATGGATGGATGGATGATGATGGATGAAAGATGGATGGATGATGATGGATGGATGAAAGATGGAGGAATGGATGAATGGTGGATGAAAGATAATGGATGGATGGATGATGGATGGATGGATGATTAATGGATGGATGATGGATGGATGGATGGATAGATGAAAGGTGATGGATGAAAGATGATGGATGGATGAAAGATGGATGAAAGATGGATGAATGAATGATGGATGGATGAAAGATGATGGATGGATGTAAGATGATGGATGGATGTATGGATGGATGGATGAAAGATGTATGGATGGATGAAAGATGGATGGATGAAAGATGGATGGATGGATAGATGAAAGGTGATGGATGAAAGATGGAGGAATGGATGAATGATGGATGAAAGATGGATGGATGGGTGGATGAAAGATGGATGGATGAAAGATGGATGGATGGATGAATGATGGATGGATGATGGATGGATGGATGAAACATGGATGGATGGATGGATGGATGGATGAAAGATGTATGGATGGATGAAAGATGGATGGATGGATAGATGAAAGGTGATGGATGAAAGATGGAGGAATGGATGGATGGATGGATGGATGGATGATGGATGGATGGATGGATGATGATGGATGAAAGATGGATGGATGGATGAACGATGGATGGATGATGGAGGGATGGATGAAAGATAATGGATGGATGAATGGATGGATGATGGAGGGATGGATGAAAGATAATGGATGGATGGATGGGTGGATGAATGAAAGGATGGATGGATGAATGAAAGGATGGGTGGATGATGGACGAAGAAGGAAAGCGGGTCCTGAACATTATGGGATGTCGTCCAGAAGAACCCAGTGGATCCATTACCGGAGAGGAAGAACTCGGGACGGGAGAACCGGCCTTAGCGGACCGGTACCGGTACCAGGACCGGAACCGGGCGCGCTAACAGCCGGAGCATCGGTTACCTTGGGAGTCCGGATGTGCTCCATCATCACTAACATCCAAGATGGAGGAGATGCAGAGCAGCAGCAGCCCGGTGGCTCGTCTTCGTCCGCGGTCAAACTCCCGCATTCCCCCCGACAACAGAGCTGCTTTCCCCGCCGCTGTCGCTCCGCCGCTGCCCGGGAACACGCTCCATCATTCCCGCCCCCGGTGTACCGCCTCGGTTCGGATAAACCGACTCACGGAGCCGGTCGCGTCAGTCCGTGGCCGCCTCTGACCGGACACTGGCGTGACGTCACATCAGGACCGCTGCAGCGCCGGCTTCCGGTAGAGACCTTCAAAATAAAGGTATCCACCTGCAGCAGGACTGAGCGCTTCCTGGGCGGCAGCAGAAAAGTGGCTCTGAGTTCAGCAGCTTTTCTAGTTCTCTACACACCGAACATCCCATAATAAGGTGACGGTTTAACCCGGAAAACGGCGGCCTTCCTGCGGCATTACAGACTTTATTTTATTAATGTTTCCGGTTTCATTTAATTTAGGTTTGGGACTTTAACCAGTTCACCTGATGCAGATCTAGAACAGAATAGAGAAGAAATTCCTTTATTTTGTGGTAAAAACAATAGACTGAAGACACCAGAATGACACACAAGATGAATCAAAATGAAGAAAATTAAATTTAAAGTTCAGCTGTACAGCAGAAGAGACGAATTAATCAGAAAGGTGAAAATACTCTGGAATTAATAATAGATAATAAGGCATATTCAATTAAAATTTATTTATATAGCACCAATTCATGAAACATGTCATCCCAAGGCACTTTCCAAAGTCAAATTCAATCAGATTTTACAGATTAGGTCAGATATTCAGATAACAATTAAAGGTTCAGGTTAAAAAAAACACTGAAGCTTCTGCTGTGGTTCATTAACATAAGAAACACAACTAAATCCATAATGAATTGATTATTAATAATATAGAAAATAATCATGAAAAAATATCCAATTATGAATCAGTTCAGTAAAATATATTTAATGATTCTTCTTTTAAAGCCAAGCTCTGAAATCTTTCTGTGTTAATGTTTTTAGTCCAATAAGGGTCCATAATAATTTAATTACTGCTTACAGATCTGTACGAACCGTTTCATGTGTTTTTCAGTCTATTGTATTAGCTTTGCTTAAAACTGAAAACATAACTACTAATCTGTAATTTGAGTATTTATAAGGTAATAAATAATTTGAGAAGTTTCCCTGGTGAAAGTCACTAATGATATTCTCATGGCCTCAGATAATGGACTTGTGTCTCTTCTGGTTCTGTTTGTACTCAGCGCTGCATCCGATCCAGTCGACCATAATATTCTAACTTGAACGCGCTGCAGGGATTAAGGGAAAAGCACTAGGTTGGTTTACATCTACATCCGACGTATCCTAGTTAAAAATTAAAAATAAAGATGAAAGATAATCCAACACAATAAAATAAGAAGGCAACATCCTTAAAGTGAGTCAACATATCGGTGTGAAACTCTTAGAAAGATAGAAAAATTTGAAAGATGTGAAAAATATGTATCTGAAAGGATTTTATTCTGAAATGTTTAGAACAGGGGTTTTGCAGCTTTAACAATCCAAAGAGCCACTTTTGTCCCCAGTCAAGATAAAACTGATTTAAAGCTACCTTTTGAAAACGACAACTTATAATTGTTGATAAATATTTACTATAGAATTTCTTTTGTCATTCTTAAAGAACCTCTATTCGTTTAGTTTTAGGTTGTAACAAAAGGAAAACATAAAAAAGATGCAAATAGATGCAAAAATTAATACATCTTCTTCTATGAGAAATGTGTGGAAAAGTATTTAAATAGTTACACATAATTTACAAACCAATAATGAGAAAAAGAAATCTAAAAAAATATAACTGGTAGTTTTGGTGTCATTCTGGTGTGAAAATTCAATACAGTTGTTTCATGAAAAAAAAGGAAAATAAGCTAAAATCTGAATCTGTTATTATATCTCCATTTAAAAACATCAGTTGGCTCTTTGTCGTTTTTAGCCAAAATTATTAGGGGCAATTTAGGAGGTTCTAAAAAACCCACTTGAGGCCCCAGAGTCTCAGGTTTACAACATCCAACTGTGTGTCTCCCTTCAGCCTCTAGGTGGCAGCATTGGCCATTATAACCACCGGTAAAGTTGGTCAGAAGCAGGAAAGTTTATTTAGAAATAATCACTGAAATAATTCGTCACTCATACAGGCAAACAATTAAGGAGGTCTAATAATAAAACACATTAAAGCACAAACCGGATATATAAACAATCTGTATTTGTTCACTTTACCGACGTTTATAAAGAAGGTCGGTACTTTTATATCATGTATTCCTCCGCCAACAAATGTAGTCCGCGATCCATTTGATTGGGTGACCAATTTACTTCATTCATTGGCTCCCAGCCGGTGAGAGCTGCAGGTTTTCATCGTCATCCACAGCGGAACCAACTGGACGGATTTCTGCTGGGTTCTGATGAATCATCGCCAGAGACGCGAAGAGTCCTGTTCTGTGTCCAGGTAAGCGCTGCAGGTTCTGCTGCAGGTTCTGCCGCAGGTTCTGCTGCAGCTTCTACCGCAGGTTGCATGGGTTCTGACGTCTGCAGACGGTAGGTGTGTCTTCTTCGCCTTCTTATGGAAAACTCCGTTAAAAACGCGACGACGTTTGACCTGAGAGAAGAGACAGGTGTTCCAGGTAGACGAGCCTCTTTATTCTGACAGGAGACCATGGAGGTGAAACCCTGGACCACCGCCGTGAAGTGAAACAGCATAAAGCTCCTCTGACATCACTGTTAGCCTCAGTTTAATATAGCCTAATCCCCTTTTTATTTGTTTAACCTAAAAACAACCTCTAAGAAAAAGTGAAGTTTGCATTTAACATCTTTTTTTAATGTTTAGATCCTGTTTTGAGCTGTAAACAGTTGCCCCAGGTTTCTTGTTTTAGATGAAATGTCGTGCTTCAGAGCATACGTGGCTCACCTGCAGCTGCATGCTCAGGTGTTCCCTCAGAGCTGCAGGCACTCTGGCCTTGTGTCTCTGCAGCGCTCTCTCTCTCTGTGATGGACATTTGTGCTGCTGCAGCACTCTGCGTGTTGCATAACCGGTTGTCCTCTGCATCATCCTGCAGGCCCGGCCAGGATTAAGACTCCGTGTCTCTCCTTGGCATGCAGAGCTGCCTCTGCAGGAGCCCAGGAGTTCTCACACTTCCCGGCCTCCTGCAGCCTCCTGCAGCCTCCTGCAGCCTCCTGCAGCCTCCTGCAGCCTCCTGCAGCCTCCTGCAGCCTCCTGCAGCCTCTGGGCCGCTCTGACCGGCTGCTGAAGAACCAGAAGTGAAAAAGGGAAAGCTTAATGGACGAGTCCGCCTCTGGAGGCTGCTCTGTGTTTTCAGTGAGTTTTTACTGCTGTGGCAGCAGCTAGACAGCATGTCTCCTTATTTTTGATCATCTGACTTGATGCTGCAGTTCAGCATGTTTAGAAAATTACAGATTTAATGGTTATCTGCGTAGATGGACCGTATCAGTTCTCCCCTGCAGCGTGTCCAGTATAATTTAATCTGTGCAGCACTTTTAGCTAATTTTATCAGCTGCTCTGGTTAGACTGGGTCTGGAGATTTCCTCTGAGCTTTATTAAAAAACTAAGACTTAATATTCAGTGTTGAGATCATTTTGCTTCCATTTCCACTTTTATTTATTCAACATTAAACTATAATTTAAGTAACCATTTATCTCTATCCACATTATTCTCTTTTTTTGCATTATGTCTTTCTCGTAAACATTTTCTAGTGTTTAGTATTTTGTATATAATAATTAATACTAGTAAAATAAAATGTTTATACAGTGTTAAACACTTAATTAGGGTGTCAGCTGTCCACAGAAAAAGATGGACAGATAGTTATTTGTCAAGTTTTTGTTTCTCTGTTTATTATGTCAACGTGTTTTAAAACATGTTGGCATCTTCATAAGGCAGTTATTTTTTATATTT